>NC_139026.1:30207699-30807699 GCF_964662115.1 Mustela nivalis
ACCAAAACTAAAACAGGAAGAAATAGAAAACTTGAACACATGGATAACCATCAAAGAAAGTGAATTAGTAATCAAAAATCTCCAAACAAAAGTCCCAGACCAGATGGTGTCTCTGGAGAATTCTACTAAACATTTTAAAAAGAGTTATGACCTCGTCTCAGACTGTTCTAGAAAGTAGAAATGAAAACTTCTAAACTCATTCTCAAAGGCCATCATTACATTGATTCCAAAACCAGACAAAGACCCCACTACAAAGGAGAATTACAGACCAATATTGCTGATGAACATGGATGCAAATTGAATCCAACAGCACATTAAAGAATCATTCACCACAATCAAGTAGAATATATTCCTGGGTTGCAAGTGTGGTTTGATTTTGGCAAATAAATCAACAGGAGACACCATATTAATAAAAGAAAGGGTAAGGACCATATGATTCTCTCAATAGATGTAGAAAAATCATTAGACAAAATACAACATCCATTGTTTATTTTATTTTTATTTTATTTTATTTATTTATCTGACAGACAGAGATCACAAGTAGGCAGAGAGGCAGAGAGAGAGGAGGAAGCAGGCTCCCTGCTGAGCAGAGAGCCCGATGTGGGGAGAGCCGATGTGGAGCCTGATACGGGACTCAATCCCAGGACCCTGGGATCATGACCTGAGCCGAAGGCACAGGCTTTAACCCACCGAGCCACCCAGGCGCCCCCAACATCCATTGTTAATAAAAACCCTTAACAAGGTAGGGATAGAGGGAACATGCCTCAACTTCATAAAGGCCATCTACAAAAGACCCACAACTAATATCATCCTCAATGAGGAAAAACTGAGAAAAAAGCCTTTCCCCTATACTCAAGAACAAGAGAAGGATGTCTACTCACCATTACTATTCAACATGTTGGATTGAAAGTATTGGAAGTCTTAGCCTCAGCAATAGGACAAGAAAAGGAAATAAAAGGCATCCAAATTGGCAAAGAAGAAGTCAAACTTCCACTATTTTCAGACAACATGATACTCTATGTAGAAAACTCAAAGATCCCACCAAAAAATTGCTAGAATATATGATTTCAGTAAAAGCACAGACTATAAAATCAATATACAGAAATCTGTTGCATTTCTATATACACAAAAAGGAAGCAGCAGAAAAGGAAATCAAGGAATTGATCCCATTTACAATTATGCCAAAAACCATAAGATACTTAGGAATAAATCTAACGAAAGAGAGACAAGATCTGTATTCTGCAAACTATAGAACACTTATGAAAGAAATTGAAAAGGACACAAGGAAATGGAAAAGCATTCCATTCTCATGGATTAGCAGAATGTTGTTAAAATGTGTGTACTTCCCGGGGCGCCTGGGTGGCTCAGTGGGTTAAACCGTTGCCTTCGGCTCGGGTCATGATCTCAGGGTCTTGGGATCGAGTCCTGTATCAGGCTCTCTGCTCAGCAGGGAGCCTCCTTCCCTCTCTCTCTCCCTGCCTGCCTCTCCATCTACTTGTGATTTCTCTCTGTCAAATAAATAAATAAAATCTTAAAAAAAAAAAAGTGTGTACTTCCCAAAGGAATCTACACATTTAATGCAATCACTACCAAAATACCACCAGCATTTTTCACAGAGCTAGAACAAACAATCCTAAAATTTATATGGAACCACAAAAGATCCTGAATAGCCAAAGGAACCTTGAAAAAGAATACCAAAACTGAGGGCATGCTCATTCTGGATTTAATGCTATATTACAAAGCTGTAGTGATCAAGACAGTATGGAAGTGGCACAAAAACATATACATATATCAATGGAGAAGAGTAGAAAACCCAGAAATGGAGCCACAACTATATGGTTACCTAATCTTCAACAAAGCAGGAAAGAATATCCAATGGATTCAAGTCTTTTCAGTGAATGGTGATGAATGGCTCAGTGGGTTAAAGCCTCTGCCTTCAGCTCAGGTCAGGATCCCAAAGTCCTAGGATTGAACCCTGCATAGGGCTCTCTGCTCAGCAGGAAGCCTGCTTCTCCCTCTCTCTCACCCTGCCTCTCTGCCTACTTGTGATCTCTGTCAAATAAATAAATAAAGTCTTGAAAAAAAAATCTCTGCATAGTGAAGGAAACAATAACTAAAACCAAAAGGCAGCCTATGCTGGAGCTAGACTATATTACATTAAGTGAAATAAGTCAATCAGAGAAAGAAAAATATCATGATTACATTCATACATGGAATTTAAGAAACCAAACAGGTGAACATACTGGAGTTGGGGGGGGGGGAGAGAGGGGAAAATAAACCATAAGAGACTCTTAAAGAACAAACTGAGGGGTGAAGGAGGGTGGTGGGGGTTGGGCTAGATGGGTGATGGGGATTAAGGAGGGTACATGATGTGATGAACACTGGATGTTGTCTGTAAGTGATGAATCACTGAATTCTACTCCTGAATCCAACATTGTACTGTATGTTAACTACCTAGAATTTAAGTAAAAATTTGAAAAAAAAGAAAAAAAACTAAAAATAAAAGAGAAAATGGTAAACCTAAAAAATTAAGTAAGATGTTATTGTAAGAGTCTATGATAGGCTCAACTGAGGTAAAAAGAAACTTAACTGGAGAGCTATTTTTCGCATATTATCAATGTAATTTTCACATCAGTTAATTGGATGACGGTTGGTACATAATAGGAGAAAGACTAAGATGACTCTGGAGTCTATCATTTGTAGGACTGGAACATAAAATGGTTTTCAACAGATACAAAGAGGACCAGGATTTGAAGGAGTATATTGGAGTGGAAAGTCATGACTAAATCCTACAAGGGATTGAATCAGAGCCTAGTGGGAGAATTGCAAAAGAGTAGAACAAATTCTTTCTCAGAGATAGAAAGGATAGTGGATTTCTACTGTGTTTCAGTTGTTCAGCCTTCAGTTTTCCTTTCTTCAGAGCATTCCAATACCCTTTGGGGGAATTATCACTTTTCTGGTAGTTAAGAGTCTGGTGGATGTGTAATTGAGAGTCCTACTTCTACTTAGCCAAGAAGCAATTTATATAATCCAAACTAAGCCACTTGAATGTTCTTTTCCCAGAAGTTTAATACTGGGCAGAGACTAGAAACAGCTGGATTCACCACAGATGTCGGGACTGGAACACCAAACTATTTTTGTCACTCAAGAGACTGTTTTGTAATTTTTTCTGGGGCTCCCTTGGTTCTTGAAGATTTCCAAATCCACATTTTTAAGCTTCCTTTTGATACTGTTATCTGGTACATGATATGACAATTTCTGGTAAATTCCATTTTTCTTTCAGAGAATCCATTTGTGTCATCCTAGCTGATAAAGAAGGGAGAATGATGATGAAAGAATCGTATGTTAGAAACAGTAAATTGTAAAATTTGGGATGTTCTTATAAGATATATGAATTCTAGGGTTACATAAAAAGTAGGTTATTTTTATTAATCAGAGGCTTGAAAAGAACCATAAAGGTGTTTTGTTTTGTTTTGAGCAGTTACTAAAAGGCATATGTAAGGGATCAACTAAGAATGAGTAAAAGAATTGCTTATCTCATTGAGGCTGACAACTGTAAACATTAATGGAGCCCAACCAACATGATTATGCAATTTCTTTAAGAGTATTTAAAAATTTGGAATGGAATTAGAGAATGTGAATCAGTAGGGTTTGGAAATTAATGGAGCACTTCCACTAAATAGTCAAGAGAGTAAAAAAATGAAAAGGGTCCAATGAGTATATAGACTTGACATGATGAACCCTGGGATTCTGCCTGTGTAGGGAGCTCTCTAGATCATATACATAGGGATGGGTGGAATCCCTAACAGCTTCACCTAGAAGGCTGAAGCAAGGCTAGGATTCAGGATTGAACAATTCTAGGAAAGATATTTATCCAGATGCCTATAGGTAGCACAGACAATGGAAAACCCAGACTATGATCCCAGACGAAAAACACAGTTGTAACACTAAATGTAGGGCTGAGCCACAAGACCGAGAGTAATAAAGTGCTATAAATGTGAAAATTAATGATAAATTCAGAAATCTAGGGGAGCTGGAGTAGAATGTGGCATGTTATCCCTCAAACTTGGAGGATGTTTACAGCATCAGGGAACAGGTACTTTCTTGTTGAAAGGTGACAAGCAGAAAATAAAGCTTAGATTCTAATAAACTGGAAAATAATAATAAATAAGTTGGGAATAGGGAGGATCACAACAAAAGCAAAAATCAATCTTACTGGGGCGCCTGGGTGGCTCAGTGGATTAAGCCGCTGCCTTCGGCTCAGGTCATGATCTCAGTGTCCTGGGATCGGGCCCCGCGTCGGGCTCTTTGCTCAGCGGGAGCCTGCTTCTCTCTCTCTCTCTGCCTCCGCCTACTTGTGATTTCTCTCTCTGTCAAATAAATAAATAAAATCTTTAAAAAAAAAAAATCAATCTTACTGAAATTGAGGAAGTAGGGAGGTGGAGTCCTCATTCAGAGAGGAAAAAAATCTCAGGGTTTAAGGTGTTAGAGGTGTAGACAGACATGTGAGTGATTAGAGGTAAAGATTATTAATGTAAAGATCAAGGAAATGGAACTAGGGTATTAAATGAGACATAACCTTAAAAATTAATTATGATTGTTCAAAACTTATTAAAAGGAAAGGTGGGGAAAAAAAGTGTCAACATCTTCATTAAAAGAAAGGGACAGGCTGAGAGATAGTTCTAGAGGCTGGGAAGTCCAAGATCAAAGCACCGACAAATTCAATGACTAGAGAGGGTTCACTTCCTGGCTGCTAGATATCCATCTTTCCTTCTGCCCTTCAAAAGGGCGAGAGAGTACTGTGGGGTCTCTTTCATAAGAATTCTAATCCCTTTCATTATGGCTCTGCCCTCATGACCTAATCACCTCCAAAGACCCCACCTCCTAATTCCATTCACTTTGGGCATTAGATTTTGACATATGAACTTTGAGGGGACACGGGCATTCTGTCTATAGCACAGGCTGATATGCAAAGTCAATCACTTTTCTATACACTAGCAATGAACAAGTAGAATTTGACAATAAAAACACAGTAGCATTTACATTAGCAACCCTCAAATTACATACTTAGGTATAAATCTAACAACATATATACAAGATTTATATGAGGAAAAACTGCAAAACCCTGATGAAAGAAATAAAAAAACCAAATAAGTAGAGATATTCTGTGTTCATATATGGGAAGACTCAATATTGTCAAGGGGTTCTTGACTTATGGATTCATTATAATCCTCATCAAAATCCCCACAAGTTATTTTTTGAATATGGACAAACTGATTCTAAAGTTTATACGGAGAGGCGGGGCACCTGGGTGGCTCAGTCAGTTAAGTATCTGCCTTCTGCTCAGGTCATTATCCCAGGGTCCCAGGATCGAGTCCCACTTTGGGTTCTCTGCTCAGTGGAGAACGTGCTTCTCCTTCTGCCTGCTGCTCCCCCTGCTTGTGCTCTCTCTCTCTGTCAAATAAATAAATAACATGTTTATATGGAGAGACAAAAGACCCAAAATAACCAATTCAGTATTGAAGGAGAAGAGAAAAATGGAAAGACTGGAAGCCCCTGACTCGGAATTTTCCACAGGTACAGTAAAAGTACGATGTGATATTGGTGAAAGACTAGACAAATGAGATCAGTGAAACAGAATGGAGAGCCAGGAAACAGACCAGAATAAATACAGCTGATGTTTGACAAAGGAACAAAGGCAATTTGATGGATTAAAGATTGTTTTTGCAGCAAATACTGTTGGAACATCTCATCAGCCACATGCAAAAAAATAAATAAATAAGTAAATCTAGATACAGATCTATATCCCTCACAAAAATTCACTCAAAGTAGATCTCAGACCTAACTGTAGAGCACAAAAACTAGAAAGCTTCTGGAAGATAACATAGGGAAAACCCTAGATGATCTTGGGAATGGTGATGATTTTTTTTTAAAATACAACACCAAATAAATGAATACATACATACAACACCAAAGGCGTGATCCATGAAAGAAAGAATTAGTAGTTAGACTTTGTTAAAATTAAGAACTGTTCTGTGAAATGCAATTTCAAGAGAATAAGAAGATAAGACACAGACAGGGAACATATTTGCAAAAAAACACACCTAAGAAAGGATTACTATCCAAAATGGGCCCAAGACATGAACGAATACCTTACCAAAGAAGATATATGGATGGTAAATAAACATATGAAAAGATGTTCCAATCATACATCATCAGGGAAATACAAATTAAGACAACAGTGAGATACCACTATACCACCGATTAGAACGCCCAAAATGCAGAACACTGACATCATCAAATACTGGTGAGGTTGTGGCTCAATAGGAACGCTCATTCACTGATGGTGGGAATGCAAAATAGAAGAGCCACTTTGGAAGGCAGTTTGGAAGTTTCTTAGAACACTAAACATACTTTAACCATGCAATTCAGCAATCATGCTCTTTGGTATCTAACCAAAGGAAAACATATGTCCACACAAAAATCTGTGCTGAGATGTTTATAATAGCTTATTTATAATTGGCAAATCTTAGAAGCAGCCAAGATGTCCCTACGTAGGTAAATGGATAAACTGTGTTATTTTCAGACAATGGAATATTATTCAGCACCTAAAAATAATGAGCTGTCATGCCAGGAAAAGACACGGAGGAAACGTAAATGCATATTGCTAAGTGAAATGCTGATCTAGAAAGACTACACAATGTGTGATCCCAACTATGATTAAGGGGGGAGAAAAATTATGGAGAGAATAAAAAGATCAGTGCTTGGCATCATTTTTAGGGGAGAGGGAGAGATGAACAGGCAGAACACAGAGGAATTTTAAGGCAGTGAAACTATTTTGTGTTATATTATAATAGTAGGTATATATAATTGCAAATTTGTCCAGATGCATAAGATGTAAAACACCAAGAGTGAACCCCAATATAAATTATAGACGTGGGATGATAATGATGTGTGAGTGTAGGTTCATCAGTTGTTACAAATGTACCAGTCTTGTGGGGGATGTTGATAATGAGGAATATTGCCTCATGGGGGTAGGGAATACAAAGAAATTCTCCATACCTTCTGCTCAATTGACTGATATGAACTGCTCTAAAAATAAGGTCAATTAAAAATAAACAACAAGTCAGATTAAAATATTCAGGAAATAATTTTCTTAATTTAACAAGAAATTGAATCTTGGCGATCGGAATAATTTATTTATAACCTCATCACACGAACTTAAAGAGTCATTAAGTAAATTCAAATTTACTAGAGATGTTGAAAATAGTTGCACCCTTCTTAAAGATCAAATTAAGTGGCCTATTTCCAAATGCACTTATTTTTGATACATGACTTCCATGTTTCCAGTACTCATGATTGTAAAGTGCTTGACATACTGATATTCCTCAGAGATTTCTTGCTCACATAGGACAGTTTTCTACTGTTCCCTTGGGGTTAACAAAAGTTACTTCGTGCAATTTTTATGAGGCTTAAAAAAAGTAAGATCTATAAAACATCTGGCAGGAAGGAGATGCTCCTCACTAGCTCTCTCCTAATAAATGGTCACCTCTCACCATAGATGTCTAGGCAATCATTTATTCACTAGTTGCATATTACCCTTTCTCACTCCAGATTTAAATGGATACTCATTTCACGAACGATTGAGTTATAATTCTATAGTTATGTAGTCATATATACACTAGTTTATACTTAGCAGTAAATGGATGTTAACCGTGGACATGCATTTAACATACATATATTAAGAACAATTTAAAAAAGAATAAAAGACTAACAACAACAACAACAAAAAAAAACCCCAAAACAATTCTGCACACCATTCCCATCAATAAACATGGGCCTCAGACTGAATCTGAGACGGGAGATTGGATGTTGGTGTTCAGTCTTTAGAGTCTGCTTTGATTTCTGTCTCAGCATGCATGTGCCTCCCAACCATGAGTGTGATGGGAGTGTGTAAAGACAGAATTTGCTATCCATCATGGCCCCTAATCTAGAGACAGCTCACTGCTTCATCCACTTCTAATCTGAGAAATCAGAAATTCATTCTAATTTTGGAGGCACAACTAGTTGCTTGGGACTATGGGACACAGCTGATTCGTAGTAGACCGTGAACCATAATTTTGATTCTTTGTGATCATGGGTACAATCTTGAGACTGATTTGAAAATCTAAGTTTGCATGGAAGATAGGACTTCATTTTATATTGCATTGTGCCAGATAAAAGTAGGTGTTCAGTAAATACATGGAGGCAGGGGGAGACAAGTTTAGAGTTTTAATAGGCTTGCTGATTACAGAAAACCAAACATTCATATCTGTTGTTTCTCTCTCTACTCATGATATAAGAAACTTTCAGGTCTGGTCTTCTCTTCCTAGCCAGAGGTTAGACTATCTGTGAAATTTCTCTAGTTTGCTATCTCTTCTCCTCTCAATAAAAATCAAGATGACTCACTACGCATTTCTTTTTCCAGATCATTGGACTGTCTCAGCCTCAGAGGGATACAGATAAAAGAAGACTGGTTTGGGGTAAAGAGGTCTGAGATCAAGTCCCACCTCCCCTATCAATCAAGCAACCTCTGGCAACAGTCTTAATCTTCTCTCTCTGGGCCTCAGTCCTTTCATATCTGCAAAGAGGGAGCAAGATTAGATGATCTTTACAAGGTCATATTGATAAATAGTTGTTAGATTTATATTCTACTTATATAAGGCCTTTCCCAGATCATAAAGACAGAATCACAGTCCCTGTGTTCCTTAAAGATTTCATGGGGAATCCCATATCTCTCACACAATGGAAAACTTTTCCTTCTTTGCAAGACTGAGAATTTTTTTTTTAAAGATTTTATTTATTTAACACAGAGAGAGAGATATAGTGAGAGAGGGAACACAAGCAAGGGGAGTGGGAGAGGGAGAAGCAGGCTTCCCACTGAGCAGCGAGCCCAATGCAGGACTCAATCCCAAGACCCTGGGATCATGACCTGAGCCAAAGGCAGACGCTTAATGACTAAGCCACCCAGGTGTCCCAAGATTGAGAATTTTTAATCACAAACTGGAACAAATTTAATAGATCTTAGCTCATCTTCAATAAGAAAAGGATTCTATGTGCTCCTATTTTATATTTGTATCTAAAAAATATGCTAAAAATATATTTTAAAAAACTGTGTATCTCATAAATGCTTAAATGGTAATCAGGTTAGAACCATACTTTGCTAGTAAATCTTAGGTTGATATTTTCAGAAAGATCTGGTGATAAATTGATATGTTACATTTTAATGTAATTGACAAACAGTTGTGACCATTTATGACAGAAAACATCCATTACCTACATACCTACATTCCTTCTTCCTCCCTGATAATAGGACCTTGGTGTGTTCAGCTAGCATACCAAAGATGGTCCTATTGAGAAAGCTGATCCCTGCCCCAGTTCTGGAAGATAAATCACAAGTGACCTGAATTAATTATAGTAATACCATCCTTCTTCCCTCTTCTCCTGCCCCACAGTGATTTATCTCGGGGGCATTCATGTGACTCAGTTCTGATCAAAGTGATATAGGAAAGGTCTGGCGAACAAAAGCTTCTGAGAAATTGTGCTCTCTTAAAAAAATGAAAAGTCAGACTCCCTTGGTGTGCTCTGTAATCTGTTGGTGCTCCTCTCTTCATGCCTGTAGGGATATAAAAACCTCAGTGTCCTGTAACCATCTTGTGGCAATGTGGCAATAAAGAATGGAAGCTAACACACCTACAATTGTCCTTGCTGACATCTGTGAACTGCCTTGCTGTCTTGGGCTGCTGACTTCTTAACTTCCTGTTATTGGAGAAAAAGGATTACAGCAAACTCTAGTTTTGCTTTATGTTCCTTGTAGCTGAATCTATTCCTAAATGATACAACAACCAACACAGACAAAGATACGTAGCTAACCACGATAATAAGGCTGGACTTCTGAGAATCTCCAGATCTTTGAATGGCTATATTGTGCCATTTAAAGGTCAAAACCCCACAAATTCGATGCTTCATAGTCTGACCCCTTAATTGCAACTACAAGCAGAAAGCAAAAATGTATGATTTGGTAAACTAATATAGAAAGAAACAAGTCCTACTGGACTACTAAATTCAGGAATTCAGGCCAATCTCTGACCTTCAGTTATTGCACAAAAGTAAATATTAGATCATTTTAATGATGCTGATGATATTACAATGATATTAAATAATATTAACTGTTATTAACTCTTTACTAAGTGGTGAGCACTTTTCTAAACTATTTACAACTGTTGTCTCAACCCTCACAAATCTATAAAGAAAGGACTACTGTTCCCATTTTGTAGTCAAAGGAACTGAAGTGGGAATGGGTTTAGCAACCTGCACAATTTCACACAGTAAATGGTGGAGTTCACACCCCAATCTCAGTGTAGTCAGTCCTACTCACTGCTAAACCAGTAGAGCTTCTTCCTCTACTTTGTTCCATTTTTTCTCATTTTGAAGCAGCCTCAACTTGCAAAAAGATCACAAGTACCATACAAAGAACATTTTTCCTAAACCATTTAAGAATGCCATGCCAGTGTGATGCCCTGATCATCCCCAAATACTTTAGTGTGTGTAGTGGTTTGAATAGTGACCCCCCCGACACACCCATAAAACCTCTAGTACCTGAGAATGTAACCTTATTCAGAAATAGAGTCTTTGCAGATATAATTAAGTAAAAGATTCTGAGATGAGATTATCCTTGACTAAAGATGAAACCCAAACCCCATAAATACTGTCATTATAAGAAAAATGACAAGATGACTGAAGAGACACAGATACAAAGGAGAGATGCAGGCAAAATTCAAGTAAATACAGAGGTAGAGATTGGAGTGATGCATCTGTAAGTGAAGGAATGTGGCAGCCACCAGAAGTGAGGGGTGAGGCACGGAAGGGATTCTCCTTCAGAACCTGCAGAAGAAACCAATCCTGCAGACATCCTGATGTCAGACTCATGGCCTCCAAAACTGTGAAAGAATAAATTTATCTTGTTTTAAACTGCCCAGTTTATGGCAATTTAATTCAGCAACCCTAGGTAACGAATGCAGTGTGTAATTACTACAAACAAGGACATTCTTCTACAAAACCACAGTATAAGCATTGAAGTCGAAGAGTAATGATACACCATTACTATCTAATCCATTCCATTTCACCAATCACCTAAAGAGGATCCAGTTCAGAATCACACTTTGCAGTTCAGTGTCATTTCTCCTGATCCCTAAGTCTAGACTAATTCCTCAGCCTTTGCTGAACTTTCATGACCTTGACGCTTTTGGAGATTATAGGCCAGGTATTTTGTAGAATTAGTTTAAGTTTGGGTTTTTCCAATGTTGCCTTATGATTAGAGTCAGGGTATGCATCTTTGGCAAGAATATTAGAGAAGAAATGCTGGGTTCTTCTCACTACATCCTATCAGGTGATAGGATGCAATTCAGCTGGTCTCCTTGCTGATCATGTTCTCCTGTAAACTTTGAGTTTCATGTATCATGTTCTCACATAAACTTTGAGTTTATAGCCCTTTTAACTTTTTCCATAGTCAGCTATTACTGATCTGGTTAAACCACGGGTCCAGAGTAGTTGAGATTAAGAAATTTCTAGTATTGGGGCACTTGGGTAGCTCAATGGGTTAAGCCTCTGCTTTTGGCTCAGGTCATGGTCTCAGGGTCCTGAGATTGAGCTCTGCATCGGGCTCTCTGCTCCTCGGGGAGGCTGCTTCACCCCTCTCTCTCTGCCTGCCTCTCTGCCTACTTGTGATCTCTGTCAAATGAATAAATAAAATCTTTAAAAAAAAAGAAAGAAATTTCTAGTATTCACGGTATACTCTTTCAATTTGAATTTAAGAAAATCTGTTGGGGTAGACAAAGGCAATCTTAAGTTAGACCCAATTATAACTTATGGCCAAATAAAAGACTACAGCTCCAGAAAATTTTAAAAATTAAAAGCAATAAGCACACACACACACACACACACACCACACACATGCATATACACACAAAACTTCAAGAAGGTGATTTTAGGCTACTGATACAGACTGGACACAGAGATATATTCCCAGCCAAATAAACAAAAATTAATGAAAGCTAAAGGGTCTTCTCTAAATCAGTATTTTATAATTAAAAAAAATCCCTTTTTGATAAATTTAATCTCAACTGCTCCCCAGTCTATATTTCATAGTTCCAATCTTTAAAGTGTTTTTCCTTTCTAAAATATAACAGTAAACTACATACTGAATGTAATTTTTCAATCTTCTTACTCCCCTGGAGATTTAGAGACTTCTACTCCACCTTATGTTCTCCCCCAGTCCCTGGTACTATTTCTCCTTCTGCTGAAAATCAATGCTCTGGTTATCAAATGGAAAGTAGAATTTGGGTACTTGGGTGGGTCAGTAAGTTAAGTGTCTGTCTTTGTCTCAGGTCATGATCCCAGGACCCTGGGATCAAGCCCCATCTTGGACTGCCTGCTCAGTAGGGACTCTGCTTCTTCCTCTGCACCCCCGTCTCTATCTCAAATAAATAAATAAAAATCTCAAAAAAGGGAAAGAATTAATTCCATTTTTCAGCAGGCATACCTATGTATTAATTGAAAGTTAATGAGTCTGACCATTTAACAAAAGTTAAGAATTCATGATGCAAATTACTCAGACACAAGTGAACTCCCTAAGAACAAGTAGATATAATTTTAAATTAATGATGCTTTTTCTGATCAGCATGCATACTAATTGCATGATTCTTAGTTATACATAGCTTGTTGCCAAATGGTGCTTAGCCCTCACTTAATCCCTTATCTCTACCACAGGATAGATTTTTTCCCCCAATAATTTCTATTTACTCCTATTCTCATTCCTCATCATAGCTATTCTAAATGTTATTCTCTTAATTACACCACTGCCTTTTTTGCTCTCTAGGGATGACTTAATCATTTACTTCATCATGAAAATAAAAGCTGTCAGGGCATTAACACCATGGTAGGCAGAATAATGGCTCTCTAAGATACCTGGGAATAAACTTAACCGAAGAGGTAAAGGATCTGTACTCAAGGAACTACAGAACACTCATGAAAGAAATTGAAGAAGACACAAAAAGATGGAAGACCATTGCATGCTCTTGGATCGGAAGAATAAACATTGTTAAAATGTCTATACTGCCTAGAGCAATCTATACTTTTAATGCCATTTTTTTTTTGAAAGACAACTTTTTATTACTTTTATGTACAGAAAATCAAGCCACATCCGCTCAGCCCAGTTTGGTGGCCAGTTCCTTAGCCTTTGCCTTTTCCAGCTTGGCGATGCGAGCCACCGACTTCGGACCCAGGATGTTGCCTCCCCAGTGGCGGCGGATCTCGTCCTATCGGTCGTTGTAATTGGTCCTGATGGCTTGCACCAGCTTCGCCAGAGCCCCTTTGTCTTCCGAGTTGACCTGCGTGAAAGCCACCATGGTGCAGGTCTTCCTGTGGACCAGACGCCCCAGCCTGGCCTTCCCCTTGATGATGCAGTAGGGAACCTCCATCTTGCGACACAGCGCGGGCAGGAACACCACCAGCTCAATGGGGTCCACGTCGTGCGCGATGACGGCCAGCTGGGCCTTCTTGTTCTCCACCAGCGTGGTGACCGTGTTCACCCCAGCTCGCAGCACCGGGGGCCGCTTGGTGGGGGCGTCCCCTTTGCCAGCTGCTTTCTTCTCCCTGCGCGCCAGCAGCCGCTGCTGCTTCTCCTGCTTCATCTCCTGCCGGTACTTGTGCGTCAGCTTCAGCAGCTGCGTGGCCGTCTGGTATTTTTCAAAGAGCTGGAGCCAATAATCCAAAAATTTGTACGGAATCAGAAGAGACCCTGAATCGCTAAGAAAATGGTGAAAAACAAAAATAAAACTGGGGGCATCATGTTACTTGATTTCAAGCTTTACTACAAAGCTGTGATCACCAAGACATCATGGTACTGGCATAAAAACAGACACATAGACCAGTGGAACAGAGTAGAGAGCCCAGATATGGACCCTCAACTCTATGGTCAAATAATCTTCGACAAAACAGGAAAAAATATACAGTGAAAAAAAGGCTCTTCAATAAATGGTGCTGGAAAAACTGGGCAGCTATATGTAAAAGAATGAAACTCGACCGTTCTCTTACACCGTACACAAAGATAAACTCAAAATGGATAAAAGACCTCAACGTGAGACAGGAATCTATCAGAATCCTAGAGGAGAACATAGGCAGTAATCTCTTCGATATCAGCCACAGCAACTTCTTTCAAGATATGTCTCCAAAGGCAAAGGAAACAAAAGCTAAAATGAACTTTTGGGACTTCATCAAAATCAAAAGCTTCTGCATAGCAAAGGAAACAGTCAACAAAACAAAAAGGCAACCTGCGGAAAGGGAGAAGATATTTGCAAATGACAGTATAGACAGAAGGTCGATATCCAGGATCGATAAAGAACTCCTCAAACTCAACACACACAAAAAAGATAATCATCTAAAGATGACCATGTTCTTACTCCTGCAACCTACAAGTATGTTGCCTTACCAGCAAAAGGGACCTTGCGGATGTAATTAAGAGTATAGACCTTGAGGGGCACCTGGGTGGCTCAGGGGGTTAAAGCCTTTGCCTTCAGCTCAGGTCATGATCCCAGGGTCCTGGGATCGAGCCCCCGCATCAGGCTCTCTGCTCGGCAGGGATCCTGCTTCCCCTCTCTGCCTGCCTTTCTGCCTACTTATGATCTCTGTCTGTCAAATAAATAAATAAAATCTTTAAAAAAAAAAAAAGAGTATAGACCTTGAGATGAAAGATTATCTAGGATTAGATAATTAGATGGAAAAGATTATCTAGATTATCTAGGATTATCTACATGGGCCCAATTTAACCACTGTATTCCTTAAAAGCAGATAACCTTTCCAGCTGCAGACAGAGAGGTGTGATGCTAGAAGGTACCAGGAGAGATTTGAAGCATGAGAAAAACTTACCCTGTCCAGCGTTGACAACAGAGAAAGATGGCCACAAGCCAAGGACTGAGGCACTCTTTAGAAGCTGAGAATGACCTTCACCTAACAGCTCATAAGAAAAAAAATATTTTGGTCCTATAGACACAACAAACCGAATTTCATCCTAGATCCTCCAGCGGGGACCTCACCTCTGCCAGCACCTTGGTTCTGGATCTGTGAAATGGGAGCCAAAGAATCAGATAACCCAATAGACTTCTGACCTACTATGAGATCCTAAATTTGGTATTGTTTATCCCACTAAATTTTTCTGGCAGCAGCAGGACACAAATGCAAACACTAATCTACTCTAATATACTCTTGGCTATGTTTGGTTTCATACATGACTCTTTTCAGATCATATTCAAATTGATCAATATTGATTATTTCATATAAACTATTTTTATAGTTTATATCCACCACAAAATTCTGTGATTGCTAATGACACTTTTCAGCTCTAGTTTTCTGGCTGAATAGGCTATCTTAGCTTCAAAATTCAAAGAAGCTTTCCTAAAATTAATTTTCTTCATTTTATGGAGATCCTTTGTGATAAGAAATACTGTGATGTTTGAGACTGATTTTTTTTTCATATAACCATACCATTTTGGGCTCTCTTCTTTCTAAATTTATGTAATTTCTAATGGGTTTAGTGAGTCTCACTCAGTAGGCTTCAAGAGGAAGACAACTTTATTATTTCTCTACATCCTCCATTAAACTTAGTCTGTTGACTCATCCTTCTTCATCATGGATAAAATCTCCAGAAAATGCCAGAGCTTTTAGAACCTGATCAGATGTGGAAAACATAATCTCATTTTTTAATGTAATAACAAGTCAGTTCAACCCATAATTGAAACTTAAATTTCTCATTCGTATCTGCTTTACGTCTTTGTCCCTTCCACAGCTTACTCCAGGCTGGACAGTAGAGTTACAGACTTCATTATTTCTTCACTTTGCTCTTCTTCTCATTTCTCCTAATCCTAGACCCTCCAGTGTTGGAGCAGGGGGAAGAAGGAGATGGAAGGAAATGGACAAGTTCTTATTAGGCTTGACTGCAATCAAGTGTTGGTGTCTCCTGGGTATGTCAGATGACCAGCTGCTTCTTCAATGAGATGCTTCTTTGGGTTCCTGGAGATCATCTTGTTGGATTGTCCCATTGCAGCTCCTTGGCACTAGTGAAATTTCCTTTATCTAGCCAGATATGATTGATGTCAAGCTCCTGGCCTCTAGCAATCCATCCTCTTGTGCTGGTAGTTAGCCTTCCAGTGATCTTTTTTGGGAAAACCTGTCAAAAGGGATCAGAGCAGCCTACCTTCCATGACCCACCTCTGAACCACAGAAAATACATGCCTTTGTTTCACGTCATGTGGAAATTCCTCTTGCTTCTACTCGAATCCTCTCTTTTCTTTGACTTTTGACAAACCTTGCCAGTTGTTTGACTTTTCCAGACATGAGCCACATTTTAATCTCTATGTTTTCCTTAATTTCAGAGCTCACAGTCCTAGTACTTTTCGTTGCTCTTTTGAAGTCTGCCTCTCCTGAGAAGACTTCCTCAAGTCAAGGAATAGGAAACTTTCTCTTTAAATAGCTCTCTCTCCCATCACTTACCTTTACTGAATTCTTCTTAGATATGCATTGGCAGAGCCATTTTTTGCCACTTCCTTTATAAATGGTCCATCTTGCCTACCAAGGGAGTACTTATTCTCAGCTTTGAGGACCTGGTCTAAATCCCCAGACAGGAAGAGCCATATTTTGTGTCCTATCACACTTCTCCAAATGCTCTGTTTTCGTGAAAGTGCAAATGATACTGCAAAATTAAAGTTAATGTTCGTCTGAAATCAATGTAACTGCTAGCACCCTAAGAGTGCATATTTAGAAATTATCGAAGGAAGGAAGTTAGGGAGGAAATTAGGAAGGAAGGAAGGAGGAAGGAAGGAAGGAAAGAAAGGAAGAGAAGGAAATGAAGGGAAGGGAAGGGAAGGGAAGGGTATCCACCTAGTGTCTAATCTTGAATTTAGTTTTATTAAAAGAGAAGGAAACATAAGATTATTTCCTCAGTGAAGCTTCCAGAGAAAGTTCTGCTGCCTGAGGTTGACTATGTAGGCAAATTCTTGTATTACATGAGGGAGTACTTAAAAATTTGCTTAAACCAATTATTCTTTATTAAAAGGTTAAAAGTCAAAGAGCTGGCAGGCATGAAATGAGACCAGAGGTTGCCTATTACCCAGGAATATCTAGTTCAAGGTCCATATATCTTGAAGCATAATTTTGATCCTCATAGGAGCACCTTAATATAGGGAGAAACTTTGATGTTAATAAATAAAAATTGCTGAAGCAAAATTCTACATATTAGAGTCAGCTTTCCCATATTATAAATTTGGAGATTATTCTTCCAGGTAACAAAAATCTGTCTAAATTATACTTATTAATAATACCTTATAAAATATGCAACCAGACCTAAAAAAAAAAAAAAAGAAATAGCTGATCCAAAAGATATGACTCCAAGTGAGATACAGAACCTATAATAGAATAAATATACTCAAAATCAGCTACTTTCAGGTGAGGGGGGGTGGCCAAGCAGCACAGAATACTCTGGTGGTAGCAAATTCAAATCCTTTTTATTTTGTCCAAATTTCCAGTTTGTCTTTTCTTTCTCTTCTCCTTAAATATCCTACAGTGTAACCATCCTCCTTGGTCTTTCTCTCATACTCTTTTGACATTGCAAGACTCTTTCTGCCCCAGCATCTTAAACTCACTGTGCCATCTTATCCTATTTCAAGAGTCTGACACAGATCAATGAGGTTAATCTGGTAAGCTGTATCATGCTAAAATGTTAATGGTTGGCTAGAGTTTGATGTTATTTGCCCCTTATGACACATTTGCATTTTTGTTTTCGCATTCTTCAATTACCTTCTGTAAAGATTATGACTAAATAATAGCATCTTTGTCACTTATTATGCAAGCCAGTAAGTAAGGTGTTCCAGCAATGGCACTTTGGATAGAATGTAGAGTATCTTTTTTTACACGGCACCAACTCTACTTGTAAAATCTTTGATAATAAGCAGTATAATGTTAGGGCCTAAGATTATAGACTCTGGAATCAGAACATCTAAGTACAAGTTCTTCCTCTGCTTGCTACTTACTTGCTGTGTAAAGGCAGAAGGTATTCCACGTCTTTTTAAAATTTTTTATTTATTTATTTGAGAGATTTATTTTATTTATTTGAGATAGAGATTTATTTGAGAGAGAGTGTGTGCAAGCAAGGAGGAGAGTCAGGGGGTGAGGAAGAGTCAGACTCCCCACTGAGCAGCGAGTCTTACTTGGGGCTTAATCCCAGGACCCCGAGGTCATGACCTGAGCTGAAGGCAGACACTTACCTGACTCAGCCACCCAGGCACTTCTATTTCTAGGTCTTTGTTAGGGTAATAAAGTGCCTACCTCATAGAGTTCTTGTGAGGATAAATAAATGAATACATATTAAAATGATCTGAAGAAGTAGTTGGGCCATCCAGAGCACCATCTGTATTTGCTATTATGATTATTAATGTGCTCATTGTCAAGTGAGGCAATACCATGTACAGTGCCTAAAAGAGAGACAGGTACACACTGAGCACATAAGTTACTGGAGCTCCTCCTTTGTACATTCACAAGTATGTCTGTATAAATAGCCACGGTTCCACCTGAAGGATATTTAATAAACAGCCAGATTTCCTAGTGGTTACAATAATCTTTTTAGTCTTTTACTATTTCTTTACTCAAAAAATTTTCAGAATACTCCACATATGCCAGGTACTCTGCAAGCCACTGGGGATTCAAAGATATTTTATAATCGGTAAGAGGAAATGTGGTCAGGAGGAAAATGGGGAGCTAGAGAAAGACAAACAATAAGGGGGGGGGGGAAGAGCAAGGAAGCAAAAGAAGATATTGAATAAAATCTCTGAACAAAGCTGCCCAGAGAACGAAGAAGAATCTGAAAGCTCATATGGTCCAAAAAATTCTATTTAAGACACTGAAACTGTAGCTTATGTAAAGACAGGAAAGAACTAGGTCTGTTTTAAAAGGAGGCAGGTAACAGGCTGGGAGAGAGTATAGATGCCCAAATAATTTGCTTCAGGAATTCAGGGGAAAAACATCAAAGAGGGGACACTTTTTTTTTTTTTTTAAATACCGGGGAGGTTATTAAAACTGGAATAAATGCAAAACTCAGACCCAACATGAGAGACTCCAGCTAATTGCTGAGTATGGGCAACAGAGCTAAGACTTAGTTCAGGAAAAAAGACATGGATTGAGAGTCAGGAGCCCTCCCTCCTAACCTGAGCTTAGCTGGGTGGCTCTTGATTCGTTGTGTCGTGTCTGCCCTCTGAAGCTTATTTTCCTCTCGTGTAAAAATCCAGTCATTGAGCTCAGCCCCTTCTAAATCTTCCAGCAGCCGAATTCTGCTGATTAGAGAAGTTCCACAAAATAGCAACGTTTCATTTGAAGTTGATCAGTGTGATTTACGTGTAATAAATGAGTGCCAAAATAAGTGTACTCATCAGCTAGTCTGAAGTTCCTGCAGGAAACACTTACGGGTCTTTGGTGAGTTCAGTCGCTGCGGTGAGTTCAAAATCACCCCGGCAGCTGTTTCTGAGTAAGGCTGGCGATCCTTTACGAACTCCATCTAGCTTGACAGGATGCTGACCAGGACTGCACTGACTGTGGGTGAGCTGGCAAAGTGGCCCAGAAAATGCAGAATATCATTTTAGGAGCCTGGCTGACAAGCACAGGAATCACGTCCCACTTCTGGAAGGCATGTAGCCTGCAGGCCCCGCATTATCTACATTGGATAAAGCTATAGTTCTCCCTATCAGCTCTTTGTCTGCAAATGAGGAACAGTGCCCAGATTTGCGAAGTATGTTGCCCAAACTAATAAAGTTAGTTAATGGCAGAGTTCTGGCTAATAAGTAATTACAGGTAGATAGAATGCTTTGTACCAGAGTGAATAAGATTTTATGGTAGGAAGTAAAGATCTGAAAAGAGCGATTGGTACAGGTTTATTTCTCATTCATATAAAATAAATCCATGGGTAGGCTTTCCAGGAAAATGTGGAAGGCTCACTTTATTACAGACCCACACTCCTTCTCCCTTTTTTGCTGTTTAATGTGGTTTGCATCTTAAAACTCACTTCATAGCTCCAGAGAGCTGCTGGAACTTTAGACATTATATTTGCATTCCAGGAAACTTGAAAAGAAATGAAGGTGAGAGCACCTTTGTCTTTTAAGGATACTTGCTAGCAATGAAATATAATTTCCACTTAATATCCCATGGCCAGTATTTAACATAATAACTGTATCTAGCTACAAAATAGACTGGAAAATTTAATCTTTTAGCTGAAAAGTAATGACACTGACAAAAAAATAATTGGTGTTTTTACAACTAAGGTGTAAGTGCAGAGTGATATGGGGAAAGAACTAATATCCTGCTAGTCTTCCATTTTGCCAGATCTACTGGGGATCAGCTTGGGGCTCTACTTCTTCTTATATTCATGCAGGAATGCAGACTGATAAAGCCTCCACTGTCTGGAGTGTAAAAGGTTCCTGGAGCCAGGGAACTTCCACTCATTTCCATTGGACAGTGGAAGTCACATGGCTATCCCTGATTTCTCAGGGGCAGGGAAACATAATTTCATCTTGTGCTTTGACAGAGAAGAATCAGGATATTTGTGAAGAAGGCTAATGACTACCAGAGAAGCCTTTCTCAGAAAAACAGTTACATTGAGATTCTATATCAATATCTTAAGGGGACATATATATGATCAGTCAAGAAATAACAAATCAGGGACGCCTGGGTGGCTCAGTTGGTTGGGCGGCTGCCTTCAGCTCAGGTCATGGTCCTGGTGTCCTGGGATCGAGTCCCACATCAGGGTCCTTGCTTGGCAGGGAGCCTGCTTCTCCCTCTGCCTCTGTCTACCACTCTGTCTGCCTGTGCTCGCTCTCTCTCTCTAACAAATAAATGAATTTAAAAGAAAGAAAGAAATAATGAACCAGTGCAAACACATGGTGAACTCTTTCTAAAGACTTCTAGTGCTCTTCAGAATTGCAGTCTAATTGTTAGAGTAAAAAAATGCAGATTTCTTTTTTTTTTTTTTAGAGATTTTATTTATTTATTTGATAGAGAGAGATCACAAGTAGATGGAGAGGGAGGCAGAGAGAGAGAGAGAGGGAAGCAGGCTCTCTGCTGAGCAAAAAGCCCAATGCAGGACTCGATCCCAGGACCCTGAGATCATGACCTGAGCCGAAGGCAGTGGCTTAACCCACTGAGCCACCCAGGTGCCCCAAAATGCAGATTTCTTGACCCTAGCACAAGAAAGTATGATTCTGTAGGTTTGCAATGGGGCTTAGAACTCTTTACTTGAACAAACGTCTCAGAATATGCTCAGGCATGTGACCACAATAAAATAAAAATAAAATGAAGTTACTAAGAAGTACAGCTCAGTTGAATGGTAACTCAAGGCATGTTTAATATGAAGGGGATGGAGTTACTTTTATGATTGGGAGATGACAAATCAATATTTTTCAATTGTCCAACTATAGGAATATAATTCTAGTTCATTCTAGATTTGAGAGAATTGTTAAAAACAGTGACCTTTTATTTCTGGTTTCTTCTTGCTTACCAAACTACTAACTCTAAAAGGTAAAAATTGGGTATGAACCCTAGCTTTGTGTCAGCAGACCCATGTTTGAATATCATAACCACCAGTTATTTCTAACAGGAATTTGGGCAAGTTTATATCTTGTCTGAATCTCAGGTTCCTTAGAACATAGACAATCTTAAAGTTTTGTCGTGAGAATTTTTTTTTTTAAATAATTTTCACTTAATTTCAAATATTTCTTTTTTTTTTTTATAAAGATTTTATTTATTTATTTGTCAGAGAGAGAGAGGAGTGAGAGTGAGCACAAGCAGACAGAGTGGTAAGCAGAGGCAGAGGGAGAAGCAGGCTCCCGGCTGAGCAAGGAGCCCGATGCGGGACTCGATCCCAGGACGCTGGGATCATGACCTGAGCCGAAGGCAGCCGCCTAACCAGCTGAGCCACCCAGGCGTCCCTGTCGTGAGAATTAAATAAAATAATATGTGTGTGACACTGAGTACAAGTGCTTATTTAGTTCAACTAAGCAAGAGGAAGAACTAGAAACTGAAAAATTTCTTCCAGTGGCCACTGTCAACATATTCAATAATTTAAAGATTCTCTGAGTGCTCACATTAAAGAGATTCATTTTATTTAATCCAATGTTGATAGTTTAAATGAACTTAAGTGCTGCATGCAAGAAGTTTTATATTAATTTAGAATAATGAAATACTTTTTTAGGCTGAAGAGTAGGAAGGTACTCAGCACAGAATATCGCTAACTGGCAGAAATCAACTTATTAAGTAAATATTTTCTCTATTCAATTATTCTTTTGATAAGGGCTTGTAAAATCCACACAAGCACAAATATTTGTGCTCTTACAAAAGGGGTAAAATAGAGTCAGGAGTCAGCACAAATAAATAACAGCAGTTCCTGTCTGGACAAGTGATGAATTGAATTAGGAATTGTGTAATCAGTGGGAAGACTGAAAATACTGCTGTTGCCTGTGTATCCGTAGAGGCTCCACCCTGTTCACTAGCATCAAATCAGCACCAAATGGCAAGAGCAAACCATTAAGACCTTGAAGCACAGCCAGTTCAGACTGCCTCGAAGCTTAATGGCCACCTCAAAGCTGTGTTCAGCTGGTCATCTTCTAACAGTGGTTGATAACAAAAGCAGAAATCTCACCCTGCTGTCCACTAAGCTAAGGTGGGCTGTCCAGGGGGCAGGCAGATGAAATTTTATAAAAAGTCACTGAAGGAGAAACTTCAATAATACCACCCAGATTGTGGACTGTGAGAAGACAATCACAGCCAACAAAGGAGCCAACTGTAGGTGTGTACAGTGCTTTGACAGTACTTAGAGATGAAGAGCTCATTTCCAGGAGAAGCAAAATGCATCCAGGGAGGCAAAGTAGGAAACAGAGGGGGGGTTAAAACAGAAGCAGGTGAAGCTTGCTGCATGTCTTCCAGCGCACCAGAAAGGGAGCTGGCGCTTGGCTTCATACAGTCATTTGCTTCTTCAAAATTTTCAGAAGTACAGTATTTTAACAGCAGGTGGTTGGGATCATTCTTATTTCCCACCCAACCTTAGTCTGTCATAGTCATACTTCTTGTGTGGAGGGGATTAGAGACGTCATGGGCATTTTTGAGATCCAACTAGAGAGAAGTTGAATTGGGCATGTTTAGTTCGGAGTTAATGGGCTATATTTATCACTTCTGTCTGTATTTAAGTTCTTGCTAGCTGTTCTGGTACAGGAAAACCAGGAATAGTCCTCTTGCCTATTGGGTAGACTCACTCAGAGCCTTAACAAAAAAAATGTTTGCATTCTAAACATGGCTTGTGCTCAGGGTGTGTGAGAGTATAGGCAGTGATGACAGAAGAAGCTAGTCTATGGGAGATTCTTCCAGGTTGTTTGGTAAAATTTCAAGTGGAGGATTAACATCTTAAAAATTCCTAGTCAAATGAAAGTTCTCTGATGTTGGGGATATATTTTATAGTGCAAGGTATAAAATTATAAAAAGCACCACTCCTTTGTATGGGAATTGTAAGAAATAAAATGTATCAGAATTTCTATGTTTGTAGAACCTAAGTTTGTAGCAATACAACAAATGGTAAATGTATGTGAGATCTCATTTTTTTTAAATAAAAAAGTATTGGATCAACCACATCAGGGGAAAAAAATCTTTGTAGTCTCCTTGTAGAAAATATTACAAAGCTTATCACAAAAGAGACAATCAAAGAATTTGCAGTTATAAACATGTGCAAAAATCAGTAAGTTTCATAAATGTGTTTTTGGCAGTTAAAAGTGTTTTATCGCACTTCATGGTGTTTTTTTTGTTCTAAATATCCAATTTGTACCTAATTTTGGATTTTTTTTTTTTTAATCTAAAGAGGGCTCCCGTCAACATTTAGTGACTGTTGCTTAGTATGTTCAATCTATTCAAACTTCCATTCTCCCTTTTCATCTGTTAAAAGCCTGGTTTCCAAATCATAAAACAAGTATCAGCAGTTTTCACAAGAGGAATATTTAAGTATTTATTTATTTATTTATTTGACCGACAGAGATCACAAGTAGGCAGAGAGGCAGGCAGAGAGAGAGACGGGGGAGGAAGCAGGATTTGGGGCTCGATCCCAGGACCCTGGGATCATGACCTGAGCCGAAGGCAGAGGCTTTAACCCACTGAGCCACCCAGGCGCCCCGAGGAATATTTATATATGTATAAAAACTGTTATTATACATCATTGTCTATCTTTGAAATGTTGTCAAAGTACAAGGCAATTAATAAAAGTACACAGGTCATATGGATATTGTGTTCACAAACTGAACACACTCATTTAGCCAGCCCCCAGAAGAATCCCGGGTTCTTTCTACCACAACACCTGGAAGTCTCTCCAGGCCCCCTCATCTACTCTCATGGATTCTAATGCCAAAGGTTAGTTTAGCTCTTTCTGAACACTATATAAATGGAATCATAGAATATGCACTAATCTGTAGCTGGCTCCCATATGGTTGTGTGTAGTTACCCTTTGCTTATCTTCATGGCTGTATAGTGTTCCATTATGTGAACAGATCAGAATTTATGTGATCTATCCTTGAAGGGAATTTGGATAATCTTTAGTCTGGGGCTACCACAGATAGCAACTCTCACACAGATATGTAAATCACATGTGTACACATGTGTACAAATCAAATGTGTACACATTTCAGCAGAATATATATGCAGCAGTGAACTACTGGCTTATAAATATTAAATTCTAAAAGAAAATTGTTATGAGTTACTTTTATCACTGTCTTTAAATCCCAAATGAAATTGAAAATTATATGAGTTGTTGACTATTACAACAGAACTACTGAGTTTAAATTTCATTCTGACTGTAGCTAAAAGATGACAGATTTAAAAACTTAAGGACAAAAATAGCCAAGAGAAACAGAGGAAGTAGAAACATAAAATTCTTAATCTGGAGTATTAACTGCTTTATTGATGGTCAGGGAGATTTGGGGATTACAAGGGATTTGGGGTCACCCCACTCATACCTATGGTGTTGGCATACTGATTAGTAACACTCCATTTATTGTAAGGTCACCTAGGATAGGGAGAAAGACCTGAATATCTAAAATTACTACTAAAATACTAACAGGCCAACAGATTGGTCCCTGGCTAAGAAAGTGAGCAAGAAACACTTCGGATTTTGGAATCAAAGGCTAAGGATTACCAGTCCTTGTTATATAAATTTTGCAATCCTTCTAGGCTGTTGCTTCATCTCAGAAATGGAATGCACACTCTGGAGTGATAGACACAGTTAACAAACAAGGGGGAAAGCGATGAAACAGTGCCCAGACACAAGATTCACAGATGTGGGGCATTCGCACAGATGCAAGGAGAGAGAGGAGGAAGGAGAGAAAAAAATAAAGATTTGAGGTCTATAATTATTCAATGGTAATGGAAAAGATGAGTCAGGAGGACACAGAAAACAGAGCGATGAAAACAAACAAAATAGTAAACAACAGAATCAACTCTTGCTCCGTTTTGGCATTTGATTGTCTATTGGCTGGTAAATATGGGAAGAATTAATTCCATGAGATCTCGTACAACAGGATGCTTTGCAAAATAAGAACAGTAGCTGTGGTACTCTAAGAGTTAAAATGGCAAAGCTAAAATTCCCACATCTGAACCTCACACCCCCGTGGTTTATAGTTCCATACAATATTTTACTTGGGGCCAATAAACTCTAAAATAATCCTTAAAAAATTTAGAGCTACTTGCATAATGAGTTCCAGCTCCTGATTTTTACTGTGGCATTAACACTGCATACTGGGGCAGTATTTGCAAAATAAAATGTAGCTAGGAGAAGAAAAAAAATTCTAGGTTAATGGCCAAGAGATACATGTTGTGTACCTACTATGTGTTAGGATTGCTTTATGCATTGTACATGAGGTCACTCTATGCAGTGGGTATTGCTTATTTTGCAAAAACAAACAAACAAACAAACAAACAAAATCCTCCCAAATAAAAACAAAACAAGGGGTGGGTAACATGTTGGAGAATCTGAGCAAAAATTCCACAGTTTGTAAGTGGAAGAAGCTTTGAAACAGACCCAAGTATCTGGGCCCCAGGGTGCAGACACACCGCCACCATGTATGATGGAGCATGGGAACTAAGCCGCAGCAAGGCAGGGAGGGACAGTAATCCAGGTAGTTCACACCACAATCAAGTGGTTATAGAAAGCAAGGTAGGAGATTTACTGGAAAGAGTGGAGGCATGGGACCCAGACAGACTGAATTCTCTTCATTTTACTAGTTAACATGAGCTTGGACTCAACTTCTGGGACCTGTTTCTTCTCCAGTAAAATGGAATAATAAGGTTTTCATGAGAATTAAACTGTATAATTCATGTAAAGAGGCTACTTCAGTATACTTTTTAAATTCCATAGTTTTCCCTGTCACCCTCATTAAGCAAAGAAAAACAGCCTCAAGATGTTACCTGTTCTACATTCTTGCCTCAAGATGGACGAAAATTATTCACTTAGCCCAGGGATTTGTCCATACTCTTAAGCATCCCCTAGGAACAGTCCTAGTATTTTATCAACTGACAGTCTAGAAAATCTTCCTCAAGATTAATCAAATTTCCTGGTTATAATTAAGCGTAATTTTCTCTTATTGATTTTCAAATAACAGAGGAAACCTGGCAATGGTTCTCTCAAACAGGTTTTTCTTCTATACTCATTTTGAACAAATGGAAATTATTTTCATTCAACAATTACTTAAAATGCTTTATTTTCTCCCAGATTTTTCATAAGCTACATTTTTTTTTTTGGCATTTTCTACTCTGAATCCTTAAATAATAACCTGTTGCAGTTTCTTCTAGGTCCAGCTCAAGTGCCATCTATAATTTGTAAGTTTCCAAGATATCCCTGCCAAGCAGATCTTACACACTCCTCTGTGGGCAGGTAACGCATCAGAGAATTTGTTTACCCATAGCTTCTCCAAAGGATTTTGAACAACTTGAGGACAAAGACAGTATGGTATTCATCTACTTTTTTTTTGTTGGACTGTTTACAGCTAGAGTCTGGTTTTAATCTGTTCCACCTTGTTGAATTAAATTTATTACACTAATAAATGACTACAATTAAGAAAAAATTACAATTTAAGTTCATAATCTAGATTATGTATACTTTATAAATTTTCTTGGTTCCCATATGAATACCTCCACTCAAATTAAAGATTAATGTTAAACTTTCCCTTTGGTTTATACTAGGTAGACAGTCATAGTAGCATGTATATTATTTAAGGTACAATGAGCTACAATAACAAGAAAGTCAATAATAATTTAATGGCTCAGTGAATATAGAATCTTGCATGTCATAATCCAGGTTAGGTGTTTCTTGTCTTTTCATATGGATGATCAGGAACCCAAGCTGACATAGGCTGTATCATCTTCAATACTTTATTTTCCAAGGTTGTTTTCTTCATTGCCATTTTAGCCAGAAGAGGAAAGAGACATGGAGAAATATACTTGTAATTTTCTATGAGATTGGCTAGAAGTTTGGAAGTGAAACTCATCACTTCTGTCCACATTTCACTGGTGAGATTTCAGTCAAGTATCTATGCCTATCTGCAGTCAATGACTTGGCAGCTACATTCTAGCCATAAGAGTTTTAGGTTGAATTTTATGTCCCCCAAACTCATCTGTTAAATTTCTAACCCCCAGTATCTCAGAATGTGACTGCATTTGGAAATATGGTCTTTAGGTAGGTGATTAAATTAAAATGAGGCCATTTGGGTGGGTTTTAATCTGATATACTGTTGTCCTTAAAAGAAAATTGGGACATAGACACACTCAGGTGGAAGACTGTGAAGACATATGTACTAAACACTCTACAGCCCAAAGGAGTCTTCAAAAGAAACCAATTCTGCTGATACATTGGTTTTGGACTTCTAGATTCTAGAATTGTGGGACAATAAATTTCTGTTATTTGAGACATCCAGGCTGTGATACTTTCTATGGTACTAGCAGAGTGATACACTAGGGAAGAAGGACAGATTTGAGGAGACGACCATCAATGTCTGTTGTATTGTGTGACCTATGAATTGATTACTGTTTTCAGTTGGACTGCTATAACAAATTACCATAGACTGGGTAATTTAAACATCAAACATTTATTTCTTACAGTTCTGGAGCCAGAAGTCTGAGATGAGGGTGCTAGCATGATTGGGTTCTGGTGAGAGCTCTTCTCTGGGTAGCAGATAGCTGATTTCTTGTAACCTCAACATGGCAGAAAGAGCTAGCTACCTCTCCGACTTCTTCTTATTAGGGAACTAATCCCTTTCATGATGGCTCCATCCTTATGACCTAATCACCCCCCAAAAGCCTCACCTTCCAAACACCATCACATTGGCATTAAGGTTTCAACATATGAACTTGGTATTGGGGGAGTGGGAAGGATACAAACATTGATTCAATAATAAGTACTATACCATCCTTGAATTTATTAAGGAGCTGTAAACAAATTGTATAAATAAAGTTCTTTGAAAACAGACATCCTGATTGGTCTCCCCTGTCTCTCAACAGTCAGTGATCATTTTAAAATATAAATTAGGTTATTTCATTCTTTTACGTGAAAACTTAGAATGATTTCCCCATTTCTCCCGGCACAAAACTAAATGTGCTTCTTGTGTCTTACAAAGCCCAATGTGATGGCTCTGTACCAACTCCAGCCTTGGCTTTTGCAATATTTCCCCTCATTCATTTTGCTCCAGATGTTTTGGTTTTCCAATCATGCTCCAACATGAGTTTTGCCCTTTCCTTTCTAGGAATGTTCTTTCTCAATAGAGCTATATAACTCACTTTATTACTTACTTTAGGAGGTCTTGTTAAAAACTATTTTTATTAGAGACTTTCCCTGACTATGCTAAGTAAAATAGCAACCATCTTCATGTCTGTGGCACACTTGTCACCCTTCCTCTGCTTCATTCTTCCCCACAGCATTTGTTCTCATTAATATATCATGTATTTATTTGTGTAGTTGTCCCACTTTATAGAATACACCATGAGTTCATAGAGTTTTGTTTGTTCACTGCTATATCCCCAACATCTAGAACAGCTCAGAAAGGCCTCTACAGATTGGAGCCTCAAACAGATACTTTCAGACATCTGTATAAGGATTTTTTCCTCTGTCACAGAACAACCTGAATTATGAGCCAAAAGATAAAAACTATGAAGAAGATACAGAAGAGAAGACAATGGGATGTGTGGATGATTATGGGAGGAACCTATTCTTAGTGCCTGCAAATACAGATCTTCCTTGATTTACTATAGGATTATATTTCAATAAACCTCTCATAATTTGACAGTATCATAGCCAAAATGTATTTAATATATCTAACCTACTAAACACTATAACTTACCCTTGACTTCCTAAACCTACTGAAAACATATTAGCTCATAGTTAGGCAACATCATCTAACACAAACTTATTTTATAATAAAGTATTGAGTATCTTACGTAAGTTATTGAATATCCTACAGAAAGTGAAAAAAAGAATGAGTATACAGGTATAGAATATTTGTAAGTGCATGGTCAGTTATGCTTGTGACCATGTGGCTGACTAGGAATTGTAGCTCACTGCTGCTAGCCAGAAACACCAGATAATTGTATCACATATTACTAGCCAGGGAAAAGATCAAAGTTCAAAATTTGTAAAATGAAAACACTAATTCAAAATATATATGCACGCCTATGTTTACTGCAGCCTTACAATAGTCATGAAATGGAAGCAACCTAAGTGTCTACTGATAGATGACTGGATAAAGATGTGGTACATACAGTGGAATATTATTCAGCCATAAAAAGGAATGGGATTCTCCTATTTGTGACAATGGACCTAGAGGGTATTATGTCAAATGAAATAATTTAAACTAAAAGGAAAACTACCACAGATCTTGAAAGTCAAATGAAAGACATCAGAGGATGAGGACCATTTAATCTACTTTATACACAGGATGTGCTGAATCTATGTTTGTAGAATAAAGAAATATTACTATATCTCTGGGTATTTCTTTTCCCTTGGTCTGCAAGAGTCTTTTCTGATTTTCTGTTTCCATAGATTCACATTAAAGACTGTAGTTTTCCAATTTCATTTTTAATTTTTTGGGTTGATCTCTTTGGATTGTCTTTGTTTCCGATCATGTAGTCTCATAAGTTAGACTAGTCTTCCTTTGTATGATAGCTTCCAAATCTATAAACCAAGTCTGATCTTTTTTCAAACTTCAGACTTACATATTAAATTGTCTGTTGGACATATACACGTGAAAATTCTGCAGTCACTTCAATTTGATCCATTAATATGCTCCTAAAAGATGTTATCCTTCTAAGTCCCCTATTGTGGCCCAGAGTACAACCATGGTCCTAATAACTCAGGCTCTAAACCTTGGAAACTTCCCTAGTCTGATGTTTGTTACCATTAGATTTAGGAAATATTTTACATCCTGGCCTATTTAGGATTAGGGTTTGTAACCCTAGTATGATTTTTTCCTTCACTTCTTAAAATATATAGTGAAAGAGTACCCCATTCTTGAAATGTCTGGAAGAAGCTGAGAGTAGACTTAAACATACCAGATAAATTAAGTTCTGATCTATCCTAGCAGTTTATTCTACTGGCATTAAGGGTTATTGCTAATTCCTTTGAGAAATGAAGTCCTTGGAATAAACACATCTCAATAATTAAAAATATCTTATCACCCCTATTCCATTTGGAATCCTGGAAAAGACTGTAGAATTGTCCTCATATGTCCAATCCTACTTAGGAGCTCAGCCAATCTAAATATTAAAAACAACCTTATATCAGCTTTGTTAGGAAACTTAGTAGCCATTAATTAAGCCACTCCTCAAATTCTTGGCCACAGGCCCCCCTCAGAGCAACTCCTTCTTGCCCTCCTCTCATTCCTGTCCTATTCCATTGTATCCTCTGAACCCCCCCCCCCACCATTCTTGTATCCCTACGTCCCTATATATCCTATATACCCTATATCCCTATATATCCCTGTATCCCTATATATCTTGTATATATCTTGTATATATATCTTGTATCCCTATATATCCTTGTATATAAACTTTTCTTGGCTTTGGTACATTACTCTTTTAAATCATTCTGTACATGATTTGTTAATATTTATAACTAATAATATATGACTTTGACCCATAAAGTATCTTTGTACCATTCCTACTCAAATTTTGCTAACATCATAAAATAATTTTTGAGACTTTCCTTTTCTGATGACTTAGACAATTCAATATAAATAATTGTTTCTTAAAGATTTGAGTTAACACACTCATGTTAACACACTCAAACTATATGAACCTACTGCCTTTTTAATATATTCTAATGCAATATTGTTTCCCAGTGCTTGTTTTTTTAAAATGTACATTGGAAACCACTAGTTTTCCTGAGTGTCTGTATTAAACATATCTTCTGTGGCCCCTCAAATCCCTTCTCCTTTACCTTCTCCTTTACCATTCCACAAGGAGTCCACAGTCATATTTCCCAACAAGATGACATGTCCATTGAGTGAGGAAATATTTTATGCTACCTTGGCCTCCTGGATACGTTAGGAAAAATACAATCCAATGTAATTGGATTTTTCACTTTTTGTTTTACTGTGAGTCATTATTTGAAAATTTATCCACTCATATTTATTGTGGTTTCTGATTCTATATATTTTATCCTGCCATGTTATATTTATCATTTTATGCCATCTTTTATAGGCAATTTACTTCTTCTTATTCTCCCCCTCCCTCTCATTATCTTTTTCCTTCTCCTTTTCTTGCCTATCTTCTGCTAAATAAGACATATTTTAGGTGCACCTTTTTTCATTTTGAGCAGTTTAGAAGTTTTAAATAGTATTTAAATTCTTTTTATTATATATTTTAAATTCTTAAAGTAAAAATACAAACTTTATTTTCTTTAAATATGAAATGGTATTGATTTTCCCTCTTCTGAAACAGAAATGCCATTAAAATGTCTTCATTTCACTTTTTCTTCCATCTCCTATGTGTTTTATTTTAGTAGATTTCATTTTCTAGAACAGTTTTAGGTTAACAGAAAAAGCGATTCTTATGTATCCTCTCTCCTTCTCACAGTTTCCAAGTACTATTTTTAATTCATTTAGAGTTATGTTTACTCACTTATTATATGTAATATATTTACTATTTTAAGAATTATTTTTGCAATGAACTATACTGAAATTTATGGCTAAATTGTTAATAACTGCTGAGGCTTAATCATATAGTCAATTGATTTCTATATTTATGCAATTTTATATGTAACACATCTTCTTTCTGGGTTAATGTTGAAAAAATGAAATAAATATATCTTTAATAATTTTTTTTCTAGAAACACATCTTAAGTAATTAATTTCCTGAATGATCTACTGTAACTTTTCATGTCCAACAAAAATCTTTATGGTTATTAAGTATTGCAAAGTGATTCGTTGGCTATAGATTTTCTAATTAGAAACCTTTTTTTCCTTCAACACATGGAGGCTGTTGCCACATTCTTCTAGCATTTTAGCATTTTCTAGCATTTACTGAGAAGGCTAAGAAGTTCCATACCCATCTCAGTCTCAGTTATATGCTTTGTTTCCTTTACTGTGGAAACTTTAAAAATTTACTCTTTATTCTTGGAATTCAAAAATTTCATCAGGATGTGTCCTAACATGTATGTGTTTCCTTATTCCTGATCAGTAGTACTTCAAGGACTTTTTAATTTGAACATTTGGATCTTTCTTCAGGAAACTTTTCTATATCTACATATTTTTTTTCTCTATTTTTTTTTTTTTAAGATAGTCATTGAATGTTCTGGCATTATCCTCCATAGCTCTCAAGTTATCTTTAATACTTCCTTTCTTTTTGCTTCCTCTATTCTCTGGGACATTTCCTTATCATTCATATTATTAAGTTGGCTTTCAGTTCTATTAGTGTTGTTGTTTGACCCATATGTATATGTAAATATGCATGCTTATTTGTTTTTGAAATTAATTTTCATCTTTTAGAGATTTTACCATTTTTTGGTACAAGCTTGTACTGGATTCATGACTTTAATATCCTCTTCAATCTTTCTGGAATTAAAATGTTTAAGTTTCATGTAGGTCAGCTCTTCCATTGATTATCCTTTATGATAATACATAGAAATTCTTTTGTTATTACAGATTTGACAATGACACACTGCATTGATTCACATATGTAGTTGGCAGAGGTTTTCTTGAAAGTTGTATATGTCTGATTTCTTATCAGCCCATCCCCCACTCCCCCCATAATGGGACATCTTATTAGACTGAAGTTAAATGGGCAAGATTATGCTGAGTGATGTGTTCATGAGTGGAAAACTGGTGAGCAAGGCAGGGACCTCTTTCAAATGCCAAAAAATGAAATAAAGGGGAAACACTTGAGTGTATTTCAATTCCATAGTGAGTCTAGTATTCCCTTCCATTCTTATATCAATGTGGGTTTAAACTCACCCAGGCTCCACATCCTTTTTGTTTGTTTTGAGCATCAAAACCATGTTGAGCTTTTACTATCCTTTCTTGTCACCTATCTAGGGACAGCAGATTCTCCATTTTGTTTTGAAAGCTGTTATTACTACCTATATAGAACTGATTACGGTGTTTCATAATTCTTTAATCATGACACTAGCCAACTTATGCTGAATTTCTCTTCCTAGGCCAGGTTATTCTGCCTTGAATTCTGTAAACTTCTTCGATGACTGTTTCAGGTTTTTCACTTTTGATTCTTTATCAGTTAGATCCCAAAACTTCCTCTAGTCTGCTGATTTAAGCTCACTTTTTCAGCACTGTTATGAATTTTGAAAAATATACCTGTCGTTTCAAGAAATGCTGGAACACAAAGAAAGTACATGTATATATCTACCCATTATCTTGAACCAGAAAACTTACATTTTTTGTACTCAGTTGTAACTAATAGTTCCATAGTCCACCATACCCATATATCAGAGGCAGTTATTAACTTTTCTGAGCTTTTGATCTGTAATGTCTTTGTTTCATTAACTGGCATGGCTACAAACATAGTCAAAGCCTGCCTTATTTCATGCATAATGATTTTAGTAGCTCCCTAACTGTTTTACTTATGCTGAGTCACTCCCAGTTCTAGGTGATTCAGCATAATATCCAGGGCTTCAGTATGACTTTTGTGGGCCATAGGCACTTTTGACCTGTTCTCTACTAATTTTTTTTATTGTGTTTATGATAAAGATGAATAAAATCCAAGCTGTGCTCATTACTCATATTTTTTCCTTCTGATTTAAAATACATTAAAATTAAACCATTTTTGTGGGCCCCTGAAAGTACTGTGAGCTCTAGCCACTGCCTACACTGTCTAATGGATAAGTTGTTCCTGATAATGTCTCTATTTCAATCTTCAGAAAATTCATTTTTCTTCATGTTGGAGTATGTGTGTGTGCATGTGTATCTGTGTGTAAAAACCATTGACTCTCCAGTACACAGTACATATAAGCTAAAGCTGAAATTCCTTTAATAGTTTTCCCAGCTAAATTAAAAACCCTTTATAATTTGCTTTAAAGTATCTTTCTAGCCACTCCTCCCATAGCTTTAACCCAAGACCTCTACCCTGTTTAACTTTCAAACCCTTGAATAAGATTGGAACTTTGTTACCCTATTCATTTGCCCTGTGCTCTTTGGATCTACTCCCCCCATCCAGTTCTGCCTTTTTAAACCAGTATTATTGATTCCATGCAATATGGAGTGTGGTTAAAAGCATGGACTCTGGAATCAGTGTCTGAGTTCAAAATTACTAGCTAGTTCTATGTCTTCTACAATTTACATGACCTTGATGTGCCCTAGTCTTCTTAACTATAATATGGGAGAAATAATTTTCCTATTGAAAAGATTTAGAAGGAAAAACACAATAGTAAGAGCTCTAACACTTCCCAAGCACTTATCACATGCCACTTGTTCATCTAAGTATTTTACACATAATATGCATAAAGGCTTAACGCAGTGCCTGACACAAAGAATGTCTTCAATAATTCTATTATTTTCCTACAATATTACTCAATATGGCATATACTACTTCAAAAAACCAAACCAGGGGCACCTGGGTGGCTCAGTGGGTTAAAGCCTCTACCTTTGGCTCAGGTCATGATTCCAGGGTCCTGGGATCGAACCCCACATCGGGCTCTCTGCTCAGCAGGCAGCCTGCTTCCTCCCCTCTCTCTGCCTGCCTCTCTGCCTACTTGTGATCTCTGTCTGTCAAGTATATAAGTAAAATCTTAAAACAACAACAACAACAACAACAAGAACAAAAACCCCAAGCCTTTCTGGACAACACCAGCCACAAGGATTGCTTTCTCTTCTGATTCCTGTAGCATGTATCATGCACATTCTTGATATCATACACTACTTAAAACAAGGATATTGCTTCATAAATCATCTTTGCATCCCTTGTACAATTTGCTACTGAATCTTGCACTGAGACTTTGTGTATTGATTTTTTCATTGATTTTATGATTTCTTCATGTCCAGCAGTCAAAAGTCCCCTCAACTGACACATATTAGGAGAAAGCAGTGAGGTCAGCAGCAGGGTCAGCAGTAGCACACTCTTAACAAAGAACCACCTTGCCAGTTTCCTTTCATTTGCTCTGCTGTTACTAACACTTCAGTCTCGGGGCACCTGGGTGGCTCAGTGGGTTAAAGCCTCTGCCTTCGGCTCAGGTCATGATCTCAGGGTCCTGGGATGGAGCCCCGCATTGAGCTCTCTGCTTGGCAGAGAGCCTTCTTCCCTTCCTCTCTCTGCCTGCCTCTCTGCCTCCTTGTGATCTCTGTCTGTAAAATAAATAAATAAAATCTATTAAAGAAAAAAGAAATAATACTTCAGTCTCTCTAATAGTATGGATTCAAATTTGGGATTTTGTGTTTCCTCACATATGGCTAGTGGGAAACAGTTTTCCTACCAGCTTTGGAGTGTTAAGTCTACCCAAGTAAGGTTATCAGGTGACTGATTTAATGGTGCCATTTATCTCTCAAATGGTATGATTTACCACCAAAATAATTCACTCGGCCAGAAACAACAGCAGTGGAAATGCCACTGTTCATCATCTTTATCACTAGAGATTGTTATTTTGAGTTACTCCCCTTGGGGTAATTACAAACTCTCGAACTAATTTTTCTCAAAGTATTAGTGATCTATTCTCTTCCGGACACTTAGAGCAGAGCACTGAGAACCAGGGTAGGAGGAGGTGAGAGGGAGAAGGGCCTGTAAAAGGGGGAAAGGGCTTCATAAAAGGGAAGTGTGCACAGCAGAAGACCACAGACTTCTGCTCAGAAGTCACATGCCTTTTTGGAGTAGAATGCAATCTAGCAGTTCTAAAATGCAGACCACAAGTGAGAACTTCTAGTCCAAAATTAGTGAATATTACCCCAAACTTCTCACTTTGTATGAAAAAAAAGTATGTGACTCTGGCTAATGTCGATTATAAATGTAAAGACTATTCAGATGCCTTCTGCTGAATTCCTTCCATTCCTAACTAAAACATTTTGGTAAATTTGTCACATTTTCAGAAGGTACATATAAAGAAATAATTATTATTGACTGTAATTTATACAATTTTCACATGCATTTATTTCTTAATCCATAGACTGTGTATTTGGTAATGCTATTTACCTCTATCTCAGCAGTCACAGATCCTGGCTCTGCTGCCCTGGGTTTAAACCTTCCCAGGGCAGCCTGACCACAAGAGGGCTTGTAGAGTCTGAGTACAATGGAAGGAGACAAGCTTGCAATAGCCACCACTGTTGTGAAGGAGACATTTTGTACTGACAGGATATAAGGCATGAGAGTCTTGGTTAGAATTGTGGTCCCATACTTTTACACAATCTTGTAACTACTTGGATCCTCAGTTATTTTGTCCTTAAATATTATTTTTTTATTTTTTAAAATACTCTAATAATATTTTTATTTTATTATTTTTAAATATTTTATTTATTTGATAGGGAGTGAGAGAGAGAGATTATGGGAGACCACAAGTAGAAGGAGGGGCAGAGGAAGAAACAGACTCCCCTCTAAGTAGGGAGCCTGATGTGGGGCTCCATCCTAGGACCCTGGAATCATGACCCAAGCCAAAGGCAGATGTTTAATTGACGGAGCCACCCAGGTGCCCCATGAGTATCTAATGAGTTTTAAATGGAGTCATATTTGTGTGGTCCCTGGAACCATGTCTGGGTGTTCTCATGTTTAGTGGTGGTGGTGGTGCTGGTGGTAGCAGTAACTCTTTCTAAGACCCTGCTGGGCCCTGTGGAGATTGCAGGATGTGAATAAGTCCCACTGCTCAAGGAGCTTCTAGACTATCAAAGGAGACCAGAAGAATATGTGAATGATTATACTACAGATCAGTGTGTGATAGTTACCATAAGAGAAATATACAGAGAGACAGTATTTCCAGCTGTAATGATCAGAAATGGTTCCACAGAACTGTTCCCAACTCACCTGAAACTCAGCACATGGCCCATTGTCTCATAGACTTGAGTTTTTCTAGAATTACACAAGAGACCATTGCAACTTCCAGGAATGTTCAAGGCCTTGTAAGTCAATATGGTACTTGTAGGACTTTCCCAATGTGTCCAGATTTTTTCTTGTGTGTGATAATAAATAGTCCTGGTGTCCCAGGCAACAATTTTCCCCTGTGGCATCATGGCACTTTGGTGAAAGGCAATCACTTTCTGGTGTGTTGTAACTAATTTGTTACTAGTAACTAGTAAAATCAAATGAATTATTAACCTTTCTGTGTACAGAACAGATTCAAGGCTGCTTTGGGAGCAAGTAATAACTGGCAATAATACTAGGATTCTTTTTGTCACTTTTTAAAAAAGATTTATTTATTTACTTTGTAGAGAAAGAGAGAGAGAGTGCACAAGGGTAGGAGCAGAGGGAGAGGGGGAGAGAGAGAGTCTCAAGCTGAGCAGAGAGCCTGATGCAGGGCTTGATCCCACCACCCTGAGATCATGACCTGAGCTGAAATCAAGAGTTGGATTCTTAACTGACTGAGCCATCCAGGCACCCCTTCTTGTCACTCTTATTACTCCTCTATCAGCCCTCAGCCTGCAGACAGAGAGCTCACTAGCCACACGCACTGCCTTAGGAAGGATTTCTACAGCAAGGTCACAGAAGTCACTGCTTAGTGTTGAGTTTCCAGGTGGAAGGTTTTAAACTCATGTCAGAAATATTAGCCTTGAAAGCCAGATCCTGGTGGTCAGAGTATCTTGCTCTGAGGATTATGGCCTGGGAGAGTGGACATTTCTGAGCAGTAGAGAAGCAATGGTGGAGTGAAGTGTCCAGAAGATGGGACTAGAGGCTGCACCACTGAGTCCTGACCACCCCAATCCAGAAAAGTAAGAAAGTATTTCTAAAACCCCCAAGAGAAGTAGAGAAATGCTGACTGAGTTGGTGGTACCTAATGAAGACAGAAGGCTGTCAGTAGTTTCATGGTACCTTCCAGTGCCAGTGGCATGGCCAGGACATCTGCAGCAGATAGGGCAACAGCAGAGATGAACATGGGCAGATAGTGTTACACGTGTGGGGCTTAGTATGTGGAAAGTACCCTAATAGATGCTTCCCTAAGTTATCTTAAGAATCCTCACAATAATTCTTCACAGTTGCTTCTGTCAACATCCCGATTTTAATGATGAGGAAAGAGAAGCACCAAAGTAACCAGCCGTGGTTATAGAGCAGATAATAATAGAGTTAATATTTGGATCCAAGCATCTGGCTCAGAAGCCTGTCCTCCAATGACATCAGGACAACACCCCAAGAATGTACATCACTTCCAGGGAGATGTCAAGGAGAAAAGAGAAGGGAAAAGACTCCTGGATTGACTGGTATTGTTTAAAAGAGTGTGCATTTTAAGCTGGAGGTGACTGAGATTCCTTGAAATGGCAGACTTGGTCTCATGCACTAAGTAAGTGACAAGTATGAATTACATATTTTTTGAAAACTTGTTTCTTTACTATAAAGGTTCATTTTCCCTATTTGTGTAGTAGTTTTACTTTTTCCCCATTTTATCTTGTTTGTTGACTTATAAGGCATAATCCTGTTTTGTTTTTTAGTGGTGGTCTTAGAGTATATAGTACGCATATTTAACTGATCATAGTCTACCTTCAAGGAATACTGTACCATTTCACATTCAGGATGAGAATGTTTTAAGAGTGTAGTTTTATCCCATCTTTACATGTGTTTTAAATCCCACAATATATTGTCTTCTTTTGTTTTGAACAGTAAAATAGTTTTACGGAGATTTATTTTAAAAAGTCAGAGTAACAGCCTGGAAGGTCAACAGAACAAAGTAGAGAATGGGTAAATAAATCCATGCTTATATGGTCAATTAATCTATGATAAAGGAGACAAGAAAAAACAATGAGGAAAAGATGGTCTCTTCAACAAATGGTGTTGGGAAAACTGGACGGTTACATGCAAAACAATGAAACCAGACCACTTTCTAAGACCATACACAAAAATAAACAAAATGGATTAAAGATCTAAATATGAGAACTGAAACCATAAAACTCCTAAAAGAAAACAGGCAATAACATTTTTGACATTGGCCTAGAAACATTTTTCTAGATATGTCTCCTTAGGTAAAGGAAATAAAAGCAAAAAATAAACTACTGGGACTACACCAAATAAAAGCTTTTGCAGAGCAAAGAAAACAATCAACAAATTGAAAATGCAATCTACTGAATGGGAGAAAAGCAAATGATACATCTGATAAGGGGTTAATACGTAAGAAATTACACAACTCAAACCCATCTCCCTCCCCTCAAGGAATCCAATTAAAAATGGGTGGGACATAAATACCTAAATACACAGTTTCCAAAGAAAATATATAGATGCCAAGAGACCCATGAAAAAATGCTCAAAATTATTAATCATCAGGGAATTGCAAATCAAAACTATAATGAAATATTACCTTATACTTGTCAGAATATCAAAAAGGCAAGAGATAGTAAGTGTTGACAAGGATGTGGAAAAAAAGGAACTCTCTACACTATTGGTGGGAATATAAAGTGGTACAGCAACTATGTAAAACAGTAAGAAGTTTCCTTAAAAAACTAAAAATAGAAGTACATACAATAATTGCACCACTGGGTGTTTACCCAAAGAAACTGAAAATACTAATTCAAAAATATATGTACACCCCTATATGTTTATGGCAGCAATATTTATGATAGTGAAGATACAGAAGCAACCCAAGTATACATGGAGAGATGAACAAAGAAGATGTGATTGATGTATATAGGTCTACACACGTGCATACACATGTACATATAAGATGGAACCTTAAAAGAATGAGATCCTGCCATTTGCAACAATGTGAATGACATAGAAGGCATTATGCTAGATGAAATAAGTCAGAGAAAGATAAATGGCATATGATTTTACTTCTATGTGCAATCTTAAAACTAGACCTAATGAACAAACAAAGCAGAAAGAGATCCATAAATACAGAGAACTGGTGGCTGCCAGAGGGGTAAGGAGTAGGGGATGGGCAAAAGAGGAGGAAGATAAGTTGGGGGCACAGTTGTCCAGTGACAGAATGAATAAATCAAAAGGGATGAAAGACACAGGAAATGGAGTCAATGATATGGTAACAGAGCTTTATGGGACAAATGGTAGCTAAGCTTGTGGTCAGCATAGCACAATCATACAGTTCTAGATGTGCTATGTTACACATCTAAAACTAATGTAACATTGTGTGTCAACTATACTTCAATAAAAATACCCTTTATATTTTCCATATATTTACCACACATTCTTCAAACCTTTGTGTAAATGCAGGTTTCTATCTGGTATCATTTTCTTTTGAAAGATTTGTTTATTTATTTGTTTGAGAGAGAGGGAAGATGAGTAATCACCTCCAGCAGACACCTTGCTGAGTGCAGAGCCTGATGCAGGACTTGATCCCACAACCCTGAGATCATGACCTGAGCTGAAACCAAGAGTCAGATACTTAACCAACTGAGTCACCTGGGAACCCCTAGTATCATTTTCTTTTTGACTGAAGCACTTTCTTTGACATTTCTTCTGGTGATTAACTCATTTAGTGTTTCTATACCTAAGAAAGTTTATTCTGCCTTCCTTTTTCATATATTTTTTGCTGAAAATAGAATTCAATATACACTGGTTGTTGTTTTTATTTATTTATTTATTTATTTTTATGTTTTGTTTTCAGTCTCACCTATCTTCTATTATCTTCTGGTTCACATTGTTTCCAACAAGACACTTTTTCTTTCTTATATTTTTCCTTTATATAAAATGTGTTTTTTTCTTTCCTGTGGCTGTTTTTAAAGAATTAAATTATGGTATATCTTATTACTGTTTCCTTCTTGTTTCTTGTACTCTGGGTACATTGTACTTCTTAGATCTGTTTACAAGCATACCTCAGAGATATTGTGGGATTCTACTCTGAACCACCCAAAGTGAATATTGTAACAAAGCAAGCCAAATGAATTTTCTTGGTTTCACAATGCATATAAAATTTTCTTTATACCTTAGCCTATTAAATGTACAATAGCTTTATGCCTAAAAAAGTACATACCTTAGTTAAAAAATACTTTATCCCCCAAAATGCTATTATCCGAGCTTTCACAGTAGTAATCATTGATCAGAGAGCAGCATAATAAATATAATGATAAAGTTTGAGATACTGTGAGAATTACGAAAATGTGACATAGATACACAAAGTAGGTAAATGCTATTGGGAAAATGGTACCGATAGACTTGTTTGATTCAGGGTGGCAACAAACCTTCAATTTATTTAAAAAATGCAGTATCTGCAAAGTGCAGTGAAGCAAAGCACGATAAAACAAGGCATGCCTGTAGAGTGTCCATCAAGTTTAAAAATGTTTGACCATAATTTCTTCAAATGTTTTTGTCTGTTCCCTCTTCTCTCCCTTCTTTCAGTGACTCCAAAATCACTTGTATTTGGCTGCTTGAAGTTGTCTGACAACTTTCTTGTGTCTGTTCATTTGTTTTCAGTATTTTTGAATTTCAAATATCTTCTATTGTTAGGTCTTCAAGTCACTAATCCTTTCTCATGCAGTGTGTAATTTGCTATTAATCCCCGTAAGGGTATTTTTTTTTTTAATGTCAGACATCTTTAGAACTTCAATCTGGTCTTTTTTGTTTTTAATATCTTTCATGCATCTAATTTAACATGTTCAATCTTTCCTCTAGCTTCTTTTTTTTTTTTTTAAAGATTTTATTTATTTATTTGACAGACAGAGATCACAAGTAGGCAGAGACACAGGCAGAGAGAGAGGAAGAAGCAGGCCCCCTGCTGAGCAGAGAGCCTGATGTGGGATCATGACCTGAGCCGAAGGCGGAGGCTTTAACCCACTGAGCTACCCAGGCGCCCCTTTCCTCTAGCTTCTTAAACATAAGTAAAATTCCATAATTGCATGCACTACAATAACAGTTTTATTGTCTTTGCCTAATAATTCTATCATCTGTGTCATTTCTGGAAATGTTTCTTGCTGATGGACCTTTCTCCACATTGTAAGTTATTTCTACTAGGATACTGTGATTTATAATTAGAAATATGTATTTGGTTTACCTCCATTTTTGGCACAGAGCTCCTGAAACTCTTGGAATTTCCAAAGTAGTAAGTGTGAGGTAAAGGTAACCTGATTTGGGTTAATGAGGTGATTTTTGGAAAGCCCTAAAGAGGGGGTGCTGGTTGCCAGGGGAACCAACCATGTGATTACAGCATTAGAGCTTTCATCTTCATTCTCCCCTCCACCCACCCAGAAATCCAGGGAGGGTAGAGAGAATGGAGATTAAGTTTAATTACCAATGGCCAATGATTTAATCAATCATGTCTGTGTAGCAGAGCCTCCATAAAAGTCCAAAAGGACAAGTTCAAAGAGCTTCCAGGTTGGTGAACACAGGTAGGTGCTGGGTGAGTGACATGCCAGGAGAGGCCATGAAGCTCCAAGCTTCTTCCCATAGACTTTGCTCTATATGTCTCTTTCCTCTGACTGTCCCTTTTATAACTTTTGTCATAAACTGGCAATGTTGTAAGCAAAATATTTTCCTGAATTTTTTGAGCCATTCTAGGAAATTAATTGAACTTGAAGACTAGGTAGTGGAAACCTGATTTTTGGCGGGTTGGTCAGAAACACAGGTAACAATCTGGACTGGAGATCAGCCGCTGAGGTCAACCAGGGAGGGGCAGTCTTGTCCAATGAAGCCCTTAATGGGTGGGATCTGACATTACCTCCAGGCAGATAGTGCTAGAATTGAGTTGACTCAAAGGACACACAGCTGTTGTCACAGAATTGCTTGGTGTGGGAGAAAACCCCCACATATTTTGTGGCCAGAAGTGTCAGAAGTGGAGTATTCTGTGAGTAGAGGATTGAGGTAAGAGGAGATATACAGGTTTCCTTTCTAGCCACTTAATTATGTAACTGGTCACTTTTTATTGGATGTCAGATGGTGAATTTTACCTTTTGGGGTAGTGGACATTTTTGTATTCCTATAAATATTTTCTGATCCTTGGTCTAGAGTGAAGTTAAGTTACTTTTAAACACTTTGAGCCTTTTGAGCCTTGCTTTCAAAGAGGCTTTGTAAAGAGGCATCCTACCAACCTTTAGCCTAGGGCTGATTTTGTCCCACTACATAGACAATACCCTGTGAATGATGAGATTTTTCACATTGGCTGGTGGGAGCACAAACATTTCCTGGCCCTATGTGAGCTCCAGGGTTATTCCCTCTACTCCTCTGGGGTAAAGTTGTCCATGAACTTGAGTGGTTTCCTTCTCACATGTGTTGATTAGTACTGAGAGGAAGACTTTAAAGGGACATTCTGCAGATCTCTGCAGCTCTCCCTCTGGGACTATGTGCTGACTATACCAACCAAGCTTTGTTGCCTAGATCCCCAGTTACATCTCCTCAACCCATGCAGTGCTCTAAACCTCACCTAGGTTTCTTTTCCCTACCCAGCATCCCAGAAACTTTCTTGTAGGAAAGAAACTTTCTAGAATGTTTATAGGCTGTCATTGGGGACAATCAGAGAGCTCTTCTGCTTTGTTGCCCCCCTCTCGGGGATCACGATCTGCATGGTGTGGTGTCCAATGCTGGAAAACTTGTTTTATTTTTTTGTCAAGTGTTTTAGTGGTTTCAAGTAGGAGAGTAAATCCAGTCCCTAGTATTCTATCTTAGCTCAAAGCAAAAATCCCCTCCAGCAGTGCCACTTCTAATCCTTAGGCCAATATGCTTAGCATGGAAAAGCAAAGAAGGAATTATTCTTCATTTTGAAGAGATATGTGGTGAGATATATTGCACAAAGGAATTCTACATGGCGTGCATGGAGAAGCAGGGAGTGAGGTTTGGAAACTGCTGGAGTGAGTAGTTTGTTACCTCTCTGATTGTGTATCTAACTATGTATTTGAACACTGTCAATGCCTAACAATAAATTGTAATATTTACCCTGAGTTTCTTAACCTGACATAATCATATATATATATATATAATTTTTTTTTAGATTTTATTTATTTATTTGACAGACAGAGATCACAGGCTGAGAGGCAGGCAGAGAGAGGAAGGGAAGTAGGCTCCCTGCTGAGCAGAGAGCCCGATGCGGGGCTCGATCCCAGGACCCTGGGATCCTGACCTCAGCCGAAGGAAGAGGCCCCAACCCACTGAGCCACCCAGGTGCCCCTGACATAATCATATTTAGTTATGCAAATTCTTTCACATAGAAGTCACAGGCTCTCTATAAAAAAGTTGTATAGAAACTATTACTGAATGTACAAACTATGAAACTAATTAGTAGGATAGTCTCTGAAGATCTCGTGCTGGAGTTTGGCACACGCCCCTCTCCTTACACAGGGTGTCCATACGTGGACAACAGTGTTTTTTGATAATGCTTTTGATGCACTTTGTAACTTAAATGAAAACGAACTTCTGTCCTAAAAGACTGTAGTTTTTGCAAAGAATACAGAGAATCTTGGCAGCCAAAGTGCTTGTCCATTGTTCCTGGATACACTATTGGGGATTTAATTGATTAGATGGACTTAATTAAAGCAGGATGGGTTTTCATTCCATTGAATTCTATTAAGCTATAATTACCAATTTTCCTTTAATTCTTTACCCTGTCATGCCACTTTCATAACACTGCGTCCTCATAATGTGGTTAAAATGACTTTTTATTAATTTTATCTTGAAACGTTTATTCCACCACTGAACTAATTTGACTACATACTGAAGTTAACTTTCAGTAACAACCAAGGAAGACTTTTTTTTTTTTTATTGTCAGCTTTACAGTGTCTTTTTTTTTTAATATAATTTTTTATTTTTTATAAACATATATTTTTATCCCCAGGGGTACAGGTCTGTGAATCACCAGGTTTACACACTTCACAGCACTCACCAAAGCACATACCCTCCCCAATGTCCATAATCCCACCCTCTTCTCCCAACACCCCTCCCCCCAGCAACCCTCAGTTTGTTTTGTGAGATTAAGAGTCACTTATGGTTTGCAACCAAGGAAGACTTAATGCTTCTTACGATACTCACAATAAATGCCAGCATTTACGGAACAGTTACTGGGTGCTCGGTATAGGATTACATGGCTGTACACTCTTGTTCTGAATATTTATTTTGTAAAACCTACCAATTAAATTCATGCATCTGTTATGTATGAAGCTCCGTACCTGAAGACTTCTGTGCATGCACACATTTTTTTTCTCCACTTCTTAATATTTGAGTTCCTGGTATCACTATGTGCTGGATACTAATGCTGTTTCAGGTAAAATATAGATATGGATATATAGACTATATAATTATATATTATATTATTACATTAATTATATTAATACATCATATTTATATGTGAAATATAATTGTATATTAATGTATTTATAATATATGATGTTTGTTATATTAATTATATATGATTATATAGTTATAATAATATATATTATAAATACATAAATCCCTGAGTAATCCTGGGAAGTGGCTATTATAAGTTAAAATAAGCAAAGCCCCAGCAAATGTCAATGCTTGGGTCTAAACCTATACCACTGATATGTGTCCCTGAGCCTTTAATCAGAGTTATAATATCTAATTGTAGTGAATACTTATTCTTTGTTAGGCACTGTTCTAAGTGCTTCGTGTACATCAACTCACTTAATCTTTACAACAAGCCTATAAGGTATATACGATTATTTCCATCTTACAAATGAGGAAACTGAAGCCCCATGAAGGGAAGTAACTGTCCAAGTCAATGAGTGTTTAGTGGCAGAGCCCACCCAGGCAATCTCACTCTGAACCCATGCTCCACACCCACCACAGTCCTCTCAAAGCTCCCCCGAGGACATGTCCTCTTCTAACGGCTAATGTACCTTCCCCTACAGAGACTCTGGCATTTCTATTTCCACCCCCTTAGTGAGGTTGTCAAAGGTTGGGTTAAAAACAAGAATCCTCTGTCATCACCTATGTCTAAGTCAACCTCACCACAGAACTACAAAACCTTAGATATTGTCTAGTCCAATCCCTTCATTTTACAGATGGAGAAACGGAGGCCCAGAATGGTCAAACGTTTTGTCCAAGCTTACATACGGATTTCCAATTTTTGCCAAAGCAGGGCATTTGGCAGAGTACCAAGTTCTCCTGTACAGCAAATATTGAAAGCTCTTGCTCAACAAATATTTGTGGAGTTGAACTGAAAGTTGACATCTTTCCTGAGATTAGATTAGTGCAAAGCACCGTAGTTAGAAATGCTTTACAGGTTATGTGCACTTGACTAGCTTCTCTGTGTCACTACAGATCATTCTAGAAGTAGGTTTTATAACAAATAGAGCCACACTGCCTGTTGTGCTGATGTTCTCGTGTGTATTTCCACTGAGTTAGCTTGGGGTCACTTGGTTTTTGTATGATAGCCTGAAATCTCCACCATAGAGAGGGGCTGGCTGCATTTTCAGAACAGCTTCTTCCAGGTTCAACGAATTAGAATCTGTTGAATTTCTTTGCCAAATAAAGGGTATTGCTGTACTCTCAAGACAGACATGGTTTGAACATTACTGCAGTGAGGTAGGGGATCTACTTCAGAAAGTCTGTGTTTAAAAAAAAAGCCATTCAAACAGCCCTGCAATCTGAAACACCTCAAAACAATTGCATCGGAAAATTTTCATCAGCAAGAGTCGATTTCATAATTTTATCATGTAATTAACATGTATTGATCTGAATGTTATTTTTCTGCTTCTTAGAATTTGAAAATTACTTCTATGTCAAGTAAATGTCAAACATTTTAGGAAGGTTGCTTTTTTTTAAATTATTATAGTTATATTACTTTCCCCCTAGGTATTTTCAAATCTTTACCTAATGGATAGTATTCTAACAGGGATTGCATTCATTTACAAACTAGATAGATTGATTATGGTTACACTGATCTAGATTTGTTTGCAGACTATTGTATTAATAGGTGTTAGATAGATCTTTAAAAACTGAAATTAGAGATCTGAGTCTTATTAACTTAAATGCTTCAAACTCTCTTGTCTTCTTAGGAAACAAGAATTCATAAAGGTATCGTTCCAACACTTAAAATATATATCCAGATTTTAGTGATTACAGATATTTATGGGTTACTTTACTATCTGAAAATGTACGGTTTTATCACCCAGAAATGTACAGAAATGTTCACTCTATTTAAAGCAGATTTTTTTTTTATAGCTAACAGTTTAAAATTTGAGAGCATAATACTTTGGTCCTAAGTTCCTTGGACAAAGAATGCTTTACAATTCTATAAATAAATAAAGTTTTATTTTTCACTCCTCCCGCCCAAAGATTTGTTTTGAGTTTGATTTTTCTTTTAAAAGAAAAGAGTTGATTTTTCTTTTAAAGATAAATAATTTTGATCTAACCCTTTTGTAAAGTAATACAGTACTATTTTTTACAATAAAGTTTTAAGTCTAATTTATTTGCCTAGATTCATACATATAATGTCTGATACTTATTTCAAAACATGTTGGTAATACATATCAACTATCTGGTAAAAATATATAAATCTTGTGACAAAACATGACTCAGTAACTTATGGGTATAAAAACACTTCGAATACAATTTTTGTTTTTAAACTTAGAATGCCTGGCTATAGACCCCTGTGGTTGTGGGCTTATTTATCAACCTGTGATTCAGCCAGCTTGTTTTCCATAAATTTTTGTAATAAATTACACTGGAGACATACTTTTGTTAAATATGAAACACAAACTAAAATAAATATTCCCATTTCTCCTTCCCCATCCATCCAGAGTGCTCAGTTATCAGGGAAAGTGGATTATTCATCTTCTAACAGCAAACAATGGTGAGTAAAAAAATAAATAAAAGCCTTTATCAAATGGATTAACAATGACTTTTTGTTCGGCATAACACATTTATAATAAAACTAGAACTAGGAATAACAACAGCCCCAGCAATAACACCAACAAGGATTGAAAAACAACTTCTTCAGGGTGTGTAATTTACTATGCTGAATTTACAACCCTTCCTTTAAGGTGAGCTTGTTACTGATCAATCTCTACCAATAAGCTATTTGTCAAAGATAAGTGTTTTGGTAGGTCAGTATTTAAAATGTCTAATTAACTGATGACTGGTAGTTTCAGTAAATTTACTTACTATACAGACATAAAACAAAAAGTACCGTTTTGGAGAGCCAAGAATGAAATACACAACTTATCATTTTTTGTTCTCAAATAATAAAGTTCAAAGGTGATTCTGTGCCTTAATCAAAAACCAAAAAACCAGGATGCCTGAGTGGCCCAGTCCTTAAGTGTCTGCCTTCTGCAGGTCATGATCCCAGGGTCCTGGGATCTAGCCAGACATCAAGCTCTCTGCTCAGCAGGAAGCCTGCTTCTCCCTCTCTCCCTGCTTGTGCTCCCTCTCTAGCTGTGTCTCTGTCAAAGAAATATATAAAATCTTAAAAAAATTAAAAAAGAACCCAAAAAAACCGACTAAAGAAATAAATTACTGCATTACTAATAGAATTGTTACTATGATCACTGATCTTGATAATACTTAGAACTTAATTCATACCATTCAAATTCAGTGATAACAAAATAATTAAAAAACAAAAAGGCTCCATTTCTTTTAGTTTTTAGAGTTTTTTTTTAAATTTTATTTATTTGAGAGAGAGAGAGATAGAACACATGAGCAGGAAGAAGGAGAAGTAGACTCCCCACTGAGCAGGGAGCCCAAGGCAACTCAGCTCCATTCCAGGACCCCGGGATCAGGACCTGAGGGGAAGGCAGATACTTAACCACCTGAGCCACCCGGGAACCCCTCCTTTTAAGGTTTTTAAAATGACATTTTTAAAAATGAGAAATATTTGAGAAGAAGGCAATCCTAAATATTTAGATGGTTTTAAATTTTTAACTACAAAAATGACAAAGATTATAAATAATATACTTTAGCTTTTTTAAAAGATTTTATTTATTTGAGAGAGAGACATAGAGCATGCGCAGGGAGAGGGGCAAAGGGAGAGGGAGAAGCAGGCTCCCCACTGAGTAGTGAGCCTGATGCAGGGCTCCAACCCAGGACTGAGCTGAAGGCAGATGCTTAACTGCCTGAGCCACCCAGGTGCCCTTATTTTAGCATTTTTTTAAATTCCATTTTTTCCCCCTAAAATTGATAGAGCTGAGGGGGATCATTAAAAAATGTTTTGTTTGATTTTGTTTTTCACAGCTGTGGACACTGATATCTAAATTAATGGACCAAGATGACAAAAACAAGGTGACAGCTACCTCTTGGTGGCATAAGAGTATCGAACGGTAATAGGGCCTTACATGTATGGAGGTTTACTCTGAGTCTATTGCACATCTCCAAGTTCTTTGCGTAGATCATCTATGATATAGTTACTTTTAATACTCCACTTTATAGGGAAAGAAACTGAGACACTACTACTCGCCTAGAATGGAAGGGTGGAGTTTGAACACAGGCACCACAGTATTTTTGGTCTTTTCTCTCTCTGCAATACATCATTAGGATTTTTATGGAAGGAACCTTATTTTATATTTTTAACAAGTTTTGCGAATTGCATGTCCCAAAACTGGTGCATAATAGATGTGCAATAACAGTTTAACGGAAATCAATGTCATCTGGGTACACCAGCAAAAACTCATCTCAGACATTTGCGAAAAGTTTCATTGCTAAAAACTGCCTCACTGAAATGTAGCTATTACATTGTAGTGTTAGATTTTCCTCCTTAGAGACATCTACGGGGAGCTTTAACAAAGCTCTTTGAAAATGTAACCAGCCAATCCCAGGAACACTGAATGTAGAACTTGCTTTCTTTAAGAAATACAGTAAAGCACCACAAACGAAATATTCAAAGTAACTTGAAAATAATACATAAAGTGTAATTAAGTATGATTATTATAATATTGGCTCAGTCTAAATTAAACGTTTGACATCTAAACTACATTGAGATGGCTGCCTAGAAGGTATCTAAAATTTGAGCCTCTTGAGGTTTGCCACATACTGTTCAATGAACAAAAAAACCCCTTTAAACATGACAAAATCATTTGTGTCCAAATCTCTTCCTCACTCCCCTGCTGTTGCCACACGAACCCCATCTAACCAGACTGAAATTCTCACTGTATGAAGTCACGAACTAAAAGGTTCCATCATAGAGAGAGACACAGAAGTCCAGAGGAAGGGGATCCGTAGTCAAAACATACATGCGAGAAGAAAGCACTCCTCCTGCCCTTTTCCATTAGAGCATCGATTTTACAGGAGGAGCTAGACGAGACCTTCAGACTTCAGAGAAGGATCTACTGGCCAGCCAAGTTACTGTGGACCTCAGGAGAAGTATAAGATATTGCTGCCCAGGAAGATGGAGCTAGGAAAGGAGGTTGGGAGCGGAGATGGGAGTCGCTTGGGTATGTCAGTGGCTTACTTAGAACCAGATAATTTTTACCTGTTACTTAATTCAGGTCACAATTAGAGTTTAGCTTGCAGAAAACCCTGAGGTATTAGAGATACCTATCTTAGTTATTTTTTCTGACTAGATGGTTCTGTTCTTTATGGAAGGAATAGGTAAAGGAATGTGACCCTTCATTTACCTATTAAATATTTATATCTCAACTGCTTCCAAGAAGTATTGTGGAAGCTCTAAGTCATTAACTCAAACATTAAAAGAAACAAGCTCTGAGACCAGGTTTGGGGAGGAGGGCAAGCAGGAGAGGAGAACCAGACAGTTCATGCCAAGGTCAGCTTCAGCAGAGCACCCCAAGTGAGGAGGGTGTGTGAGTTCACACAGGATGGGTAATTTCTCCAGTCCTCAGAGAGGTCACCCGGTAGGATACTTGTCACTAGAGCACAAATGGATCTGTGCTCTAGCTCTGACAACAGCTCAAGAGAATTGTCTTATCTGTATCTTTCTGCAGCACCCAGACAGAACTTTAATAAGTTCATTGAGGAAGATATGAAGTGGTGTAGTTTCCAGTAGAAAACTGGAGGGTCAGTCCTACATTATGTTTTACAAGTGAGCAAAAGTGGTTGTGAGCCTCTGTCCAGATGCCGAGGGCCCTATAAGTAGACCACAGGTAAAGAGAAGTACTTACGTAGGTCTCATCGATACACAGTCACCTCTCCTCAACTTCCTCTATGAGCAAAATCTATAGGATTCAATCTTTAGGTCAAAGAAGTGATGAGGGGGGCACCTGGGTGGCTCAGTGAGTTAAGCCTCTGCCTTCGGTTCAGGTCATGACCCCAGGGTCCTGGGATCGAGCCCCACATCGGGCTCTCTGCTCTGCAGGGAGCCTGCTTCCTCCTCTCTCTCTGCCTGCCTCTCTGCCTACTTGTGATCTCTGTCAGATAAATAAAGAAAAAATCTTAAAAAAAAAAAAAAAGAAGTGATGAGGACCTGCTGCTTCCCATAATCCCTACTGGGATCAATTGGTAGAGGCAGTAGAGGGAAGTGATGATCATACAAATAGGTATTAGGAATCACCATCCTCAAACCAGCTGCTAAAAACAGCATTTCCAGGAACCTCTACCTAAGAGATCATAATAGTCATGGTTTTAACCTTCAGCTGGAAAAAACACCACTACCAGTCTCTATATATATGGACCATCAAATCATAGTGTCAGACGGGGGTTTCCTGAGATTTCTGGCTTTTTCTCTAGTCTAACATGAGGAACTGTTAGTAACCCTGAGAAAGGTAAAGAATAGTGGTCTTTCAATACATTTATAGTATAAATCTGGTTGGTACTGAGCCTTCAATTTATAGATAGCTAGCATTTCTGGAGTCTCCAGCAATAGAACTGTGATATGGGGAAGATAAAATCAAGATAACGCCAAAGGTTGTTTCAGAAGGGAAGGGTGATCAGTTCAGTGTCCTTTGTTTAGATCGTTCACTGACCCAGCCTCATTGCTATCTGTGCCTTTGGGAGAGAAAGAATCCATTTAAAGTTTTACTAAAATGTCTGTGGCACAAAGGTAATTTAAGCTAGCCCTGATCTGCAACCTAGCTGAAGCCGCAAGATACTATATTGCCTGGTCATTAAATCAGACGATGTTGGTGACTTAGCAGAGGAACAGAGAGTGTCACAGAAACAGAGTGGTTGGCAGCTTTGGAATGTTTTCAGTGGGCCAACGTGGCCTCCCTCGGCAGCAGACAATGCCGCAGGAAGCAATAGCAGGAAGAAGGAAAAAGGGATAAGACAGTTAGACACTAGTACTTGTGAGTCCAAGTCCAAAGGAGACAGAAGCTGTACATACCTCACAGCAGATGAAGGATGTGTGTGCACGTACACACATATGCACACATGCACACACATGCGCACTCACACACACACACACAAAATTTGACCAGTTTTTTAAAAAAATTCACTTGTTTTCCAGCCCTTGGATTCTTATTAGAATGTGGCCCCGCAAAGAAGATACTGCACTCTTTAAACTCAAAGGGTTTAGGGAGACATTTCCTAATTGTTAAGACAAATTTAACAATGCCATTACCCAATCAAGATTTTTTTTTTTTAAGATTTTTTATTTATTTATTTAACACAGAGAGAGAGGTCACAGGAAGGCAGAGAGGCAGGCAGAGAGAAAGGGAGAAGCAGGCTCCCTGACGAGCAGAGAGCCCAATGTGGGGCTCGATCCCAGGACCCTGAGATCATGACCTGAGCTGAAGGCAGAGGCTTAACACAATGAGCCACCCAGGCGCCCCCAAATCAAGATTTTTTAAAACTTTATTTCTTAACTATTTCCGCAGTCTTTTGATGTATAGCAACCACCACAAAATGTATTGGCATAAGACAACAACATGAATGATTTATCATGACTCTGCACGTCAGCTGGGCTTCTCTGGGTGATTCTACTATGGTACGGGCACTGGTATTGGCTGGGTCACTTGTAACTTTGCTTGTGGCTCAGCTGGGGTTGGAATGTCCGAGATGGAGTCACTTACAGTATAGAGCAGTTAATGCTGACTGTGTTCTGGGGCACTTTGCATTTTTTTTTTTCCATGCAGTCTCTCACCCTGTGGGGCCTTGCTCTCCATGTTGCTTCTTCAAGAGGGTAACCCAGAGTAACCAGACTTCCTTACATGGTGGCTTGCTTCTAGGAGGTCAAACTCCAGAGCCAACCTATGTACTAAGGAGCTGGACTGGAAGTCACTCTGTCCCTTCTACCACACTTTAAGGCAAGTCACAGGGCTAGCTCAGTTTCAAAGGGAGTCTGGTGAGAGGAGTAGAAAAGTCACTTGCAAAGGGGACTGCAGGCTGGGAGGGACTGCTGCATCCCTCTTTGGAATTATCCCACACCAAACAAACAAGCAACCACAACAAAACTGTGTGATACCTAAAGATACAAATGTAGTGATCTGAAGGGGGACGTGCACCTGAATGTTTATAGCAGCAATGTCCACAATAGCCAAACTATGGAAAGAACCTAGATGTCCATCAACATGAATGGATAAAGAAGAGGTCACACACACACACACATACAATGGAATACTCTGCAGCCATCAAGAGAAATGAAATCTTGCCATTCGTGATGACGTGGATGGAACTAGAGGGTATCATGCTTAGCAAAATAAGTCAATCAGAGAAAGACAACTATCATATGATCTCCCTGATATGAGGAAGTGGAGATGTAATGTGGGAGATTTGGGGGGTAGGAGAATAAATGAGACAAAATGGGATTGGAAGGGAGACAAACCATAAGAGACTCTTAATATCATGAAACAAACTGAGGGTGGCCGGGGGAGGGGAGTATGGAGAGGGGGGTGGGGTTATGGACATTGGAGAGGGTATGTGCTATGGTGAGTGCTGTGCAAACCTGGCGATTCACAGACCTGTACCCCTGCGGCTAATACTACATTATATGTTTATTAAAAAAAATGAAAAATTTAAAAAAAAAACTGATAAATCTGAACTCTAGGTCAATACTATGCGTGACTATTTTTTATGGGAATAAAGTGACTAATGGTTCAGTCAGATGAACATCTGCTTCTCATTGACGCTCTTTCTTTCATTCTGTGAATTTAGTGAAACACAAACGATCCCCAGATAAAAGTTCACTGTGAAGAAATCAGATGACTCACTAAAGACTCCTCCACTCACTCATTTACCATTCTAGCACGTAAGTATTAATAAACTGCAAATCATCAGAGCCTGCCTCAAGACGGAAATTAAGGACTGGCTAAAATTTTTATTAGCTTAATATGGTTGAGTATAAATTTTCTCTGACAAAAGTCACGAAATAAACTCACATGCTTATTTAATATCACTGGGAAATTTTCGAAAACCGTAGTGAGAGAAAAACAAAATTCAACAAATGAAAGTCACTTTCTATTTATAATGGTGGGTTAGAAGTGGTCTTGTTGGTTTCGGGTTTTCTCCTTTGGCTGCCCGTGATTTAGATCCTATACCAGGAAATCCCTTGTTGTATAAATTTTGGTGGGAGGCAGAACCCAGGCTCCTGCTTGGCAGCTAATAGGGGTTACATGCTGTCTTCCCTGGCCCTTGACAGCTAGCTTCTTGGCACAAAAACTACGAGGCTCCAACTTGCTTCCTGGCATTCCAGAACCAGAGGGAGTGTGCAAAGACATGGGGACAGAGACTGCTCACAGTGGTAGAGATGAAGTAACCCCAGGACAATTCTGCTGCGTTCTCAGAGCCTGGGTGTTCTGCCACCCGGCCTTCTTTGATTCCTAATCATTTTCAGAGTCTGGTATTTTACGCCTCCCAATCTCATTTCAATAAATTCTTTCTCTGCTTAGACCATTTAGAACTGGTCCCTACCATAGTTTTGCAACTACACTCTCTAGCAGAACAGGGAAAATTATTTTATAAATGCTTATTGGATCTAATACTGTACCATGTCCTGTAGATACGGCATTAAAAAAAAAAAAGGCAAAATTTCTTGCTCTCATATAATTTGCATTCTAGCAAGGAGGCTGGGGGAGCCCAACAGCAAGATGACGGATAACAATGCAGACAAGTAAAACCTGTGTTATAGTTGCTGTGATGGGCTACAGAGAACAAAGAAGCCAGGAAAAGGAATAGACTACAGAGGAAGAGTGTCCAGCCAATGGAAATGTGCAGTTTTGAGCAGGGCCGTTCTGGAACCCTCACTGAGAAGGCAGGTTTTGAGCTGAGAAGACAGCTCAGGGCCTGGGGTAGGAGTGCCCTGGAGTTCCCTGTGCACAGAAGGAAACCAGTGTGGCATGGCAGACTAGTACGTGGGGGCAAAGGAAGAGTCTGGTGAAAGCAAAGCAGGGCCTAAAGTTGCTGTCAGAATTCTGTCTTTTATCCTGGGCAAGCAGGAGAACCAAGGATTTTAAGTGGAGGCACGTGTCTTCATTGGATTTAGCTTTTAAAGGTTAGCTCAGGCTGCTTTTTTGAGAAGAGACAGAGAGGGCAGGTGTGTACTGGTGACAGTAGATGCCAGATGCTAATTAATTATCTCATCAATTCCAGTTAACAGATGACGGTGGCTTGGGCTCAAAGCAGTGAGGACTGAATTTATTTATATTTCCCACTCTGGCCGCTTTCGCTGTTAACATCCATCTAGGAAAATAACAGGGCAGGCTAGCCTTTTCACATTATTATAAAGTCTTTCTTAAGTCAATCTTTTTCAAAAACTCTGTGTCCTATTGGAGAAGGAGCTAGAACAATCCATTTCCCTGTCGGCTGGTTGGGTGTAAGAGGCAGCAGCCCCCCATGTCATGATTCTGCCTCCCTTAGAAGAATCCTCTGAGTCTGGCTGAAATTTCCACACCAAGGAAGTTATAACCCTGTGTTCAAGCCTTGTAGATATATTGTTTCCTACATGTACATGATATAATAAGTAAACTTTGAAATGCCATTAGCTTGGATTAATTGATTTATTTTTAAAAGATTTTATTTATTTATTTGACAGAGATCACATGGAGGCAGAGAGAGAGAGAGAGAGGGAAGCAGGCTCCCCACTGAGCAGAGAGCCTGATGTGGGGCTCGGTCCCAGGACCCTGGATCCTGAGCTGAAGGCAGCAGCTTAACCCACTGAGCCACCCAGGAGCCCAGCTTGGGTTAATTTACCAAGAGAACATTAGAGTTAATGTTTCGGAAGAAAAATTCCCAGAGGAGGCATCCTAGGCAGTCAGAGAAGGGCTGGAAGAGGTCGAAGAGACCCAGGATTCAGGCTAATGAGGACAGAGATCCCTCATCTGGGGACGCAGAGAAAAGGTGACACCGCCCATAATCTTCCATTTTGCAGAATTATGTCTAGGAAAGGACCCACCGTTAGACACACAAATAATTGGATTCCACCTGCCCAGGACCTCACAGAATGTGTTGAACTAAATCCCTATTAAAAGTCAGGCACTACTGAGGAAGAGAAAAATAATGTGCGCTGACCTTTGTTCTTAGTCTCTCTCCTATTTTAGAGGGATTCTGTGGGTTCAAATGGGAGAATTCAAAAGCATCCATCATTTGCCAGGGGGAGCTCTTCAAAGCCTTCTAGTGAAGTTGTTGGACCCGTGAGTAACTCGATGACTAAAGATCAGGCGGGAGCACTCTGGGGAGGACAGCGAGCACGGCGAAGAAGCTTGCAGTCATGCAGTGTCCAAAAGATATTCACAAAGAAAGCTAAGTTTCTATTTTTGAACCAGTATCTAATTATAATCAAGGATATACATGCCCCAGCCCTCTTGCCCTAGAGAGAAACATTATTCTCGCTTTTCCCAAAATGTCATGCAACAAAAGTGCCTTTTGTACTCGAACCTCACTTCCTACAGTGCTCGCCTCGGTTTCAGAACAAACACACACCTGCCCACACCCACCCTGATGGGCTGAAATACTAACTCCGATGGTAAATATTTGCTGTTGCACAGAAGCAGTGTGTGGTCACAGAAGAGCAGAAAGCAAAGGAGAATTGGAGACATACATGTGCTTCAGGCACAAGCACACGGATTCGAGCCTTGCCTTCCGTCCTCACGGGATCTGGGACATTGAGTAAGAGCCTTCCTCTTTACGAGCCTCTGAAATGGGGGGGGGGTTATAATGCGCAGGCAGCAGGATGATTATAAACATCAAAAGAGAGGCTCCTGGGTGGTTCTGTCGCTTGATCATCTGACTTGATTTCGGCTCAGGTCACAATCTCAGGGTTGTGAGATCAAACCCTGAGTGGGGCTCCTCGCTTGGTGTGGTGTGCATGAGAGTCTCTCTCCCTCTCCCTCTGAACCTGCCCCAGCTTGGTCTAAACAAACAAACAAACAAACAAACAATTAAGTAAATAAAATCTTTTAAAAATAAATAAACCTCAAAAGAAATCACATGGCAGGCGTCTGACACTGTTGTTCAGTCCGGATGCATATGGCTGCCAGAAACCAAATACTCAACTAAAAGGGCCTTCAACACAAGGGGTTAATGTTCCTCAAAGAACAGCACCAACAGAGGTAGGGATTCCCTGCGCTGGTGCCCACGCCTGATGGCGCCGGTGCTCTTGGTCTGGTTCTCCGTCATTCTCCGGGCTGCAGTAGCTCCGGGTGTCATGTCCTTACAGGACAATCTCTCATCAGTGAGGATGCTTCTCGGAAGGGCCGGTCATATCCCTTGTGGTCCCGTTAACCTGCCCTGCGTTCCGTGCCTGTGTCTGGGCTACAAGCACAGCTGGGAAAGTGAGTGTGCAGCATTTTCCTTCCTGTGTGAGGAAGACTCCAAGGCAAAGGAAAAACTAAGAGAGATGTGGCAGCTGGAAAGAGGGGCCATTGCGTCTGCTTCTGGTGCTTGGCCTAGTAAACCCTTAGACTGGTTGGTTCCCTTCTCATTCACCTGGGAGCACAGTCCCTATGGCCGGTGCCGGCAGATCCCTGCAGAGCCTCTCCTGCCTGTGACCACTGCAGTGTGCTAAACCCCAGCCCCAATTTCATACCAAGCTTTCTTCCTGACTCACCACCTAGATTTCTAGTTTTTAAATATAACTAAGCTGCCGATTATAAAAACAACAATAGCAACAAAAGCAACAAAGGAAACTTCCTTTTCTTGACAGGCTCACCTCTGTAGGCTCATGCTGTGGTTAGACAAAGCTATAGACGTGAAAGAAGACCCAGGGCTCCATGCTATCTCTTGTCTTGAAATTCCAGTAAAAGCATACGGCTATCTCAACGGTTTTCCCAGAAGGATTTATCTTTCGGTATGTAATGTGTTACTCCTTGCTCATGCTGGCCATATTCTTTTGCTCAATCTATTCCACACAAGGAGTGACTTCTTTTGCTTTTATTTTTAAAGGATATTAAGTATTTTAAGTAAATCCCCTTTTTTCTTAGTTGGCACAGTAGCAGCAAAGGGCAGTGGAGAACGGTGCTCGGGGCGAAAGAACAGAGCTAATGAAGAGAAAAGAACCAGGGACCCGTGAGGCCTGGAGACCAGCACTGAAGCTGGAGCCTGAAATTTTGAAAATGAAGAAGCCAGTATTTTGCAAAGGGCATAGGAGGAAAGCGAGGCCCTCATTAAAATTAATAAGGAGAATGCAGGTCTTAGAAACTATACTTTAAAAAAAAAAAAGTACACAGAGCTACTTAGAAGTAAGACCAAAAATTAAGTTGTGGACTTCCTAGCACAGCCAGCATGGCTGTATAAATGTATTAATGGGGTATTGAGAAGATAATAAAGACCGGACTCAGAACAGAGACTATGTCTCTTGACTGTAATGCTTTAGAATTCTTAGTAATACATTAGTGAAGAGAAATGGGCAGTTACTCCCAGAACAGGCTATCACCCTATTAACATGGGAAAATATAGAAAAACAAATTATGAATATGAATTAATATGAATATGAAACATATAAATATAAACACGTGTGTGTGTGTTTTGTTTTAACCCATGTAAAATGCATCCTTTAGCTATTGTGATACGTGCCTTAGCTGGAGTATCTCCATTTCTTTAAGCCAGGTTAAGTTCCGTGTCAGTGGGCTTTTTATTATAGTAACTAGGGGTATTTATGGTGTTAAGAAAAAAATATACTTTAGAATTTTAGCATTGAGAAACTTGAATTTATTGGTTAGAAGGAAAAATGTCACACTCTTTGGTGACTATATTGAAATGTTTTCTGCATATTTGGTTGGTTCCTCCAAATATGTTACAAACACCTTGGGTTAAAAACAGCTTGTTGTTTGTTAATAAAATTTTAAATTCTATATAGATCCCCTTAAAATAGATTGCACAGATTTGATTAATATATTTTTGGAGTGTTCGTTATTGCCCTGGTACAGTTTTTAACTCCTTACTCTTCAGCACATTCAAGAACAATATGTAATTGCTTAATTATATTGGTTTCTATTAATTGAGGCACTACAACATTAGTTCATTGTGACATGCCCTAAGGATGTTCAATACAGTGAAAATATGCTAATTAGCTTGCCCATTAACCATGACCATGTGGCCTGAAAGCCCATGGCTAGCAACTTTGGGCATGCAATAGTCCTTTAAGCAAAACACCAATGGCCATGATTGTTGGTATCTTAGATACTGTATCTAACCATAGACTAAAAGTAAAACCTTTAGGATTCTTGCAGTTCTTTTCCACATTACTTTAAACCTCTGTGTGTGTGTGCGTCTGGATTTTCATTTCCCTAATGTGAACATAAATTGGGTCTGCAGAAGAAGTATTAGCTCAGCTGGCCATCTGTAGATCAGTTTAGCATCAGACTGTAACCTAGAAATGCTGGTGTTGACCACGTCCCTGTAGGATGTGACATGCTGGGAGTGGTTCTCTCTCTAATCATTTAGGATAGCCAAGGTCTAGGTACAGTATTGCACCAGAACCAAGGGATGAGAAACCCAAGTTTAAGGCCTTGATCATCCCAATTGTTAAACAAGGATGATCCCTTTAAAACCTTTGCAGATGTGTCCATCAACCCAGCAACTACAGAGTTCAAAGTCAACAGTTTTACAGAGTGCAGAAAGAGAGGAAGATCCTTGTTTGTTTACTCTTTCACTATGTACTTTCAAAACACAATGGTGGGAGAAGGTTTGTTCCAATTTTTCCCATAGATACTCCTTAGGGAATGCATTTAAACAGAACAAAACAGTCTTTCTATGACTTAACAGAAATAGAATCTGTAGTATTATTTTAGCTTAAATGTAATTAGGTGGGAGCATTCCTTTGTTATTTGCTTCCTGTACTCTAAAGGTAGCCTTTAATGTAATCTTGTTTTGCTTGGATTCTGACAAGTGGGAATGATTAATTTTTCTAACAAAAATAAAAAAAAATTTACCCTCACATCTCCAAGTAGACTACTAAGTTTATTAATTGATGAAACTATTTTGTTTCAAAGAACTAAAAGAACTTAGATAGTCTCTTAGTCCTTGTAATAGTCTTGTCAGGTATCTTAGGCAGGCATTTGGGGTATCCAGCCCTTTTCTACAGAGAATAAAGACAGGCAGTGCAACGAATTGCTGAGCACTTTATTGATATGATTACACACAGGGGCAGAGGCTTGATAACCAGGTTACATGCTCCCAAATATGGCTTCTTAAAAGCATGTAGCATCATAAGAGAAGGTATGAAGCACAACCTTTGGCCAGATATTATGACAGGGAACCCAAAACAGAAGCTGGCTTTTGCAAAAATGGAGAATCATCAAAACTTGTGTTTTGTGTCTTAGTTATTTTGTAGTATTTTATTCTCCAGTTACTCCACTCTTCAGGTGCTGTGTTTCTCCTACTCATCATAAACTCTCTCCGTAGTAGTTCAAGTTCCTTGGTCCCAGGGACTATTCTAATGTTAAGTTTCTCCCAAAGTACCCCAACCTCCCACCCCCCACCCCTTCAAAACCCTCCCAAAGTAAACAAGAAGATTTGTCTTTTTTTGTTGTTGTTATTTTGCTTTGTTTTTAAAGATTTATTTATTTATTTGACAGACAGAGATCACAAGTAGGCAGAGAGGCAGGCAGCAGAGAGAGAGGGGGAACCAGGCTCCCTGCTGAGCAGAGAGTTTGATGCCGGGCTTGATCTCAGGACCCTGAGAGCATGACCTGAGCCGAAGGCAGAGACTTAACCCACTGAGCCACCCAGATGCCCCAAGATGTGTTATCTGTTAATGAAATTACAAGCTTGAGATGGCAGGCATGACCTCAGTTACTCTTGAAATCATAACATTATTTTCCTGTATTCCATCAAATAGAAAGCAAGCCTTCACTAGAACAATCTCGTTTCCTTACATGCTGCACTTGTATACTGTCTCTCTCTCTCTCTCTTTTTTTTTTTGTCCTGTTGTTTCCCTGATAATTATTTAAGTGCCTTTTAACAAAATGTATATAAATTTTTATATTAACCCAAAATAAAAAGAAGAGTAATCATTGTCTTGGGGAAAAGGATTTTCAAAAAGTAGTTTAAAGCTAAGATTGTCTTTTCTCATTGGTTACTAACATGAATGTAGAGGATAAGAGAGAGTAGTAGTATCAGACTTTAGAAAGTATTAGTCTACTAGCCATGTGTGTACATTCCAAGGACCTGCGGCTGAATCCTGAAGACCTGATAGATAGATAGATACAGATATAGATAGATAGATACAGATATAGATAGATAGATACAGATATAGATAGATAGATACAGATATAGATAGATAGATACAGATATAGATAGATAGATACAGATATAGATAGATAGATACAGATATAGATAGATAGATAGATAGATAGATATCTACAGGTATATATATATATATATATATAATCTGTATCTGTCTATCTATATCTGCCTATAGATGGATCTGTATCATTCTCTCTAGAAATTTCTTTAGCTCATTTTAAAAAGACCAACAAGTGAGGGTGATGGCATCAAAGTATAACAAGATGCAAGAATTCCCTGAGATTAAAAGAAAAATAATAAATATCTCTGCTGGGAAAAGAAGAGAATCTGTCAACATTACTCTTTCCATCTTTTAACCTTAATTTTTTTTTTAATTTAGTAAAAACAAACCATACAAAGAGCAGCACGTTAGTGCTTGCACATGGAGCTGAGACTGAATCGGTATGTAGAAAAGATCATGCACTAGAAAATGAACATTCAGACTCCCTCCAAATACCATTTATGCCAATGGAATTGCTTACGGCAGAACCACTGGAGTTGGCAATTGATTAACAGTGTATGTGAATTTAGGCATCGGCCACTAAACCTGTAATTTTCATCCATTGCCACCAGGTGGTAGAGTGATGCCTTGCCCACAGCTAACAAAGTCCCTATTAACTATTTCTGCATGGTGCTCAACTGAAAAAGAGTAAGTGTGCTATTTCCTTTTCTAAAGAAATCACAAGCTATACCGTCTTGATAGATTATAATATAAAAATAAAATAATTGCATCTTGTTCCAAGAAAACTTGCTGAAAGGCATCAACTACCTTTGGTTTTAGGTCATCACATGGTTCACCGATAGAGACAAAAATGTATTTGTCAGGTAGAAAGTTTAAAACAAGAATGTTTTTTAAAAAAAAATGATGATGAAAACCAAGATGCAGTGTTGGTTGGTTGAAGCCACTCTTTCTCAAGATGTGGTCCAAAGACCATTTGTACCCCTTCAGCTATTAAATATGCAGATTTCTGGGCCTCCCTCCACACCTACTTTGGAAGCCCAAATGTGTGTTTAATGAAATAGAATATATAAATACAGAAGTATATAAAGACACAATTTTATATATTTAAATATTCACATATTTAATTTTTAAAGTCTTCAAGTAATTTTTATGTACACTAAGTTTTGTGAACCTCTAATTTAAAGATTTTAACAAGTTTGTATGCTGTTTTAATTTTTTTCCCCCGATACATTCTCTTCCTCCATTCATTTTTAAATAACACCCAAAATAAGAGACCAAAATACAGACATGTATTTTTCACAACAGAAACTTCACAAACATACATAAGTATATAAGCATATATCACAAATGAATGTACTGGCTTTTCTGATGTTTCTGTACAGGTTCTAATTCCACAGTCTTCATTTTTGTAGCACAAGGGCTGTGGATTGGTTGGTTGATAAACAGACCAGACAGGTGCAATGGAAGTTGGAGGAAAGTCCTGGTAGTGTAACGGCTGCAGACAGTTTTAAATTGTGGAAGCCTAGTCCCCAGCCCTCACCTTCTAAATACAAATCTTCCTGAGGTATGGCTTAGGAATTTCTGTGTAATAAAACAATCACAGCCCGTTCTGATGACAGCTTTTGTTGAAAGACACAATACTGGGAACAGAATATCATGATAGGAATTTAGGTGAAAGAATTGGGCATTAGACAGAAAATTATTAGACTGGGATACAAAAGAGTATATTGGCCAAAAGGAAAGAGCTGTGATATGACACCACACACACACACACACACACACACACACACACACACACACGACAAAACCCACAAATGGTAACATTGTCTTGTCATTGAGAAAGAAGGAAAGAAGGAAATTTCCCTGGATAGGAGTAAGATGGGGTTTAGATTTGAGGATAGGAATAATCCTCCAGATATAGGATAAACATCCCTAACACAGGATTGGGAGTTGATATGAGTATTAATCATGGAGTTAAAGAGGTGATTTCAATAGCCTGTTCTGCAAGAATTCTCATTTAGTACAGAAAATTCACGTTTTATGAGCTTGAAAAAAAATCACTAATGAGTTAACAGAGGGTTGGAAAAGGATGACAGGCTTTTATTTGGAAAAATACCCTCATTTTAACCTCCTCTGCAATATGCAGGAATTTAAAAGGAACAAAACCACTAGCAGATTTTCCTGGTATACATTGCAACTAATCCACAAATCATGGTCCACATCACTTTTCATGAATCATTCTTTCACTTTGTACAGTTGACTAAATGGTCAAATGACCAACAAATGTCTGTTAGTTCAATATTTAGGCAAGCAAACCCAAAATAAGTACCTCTAAGCTCACCAGTGTTTATAGTAACTAAAGCAGCAACGTGTGTAATCGGACATTACCAGTTCCTTCAGTTGTTTTTCCACTAAAAAACATTCTATGTTGATTATAAAACAAAATAAAATTTGTTTTTCTCTTATAGCTAGCTTGGATACCAGCAGGCGATTTGTCATTTCTCAGCCAAATTTAAAAGATTCATTGGATTTTGGATTTTATCTGCTCCTCAAAACAAGCCCAGCCCTGCACAGGAATCATGCATTATTATAACATATGTCTATACCTCAACAATACATGTCCTTTCCTTCCTGGCAAAGCACACTTCCTATCTTTTTCTGAATAAACTTAATAAGGAAGTGATAAAATTTCGGTTCTCCACCTCGCATTCTGTTCCCATATTTACTGCTTAGTGCTTTGGGGTGGTAAAATGTCATAGACAAAATGCACTGAGTCACCCAACGGCCACATCAATGCATTGGAGACTCTCGTTGGGAACTGTATTTTCGTCCGGAGCAAAGAGCTCAGCAGCGGGAAATGGAGGTGTTTTCTGAATGCATCCCACTATTTTTTTATTCATTCACACTCGTACAGAACACTTGCTCATAAATACCATTTAACTGTTTGGATAGGGTGACAATAAGAATAAAGAGGGAGAACAGAATGGCAAAGAGGGATGCCTTCCAGTCACGCTGTTCGTATTGTTTAAAAGGGGAAGAGAAGGGTATATGAGCCCCATAATGACAATTATCCTTTATGAACTGAAGGACAGTATTAAAACTCAGGGGGAAAAAAAATCGAATGCTTATAACTTGCAAAGCCATGTCCTAGGCTGTGAGAGACAGACAAAGTAGAGTCAAGCCTAAAGAAGAGGTCAGAATTTAATTACATGTTTTCTGGTTCTCCCAATGTCTCACATTACAATGTTCTGTCCTATGCAAGTCTTAATATCTCAAAAAGACTGAAAATTCAACTGTACAGCAGACCTTGAAAGAACTGCCAAACACTTCATTACAAAGAATAGGAGAAATTATTTAATGAGCACTGCAGAAGGTTTTAAAAACATCCCCCAATATAAATGAAAACAAAATATCTTCTTTTACCTTAATGAGATTTAAAAATTGGATAATTAATAATTCATATATTTAAAACACATCAACATATGAAATATGCAATGACATGCTAATAACCTCCTGATCCTATCTCCAGTTCTGACTTCATGAGTTTATTGTGCACTCATGCAGTTTAGTGTAAGAAACTGCATGATATTGTACTTTTAATTTGCATTTCCCCAAGCACTAATAATAATGAATATTTTCTAATGTTCATCAGTCACTTAAGTTGCTTCCAGAATTTTCTGGAGTAAGGCTGTCCAACAAAACATTTCCACCATTTGGGAAATTCTATTTCTGTTGCCCAATGTGGTACCACTAGCCAGACATGGTAATTGAGCAGGGAAACGTGACTAATGAGACTGAGGAAATACATTTTAAATTTTATTCAGACTCAATTAATTTAAATTTAATAAACTACATGTGCTCCCTATCTACCATATTGCAACACAATATTTAAATCCTATAAATATATGGTTAAAGGCTTCTTGCTATATTCATTAAAAAGTGAAGTCTCTTACACAGAATGCTCTGTAGCCTAATTTTGTTTGCTTCACTTAAAATTAGTCATAAACTTTTATCCAGGTCACTAAAAATATATTTATCTGTTCTTTGTAAATAGATGCATAAATTACAAATCCATAAGTTATCCGACATTCTCCTCCTGATTAAAGTTTTTAAGTTATTGATGTTATTTTGTCAGTACAAAGTGTTATTAAAAAATCAAACTTATGCACATAATCATATAAACTCTGGCTTTTCTGGCTATCATTATACAAACATTATCAAAAGTATGTGCATTTTTAATTCCAATAACCAACAGATTTCTATACAAATATTTCCAAGTACATGGCAATATTGCATATTTCCATGAGTAATGAATTTGTGGGCCAATTTCCATACACTTTTCTCAACATTAGATACTGCCAATCTCAGTTTTTTTTTTTTTTCCTGCCAATCTCAGAAGAGGGAAATTCCATGTTGCTGGAGTTTGAACTTGCATTTCCCTGACCACTAATAAGAATAATTTTTGTGTTTATTGGTCACTTAACACATATTGACAATCTGTCAATTCAAAGTCATCATCTTCTGATTTTCCCTTATAAGTAGAAGCTAGAGATCCAAAAGTAATTGTATTCTAAGTGATTTTGGGGTGCTCAAAGAACCACTTTTAAACATAGAGCATTCAGATCCAAATTCAGTTACATTATTTAAGTAACAGTTATGTTACTTAAGATTATATTTGCTTAATTACATATTATACAATGGCTAACTGAACATAATTTAAAAAGGATCATAGTTTGCTATAGAACTAGTTCTTTTGGTTTTTTGGGTTTTTTTGTTACCATTTAAAACTAAACTATAGTTGTTGAATTATCCACAGGTGCCCTGCAGCGATCATATTAGACAGCTCAATATTTACAGTGTCTGATATATATGGCTAATAGTTACTTTGTGTGTTGTCAAAAATTACACATATTAGTGCAAATTGAAAAATAAAATTCAAGAACAATGTTTCTTAAATTATGGTCCAAGAATCACTTGCAACAAATCAACTGGGGTGTTTGTTAAAGAAGCCGATTATCTATTTGCATCCCAGACTCACTAATAATCATATTCTGGGAGATGTTCTGGAATCTGCATTTTAACAACCTCTCTACATTTTTTTATACAACTAAAGTTCTAAAAACCATTTGATTTAGAGATTAAAACAATGTGATAGATTTTGTTGTTTAAATCTCACCAATCTTGGAGACAGAAAGTAATCTAACATGACAGCTAATTCGTAAGAGAAAGAAAGAAAGAAAACAAGCTAATCTAGAAATAAATTTCTAAAATAATTTAAAAAGAAATGAAAATACTTTTTGTCACAAACACCAGTCTACATATTAATAAGTATAAGTGTTTGTATACATCTGATGGCTTTTTCTGGAGGATCAACAAAATAAGTATCATTTTATAAACAGCCTTCAATGTTACTGAAAAATGACCATAAAATATTATTTCAACTTTCTAATTTAAAATAAGCATCAAAATATATGTTATGCACAAGGAAAGCATTGTAAAATTAAAGGGCATTGTTTTCCTTAACAAAAAGATCAAGATTTAGATTTAGGCTTTGTCTTAGCTATGTGAGGTATTAGTCATAACTTCAATTCTCTGACTGTTAAATAATCTGTGGAGTGAGAATTACAGTATCTATTTCAGATAGTTGTTCTGAGAATGTAATCAATTATAGTCCATGAAAAGCACTTTGTTAACTGCGGTGTTTTATTCCTATTATTATTTTAACAATTTGGGAACACTTTTAAATAGGTCTTTCACAGGAAAGGTGTTAGTGACATGGTAGAATAGGGGGTTCCAGCTCTCATTTCCCCACAAAAATATCAACTTAGCAACTACCTACAGAAAAGAGAACTTCTGTGGGAATCCCAATGTCCAACCAAGAAGGTACAGCTCAAGACCAAAAAATGCTCCCTTGGCCCACAATTTCTCCCATGGAAAAAAGAAAGCAAAGTGAGCACCAGGCTTTGCCAGCCTTTTTGGATATTACCTAGGAGGCCCATGTCTGTCCCTATCCACAATGAGGGGATGAGCCTGGCTCAGTCATCTGGGGGCAGCTAGGAACAGAAAGAAACGAGGAACTAACAGGTTTGGGTGCATAAATCTCAATAGTTAGATATGGATCCTGCTAACCCGTCCAGGGATTCCACCAAGATGATTATCCTTGAACTCCAGAGGATGACTTGTCTATAGAACCCCCCATCAACCAACCAATGTGCATCCCCCAAATCCCACTGCTACTCCATGGCTGAAAACCATAAACCCAAAGTGTGGTGCTTCCATTACCCCTGAAGATGGCTGTGTCTGCCCCCATGGAGCACATAAATCTCAGCATTAGGTGCAGATCTTAGCAGCCAGCTTGCCTCAGCAAGACTGGGAGAAAGATGTATGATCTTGAACACCTCCGGGCAAGTAAATGGGAAGCTCTCAGCACCTGGCCTAGCTTTGCAGGACAGAAAGAGGTCACAGAATTCTAAGGCACTGGGATTCCCTAAGAGGGAACAAGAGGAGTGATAACTTCCATACAAAAAGTCTGAGAGATCCCCATAATCTCTTGCTGGACTGAGTAGTTAAGGTTTTTTCTGCCAAAACCAGTCAGTAAAGACTGGAGGAGGTGATTGCTTCAAATGTGAAGATAGCAATATAAGACTTCAAGGAACACAAAGTAAAGGAACACTTTTTTGGGTTAATCTTTACTTTGGATCCTAAACGATCTCTTTTCTTTTCATAATAAAAGTACTAACAAAAAAATGGGCAGAAGAAAAATCACATTTGCAAATGATGTGCATTCAGTAAGCATCTCAATAATCTTATCACTAACACTCATGTACAAAGCATAGATATCAGGTAGACAATTCTCAGTAATCCAAGCTATACCATAAATCAACAATTGTTTAATTTCATATTAAAAAATGAAGAAACGAAGCAAAAAATATCACCTTCCAGCTCAAAAATATCATCAAATCACAAAAGAAGACAGCAAGAGAGGAAGGAAAAAAGGAACTACAAAACAATCAGAAAACAATGAACAGAATGGCAATAGTAAGCCCTTACCTATTGCTAATTACTTTAAATGTAAATAGATTAGATTCTTTAATCAAGACACAGAGTAACTGAATGTATTAAAAAAAACAAGATCCTATTATATGCTGCTTATAAGAGACTCACTTTAGCTTTAAGGACACACATAGGCTGAAAGTGAAGAGATACAAAAAGATATTCCAAGCAAATGGAAACCAAAGGAACAGAAGTGGTCATATTTGTATCAAATAAATTAAACAATAGTAAAATATTCTCACAAGAGTAAAAGAAGGTCATTATATAATGATGGGGTCAACCATCAAGATTATAACAATTGTAAGTATACATGCACTTAATATCCAACCATCTAAATATATAAAGCAAATATTAACAGAACTGAGGGAAAAACTGACAGCAATTCTATAATAATACGGGACTTCACTAGCCCCGCTTTCACTACTGGATAGATAATCCAAACAAAAAATAAAAAAGGGAACAGCAGACGTGAATAACACTATAGACTAAATAAACCTAAAAGACATAGACCATTCCACCCAACAACAGCAAAATACACATTCTTCTCAAGTTCATATAGAACATTCTCCAAGACAGGTCAGATATTAGGCCACAAACCAAGCTTTAAACAAATTTAAGATTGAAATCATAACAAATATCTTTTCTGACCACAATGTAATGCAAATAGAAATCAGTGACAGAGGGGAAAATTAGAAAATTAACAAATATGTGGAAATTTAATAATGTACTCCCCAAAAAAATGGATAAAAAAAATCAAAAAGGAAATTAAAAAAAAAATCTTCAAACAAAAAAGAAACACAGCATACAAAAATTGTAGGAGAGGCAAAATCAGTTCCAAGAGGGCTATTTATAGCAATAAATGTCCATAGTAAAATAGAAAAGATCTAAAATAACATAACTTCACACCTCAAGGAACTAGAAAAAGAACAAACTAAGCCCAAAGTTAGTAGGAAGAAAAAAATAATAAAGTGTAGAGGGGAAATAAGTAAAATACAAAGCAGAAAAATAATAGAGGAACACTAAGAACTTGTTTTTTGAAATACTAAACAAAACTGACAAACCTTCAGCTAAACTAATTAGAGGAGATTCAAATAAAATTATAAATGAAAGAGGCAATATAACTGATACCCCAGAAATAGAAAGGATCATAATAGTCTACTATGAACAATTATATACCCCCCAAATTGGACAACCTATACGAAATGGATAAATTCTTAGAAAGATACAACCTACCAAAAAATATAGAAAACACAACACACAAATGTTGTTGATGTGATTCATATCTGAATTACAAAGAAACTGAAAATCTAAACCGACCAATAACAAGTAAGGAGATTGAATCAGTAGTCAAAAACTTCCCAACAAAGTAAAGCTCAGGGCCAGATGGTGTTGCAGGTGAATTCTACCAAACACTTAGAGAAAAATTAATTCCAATCCTTTTCAAACTCTTCCAAAAGTTTGAAAGAGAGAATGCTTCACCCTCATTTTGAAAGGCCAGCATTACCCTGATATCAAAGCCAGATAAGGATACTACCAAGAGAAAAATGTATTAAATAGAGAAAATTACAGGCCTATATATGTGATGATCAGAGATTCAAAAATCATCAACAAAATACTGGCAAACAGAATTCAACAGCGGATCACAGGATCATATACCATGATCAAGTGGGATTTATCTCTGGGATGCAAGATTGCCTCAACACAGCGAATAGTGTGATTTACCACATTAATAGAAGAATAAAAATTATATAATCATCACAATGAATGTAAAAGTATTTGACAAAATTGGGCATCCGTTTATGATAAAAATTGGGTGTAGAGGGAACATACCTCAAGGTGTAGTGGGTGTAGAGGGAACATACCTCCGGGTAATAAGGCCATATATGATAAGCCCATAGCAAATAGCATACTCAACGGTCAAAAGCTGAGAGCTTTTCCTCTACAATTAAGAGTAAGGCCGGTAACCCACTTTTGACACTTATATTTAAGCTAGTACTGGAAGTCCTAGCCGAAGAAATTAGGCAAAGAAAAGAAACAGCATTCAAATTAGGAAAGAAGTAAAATTGTCTCTGTTTGCAGACAACATATTATATACAGAAAACCCTAAGACTCCACCAAAAGTTGTTTGAACTACTAATGAATTCAGTAAAGTTGCAGAATACAAAATCAGCATATGAAAATCAGTTGTGTTTCTGAATACTAAAAATGAGCTATGAGAGAAATTAAGAAAACAGTTCCGTTTACAATTGCATCCCCCCCGCAAAAAAGAATAAAATACTTAGGAATAAATTTAACCAAAAAAGTAGATCAGTATGCCACACACTGTAAGGCACTGGTGAAAGAAATTACAGACTCACATAAATGGAAATACTCCCCATGTTCCTGGACTGAAAGAATCAATATTGCTGAAATTTCTATTCTACCCAAAGTGAATGGGTAGATTCAATGTAACCCCTATCAAAACTCAAGTGGCATTTTTCACAGAATAAGAAAAAAAAACAATTTTTAAAAATTCATATAGAAACACAAAAGACCCCAAATAGTCTAGAGGTTCAAACTTTATTATAAAGCTATAGTCATCAAAATAGTGTGATGCTGTGGCATAAAAAGGAAACACATATACCAGTGGAACAGAATCAAGACCCTAGAAATATACCCACACATATACAGTCAACTAATATATGGCAGAGGAACCAAACAGATACAGTGGGGAGAGAAGAGTCTCTTCAATAAATAGTACTGCAAAAACTGGACAGCCAATCATGTAAAAGAATGATATTAGACCCCTGTCTCACACTACTCACAAAAATGGACTCAAAATAAAGACTCGAATATAAGACCTAAAACCATAAAATTGCTAGAAGAAAATATAGGGGGAAAGCTCCTTAACATTGACCTTGACAATGATTTTTTAATATGATACACAAACCATAAGGAACAAAAACAAAAATTAGTAAGTTTGACCACATCAAACTAAAAAGCTTCTGCACAGCAAGAGAAACAATTGATAAAATGAGAAGTCAAACTATGGAATGGGAGGAAATATTCATAAACTATTTATCGAATAAGGGCTTAATATCCAAAATATAAAAGAATTCATACAACTCGATAGCAACAAGGAAAGAGAAAAAGAAGAAGAAAAGAAAAGGAAATTGTAAATAATCTAATTAAGAGATGGGCAAAGGACCTGAATAGACATTTTTCCAATTAGATACACAAATGGCCAGCGGGTACATGAAAAGATGATCACTATCACGGAGCAAGAAAAAGAAGAACAAACAAAACCCAGACCCAGCAAAAGGGAGGAAATAATAAATAGTAGAAGAGAAATAAATGAAATAAAGGCTAAAACAAACAGTAAAGAGATCAATGAAATCAAGAGCTGGTTCTTTGAAGAGATCAGCAAAATTGATAAACCTTTAGCCAGACTCATCAAAAAGGGGGGGGGGTGGTCTCAAATAATCAAATCAGAAAAAGAGGAGAAATGACAACTACAGAGGGATTATAACATCCTACAGAAAGGATTATAAGAGAAGAGTATGAAAAATTATAGGTCAGCAAATTGGACAATATAGAATAAATGAACACATTCCTAGAAACACATAACTTTCCCAAACTGAATTGGGAAAAAATAGAAAATTTGAACACACTGATTACTAGCAATGAATTGAATCAGTTATCAAGCTTTCCCAACAAACGAAAGTCCTGGACCAGTTTGCTTCACAGATGAATTCTACCAAACACTAAAAGAAGAGTTAATACCTACCCTTTTCAAACTATTCCCGAAAAAGAAAAGAGGAAAGAAAGCTTCCAAATTCATTCTGTAAGGCCAGCATTACCCTCATACCAAAACTAGACAAAGACACCACACACAAAAAAGAAAATAATAGGCCAATAGTTCTAAGGAACATAGACACAAAAATTCTCAAAGTATTAGCAAGCCAAATCTAACAAAACACCAAAGAAATCATTCACCACAATCAAGTAGGATTTATCCCAGAGATGCAAGGATGAATATTAGCAAACCAATCAGTGTGATACATCACACTAACAAGAGAAAAGATAAAAACCATATGATATATGATTTAGATATAAAAAAATCATTTGATAAAGTATAGCATCCACTTATGATAAAAATTCTCAATTTAGTAGGGTTAGAGGTAACATACCTCAACATAATAGAAGCCATATATGAAAAATGAAAAACCCACAGCTAACATCATACTCACAGTGAAAAACTGAGAGCCTCTCTTCCAAGATCAGTAACAAAACAAGGATCTCCATTTTCACCATTTTTATTCAATATATTACTGGAAGTATTAGTCCAGAGCAATCAGGCAGGGAAAACAAATAAAAGGCATCCAAATTGGTAAAGAAAAAGTAAAACTGTCACTATTTGTAGATGACATGATACTATAAATAGAAAACCCTAAACACTGCACCAAAAAAGGACTGAAAATAGTTAATGAACTCAGTAAAGTCACAGAATACAAAATTAATATACAGAAATAGGTTACATGAGTTCTTAAGATGTAGGATAGAGATTAGAAAGCAGGCTGTCCATTTAGCCTTTATCCTAAGAGTGTAGGTAGATGTATGTTTTGTTGATAACTGATCTACTTTTATTTTCAAAATCACTGATCCAAACAGCTCAGATTCTGACCATGACCTCCAATCTTTTCAGCTTGTTGGTCCAGCTCTTTCTACCATGACCTTAATGCTGGAAACCTATTTGTCTTCTGTATTTTCTCCCTCTCTATAAACCTCTCCTCCTGGATTCAGGTACCCCAATCAAGTTTAGTTTTCATGGTTTCTCATTTCATATTATCACCAATTCTCACATCTTCTTTGTACTTTGGTTCTTTTATTACATCTATTTCACAAAACCTTACCTTTATTTCTACTTGAAATGATACAACTGCCCTATCTGTGTTGGACATTGGGCATCTGGGTGCCCCTGGAGCAAACTGCACAAAGGCTTTCGTTATAATGGTCACATACCTCAACTGGGCTCTGAATACCATCAAGCAATTGTTGCAGGATTTTATCCAACTCTCACCACCACACTACACACATCAACATTTCACACCTTCCCTACCCTTCTGAGTCCATAACACCTCCACCTCTCCCCCTCATTCTCGGAAAACATTCTCCCCTCCTTCAGAGAAAATACATCAATAGATTGAAATGACGTTAACTTCCCATTGCAAACATGCCTATCTACTAGCGATTGCACTCCTATCCCCTCTACCCTTGTGGTTGCCATTGTTATGGTCCCCCTCCTCCCTTTTACAGCCCAACTACCTTCTGTGTTCTGGATCCTACCCTCTGCCACCTTTTTAGAAGATTTATCCATTTAAGTAATCCTTATCACTTTTGTCTCTTGGATTTCTCCCGCTCTGCCCGATATTCCCATGAGAGACATCCCAGTCTCTCCCACCTTAAGAAAAAAATTTTCTGACCTCACAATTCATTCCATCCCGGTCCTACTCTTTCCTTTGTAGTCGTACTTTTTTCAAGAAATTATCTTCCCTAATGTCTCCATTTCCTCACTTCCTACACATTCCTTAATCCATTCAAATTTGACTTCTGCTCCTATCACTCTATTGAAATGACTGTTGCAAGAGTTACCAATGACTAGGAAACACTTTCACGGGGACAGCAGGGTTCGGTTCAATTAGGACACTTCAAGGTGAACTGGGACACAAGGTCTCCTTATCCAATTATCTACCTAGTGCTAAAATCTAGTAACATTTTGTCCTCATCTTACTTAACCTCTTAGTAGCATTCAATAGGCCACTCCTTTGTTTCTAAAATATGCTATTCCCTTGGGGCGCCTGGGTGGCTCAGTCACCCAGCTAAGTGCAGGACTCTTGGTTTCGACTCTGGTCATGAACTCAGGTTATGAGTCAAGTCATGAAGTCAAGTCCTGCATTAGGCTCCACCTTGAGTGGGGAGTCTGCTTGGGATTCTCTCCCTCTCCCTCTGCCTCTCCCCTGCCCCTCCCCCCCCAAAATAAATAAATAAATAAATAAATATATATATATATATATAAATATATAAATATATAAATATATAAATATATAAATATATATATGCTCTTCCCTAATAATCTTCTGGGAAATCCCTCCTATCTCTCTTCCCACCTGTTAGTCCCCTAGTCAATTTCACTCTCTTGAAAATAAGATATTAGAGTTCTGCAAAGCTGTTTTAAACACCACTCATTTCCTAATCTCTACTTTCTGATTAATGTCATTCTGCCAGCTCCCCTAGCTTGGACTTTCATCTCTACATCAGTGACTCTCAGAGCTACCCATTTGGTCTAGACTTCTCTGAGCATCACGGATACAGAAAACTGACTAATACCTCCACCAGGAATTCTCACCTGTGTACCAAGATAGGAGGGTGCTTCAGAAAGGCAAATAATTTGACATTCCTTTTCATTACCGGTTTTTAAATATTTGCTAATTGTATTTTTCATGGGAGGAAAAACTATTTACTAAGATTCTTAGGCTAAAACATTTATTTACTAAATTATTGTACCTAGAGGTTTTGAAAAACCAATCAACAAAAACTTTCCCATATTTTGTCTTTTTTCTCTTATAGCTTTTTTCTCTTAGAACTTACCTTATTAAAACTAACAAAAAAAAACACTTGAAGAGATTTATTTATTTCATGTCTGTGTGTGTGTGTCTAATTTATTTACGTATTTGTCAGAGAGAGCACAAGCATGGGGAGCAGCAGGCAGAGGGAGAAGTAGGCTCCCCATTGATCAAGGAGCCCAATGTGGGACTCATTCCCAGAACTCTGGGATCATGACTTGAACCCAAGGCAGCCATTTAACCAACTGAGCCACGCAGGCCTCCCTAAAGAGATTAAATAAAAGTATTTAATCTTGGTAAGCTCAGAGACACAAAGGTTCCAAGTGATTTTGAGGCCAGATTCTCATTATTGCTTCTCTGGGTTCACTATTAACTGAAAAGCTATAGTACTCTGAAAACTCCACCAATTTTCTCATATCAGAAATACTTGAAGGGATGCCTGGGTGGCTCAGTCATTAAGTGTCTGCCTTTGGCTCAGGTCATGATCTCAGGGTCCTAGGATCAAGTCCCACATCATGCTCCCTGCTTAACGGGAAGCCTGCTTCTCCCCCTCCCACTCCCACTTCCCCTGCTTGTGTTCTCTCTCTTTCTCTCTCTCTATCTTCTCTGTCAAATAAATAAATTAAAATCTTTTAAAAAATACTTGAAGAAATATTTAAAGAATATTTGGGAGTTTAGGATAACAAAGAAATTTAAGATTAAAAATAGTAAGAGACAATGACTTAAGTATGGGTCACACAGCAATGTGGGACATTTGAACCCTACCGTGTAGCTATCATGAGATAACAGAGAAAAAGTCTTTACTTCTAGGAAAATATGCACATCTGCACATCTGCAGAAGTATCTGCTCTTCTGAGTGTATACTCTTTCCCAAGTACTACACCAGAGGTTTCATAGAAGCTTCTAGAGCCCAAGTTTTAGTGTCACTAAGATCTGGCTTCAAAATCCCATGTTACCACTTATTAGTGGTGATACTTTGGACAATTTTTTTTTAACATCCACAAGGATCATTTGCCTTGTGTAAATGGAGAATAGCAAATCATGAATGGGGTTGAGAGATTTTTTTTTAAAAGATTTTATTTATTTATTTGACAGACAGAGATCATAAGTAGGCAGAGACACAGGCAGAGAGGAGGCAGAGAGGAGGAAGCAGGCCCCCTGCAGAGCAGAGAGCCCGATGTAGGGCTCAATCCCAGGACCCTGAGATCATGACCTGAGCCGAAGGCAGAGGTTTAACCCACTGAGCCACCCAGGCGCCCCAGGGTTGAGAGATTTGAAAGATTGTATATGAAGCACTTGATATAGTGCCTGGTCCAGGCTTGAACAGCAGCAGCTGATTTTATCTCTGCACCTGCTTTAATTTTCCCTTCATTTCACATGTATCCTCCTCAGAGTCCTATTTAACAGAGGTTGTCATCCCCATTTAAAACCAGGAAACAGAGGATCAAGGTAATGGAACTAACTATTGGCAAAGGGTGTAGCTGAACCAAAGTGTGTGTAACTACAGAGCCTCTGTCTTTCCATGGTCCTGGGTGTGTTCAGTGCAATTTGTTCTGATATAGGAAATAGATATTTTCCTCCAGAGCAACTTGTACACCCCTTTACTCACACAAATTCCTGGATCTACTGACTCATTTGGACAAATTAAGAATTTTACATGCCAATGGAAGAGAGAATAATTGGGGCCAGAGAGAGATATATGTCAAGACACATGGACAAGTAGCTCATTTAGAAGCAAGCTACTGATACACATATACACATATCTAGGGCACTAAGTCCATATGATAGTTCTACTGTGTTACCCCATCATTTGAACACAAGAATCAAGTACCAGGTAAAATTATAAAAGTAGAGAGAAAAACTTCTATTATTTTGAACTGCACTCCTTTTTGAAGTTCTAATTTTTAGTAGTGTTAAACTGGTCAATCTTAGAGTTCCCTAGAGAATTCATCGTAGTTTAAAGATGTTCTGCTTTGTTGAAAAACAAAAGAACATTATATAAGTGTGGCATCATTTATATAACTGGAGTTGCTGGAACTTGCTTCTAACACAGGGCAAAGCCTCGAGAAAGTCTTTCGAAATGTGCAACAGACAGTATTATCTGTAAAGAAACAGAGCAGTGCCTAGAATACCTTCCTGCCAGGGAGGAGTCAAGATGATTATACTTGTCCTGAGTTTTATAGATTAAGATCTACAAGGTAGTATTTTTAATGCCACTTAAAATTGTAACCACGAGGCACAATATGCATAATGTTGTTGTCACGAGTCCAAAAAGTAGTTAAAATTTTCTAGGGTTATATCTATGTTTTTATATATAAATTCATCCCATATAACCTGAAATACTGGGTAAATAAGAAATGAAAGATGACTTATGTTTATTTCATGTCTGGACAGTCTGTTTAAACATCTGAGTTTCATTGGTATGTCGGTTTAATAAAAACTTCAGCGCGTGATTTTTTTTCTGCGCTAAGGCAAACTTTTTCAAACAGTACCGAGAACACAGGCTTTAGCAGACAAAACAAAGAGTCTTTTGCTAAGCAATGCCAAAGCTATTCTTTCAATGCAAGTGGTAAACATACAGCAAAGATTACCTTCCAGGCCTCATGAAGGTATTCTTAATTACAAATTGAAGCTCTCTGCATACCTCATCACTTCAGTACTTGCCTAGAGACCTATAAAACCATCAGAGGGTAACATTTTGCAAATCAAATGGAGAAAACTAAGGCATGTTACATCAAATCAAACTGTCCTGCAGTGAGCTGTTTTGGAAAGGGAAGGTTGCATCCTTTTGTATTAAAATGCTCAACCAACCTCTGACTTGCTGTGAAAACCGCACACTTGGCAAAATGTAGGATGTGGGCTTCTGAGATAATGAGACTACTCACACGTTCTACACACATTAAAAATACATTGATCTCTCTGTTTTGGTTCTCCTTGCACACAACTGATAGATAGCACTGCTTGGTATTTAAGAACTCAAAACGTGGAGATGAAGTGAGGATGAAGCTTAGCTCAGCTCTACCCCTCCTACCTGTGTGTCCTTGAACACACGTTTCCCTTTTCCTAAATCTTACTTTCTAGTAGCTCTTTTTTGTTCCCTAGGGAAGTATAATATTATTTACCTCCTAAGTTTATCAAGAATATGAGATAATTTATTAAAAGCCATTAGAGGAGTCCCAACTATTTAGTGCTCAATAAATGTTTCTAGAAAGGAAGGAAAGGAAGAAGCCAGAGAGGAGGGAGAAGAGGAAGGGAGGGGAATTTGATACTAAGTTTAGTTATAACCAGAGGGCATCGAGATTGGAGAAAGGATTGTTGGCATGGGCTGGAACGTAAAGAAACTACAGGCGACCACAAAATGACTTTTGCAGCCAACAGGCTAAATGCTCCATACTCATAAAAATCACATAGCTCAACCCCGGGGTTTTAGTTGCTGGATAAATTCATTGAACTTTTACACTTTATTTTGTTTTCTGTCCAGCAGATCTAGGAGATCGCAATTCATTTCAACGTTGCAAAAAGTAAGCTGGAAAAGATGGGGCTGATTTTGTAAAAGAGCACACCTCAACTGATGCTAGATTTCCCCTCTGGCTGGCACAGTTATAGCACGAGGTGTCTGGTGTTAGTTTCCTACACCCCATTACAATTTGGTGCCAAAGGAATCCCCAAACATCTGGGTACTGTTTTACTTTGCTCTGATGACAGTTGAGGCTTCGGTGCCTCCTGTTTCTTCTCAACTGGAAAAGACATTCATTTCTGCCCAGCTCAACGTTTATCTCCCTTGCACCAGAATGTGCATTCTACCATTAAATCTAAAACTGCCCTGACATGTTGTTATAATATCTCATGGATGTGGAAAGTTTATTGGGACCTTCTGTGAAACATGGGAAAAAAGGGGTGATCTGGCTGCTTCTGGATGTGTCCTCACATGGGCAGGGCAAATCTCACTTCCTTGCTTAAGCACTATACCCAAAGCGTTTATTAACTGCTTTTCCTTCTACTACATTTTCATAAGCTGTTGAATTCTATTACTCCTTTTGTATAGAAATACTTGGGCTCGGGAGCCATTTTGTCTTCAGTCCTTGTTGTACAACTGAATTCTGCGGTGGAAATACCATGGGAGAGTGGCCGAACATCTCATTTGACAAGAGAAAAAAAAAATCAGCAGGAACATTTTAGCTTTCTAAATTTTGATATTTGTGCAGTGCTGCAAAAGATATCCAATATGGTAACCGTTGAGGACTTAGTAGATGGCAACACCATGCTATTTTACCCAATTAGGTTTGATCTCCAGGACCTCACTAAAGAAGGTGATATGATGAGAAAAATGAATCAGAGATCAACTTATCCAAAGATGTAGAAAAAACAAGAAGCAACTCTAGGTTTTGAATTTTGTTTGAATAAAAAAGTTTGAGGAATACACTTATTCAATGTTATGTTCATGGCGAAATTCTATACGTCTTTCTTTGGGCAGGTTTTGGGTGTCTACAATGAGCAAAGTATTGTCTGGACACTGGGACTACACCAGAGAAAAGGCCAGAAGCAATCCCAGCATTTGCAGAGTTCCCAATCAAACAAGGAGACAGACACTGAGAAACAGATTTCACAAAACAAAGATAGTCTGTATGCAAATATTCATAGGCTCCTCTTCCCTCTGAGAGCCAAGGGGGAAAGAAGAGCCTATTTCCCATTCTACTCCCACCACCACAATAAGAGAAAGTGAATAATGCTAGAAGAGAAGGAAGATCAGTCTACATAAGAATATACACATGCAATTTTTATTATCAAATAAAGAACTATTAGAAACTATAACACATAAAAACGTATGTGTAAATAAACAATATTGGGGTGAATAACCACATACCCAGCATTTAGGACTAGAAATACCCTTTAAGATTCAATCTACTCATTTCTGAGGAGTCAGAGGAATACGATTTCAGTTGAAATTCTGAAATCATAATTCACAGAATCATGCTGCTTATGAGAATAATTATTTATAGTCAACTACCATTAATAATCTATAAGCTTAATTAATCTATAAATAACATATTTAACTTATTTTAATCATTAATTACATGATTCACCATGAACATACAAGAACACGTCAATAAACATGGTCCCTTTTAAAAGTTCTAGCTGAGGGGCGCCTGGGTGGCTCAGTGGGTTAAAGCCTCTGCCTTTGGCTCAGGTCATAATCCCAGGGAGGGTCCTGGGATCAAGCCCCCTATCAGGCTCTCTGCTCTGCCCCGCTCCCCTCTCTGCCTGCCTCTCTGCCTACTTGTGATCTCTCTATCAAATAAATAAATAAATCTTTAATAAAAAATAAAAATAAATAAAAGTTCTAGCTGATTCAAACAGAGCTTCACTTGGAAGCATAAATGATACGTGTTCTGATCAAGGCTAAGACAGGATAGCATTTCATGAGGCGTCCATGCAGAAAACTAAAGCAGGGTCAGAGTGAGGGCTCAGCCTGGTTACTCTGATCCAGAAGCTGAGAGCAGAAAAAAAAGAAAATATTCTTAGTCTAAGTTAAGTTTATATAACCAATTAAAAAAAAAATTACTGCTCTTAAGTCTGAGCTGATGCTGAGATCCTTTCAGAAACCTATCCATTCATGGCATGGAGTAAGCTATGCAACATCATAACCAGTGTAACTACAGCATGAAAGAAAACAAACTAAAGCAATTTGTTCAAAATTAAGCAAAACATGGATGATTGTTTAGATGTTATTTTCAATAGTTCACTCATTGGCATTGAAAAGTGGTTTTATTTCCTACCACAAACAAAATGTTGCTGTTTTATGAATAAACAGTTTAATCTTCAGGGAGCTCCTTTGCTCTGATTTAGGGCACCTGGTCCAAAAAAATCCCAAGGCAGCCAGAGAGCTGAGTCAAAGACATCAGCCCTGGTGGTAGCAAACAATAAAGGGCTCAGACTTCAAAGAGTTAGAGATGAGCCACACTAGAATAAAAAGAAAGGGTGTTGCACACATCATAAGTGGCAAAAAGGACCAGAAACGAAAATGTGGAGAAAAGTCCACTTCTGCTGGGGTTGTGTTTTCAAAAGTTCCCTTGTCAGCAATCATCCAGGCACCCAGACACACCCTCCTTTTCTGTGCCTGTGACCCTAAACTAGATTTCCAGCAACCTCCCTCTCCTACCACAGTGCCCCTCTATTCAAAACTCCCTTTCAGGAAGCTGGAAGAGAAAGACTTTTACTATGTGATAGTTTCTTAAGTTGGGTTTTACTTGGGTAACAGTTTCGTATTCCCACATTTTTTTTTTAAATTTTTGGATAAAGATTTATTTATTTACATGAGAAAGAAAGAGAAAAGGAGAGAGACAGAGGGAGATAGAGAGAATGGGGGAGAGTCTTAAGCAGACTCCATGCTAAGTACAAAGCCCAACCCTGGGCTCGATCTCACTACACTGAGGTCACAACTTGAGCTGAAACTGAGTCAGATGCTTAACTGACTGTATCACCTAGGCCTCCCCTGCAAGCTTTAAAAAATAAAAAGCAAGGATACAGGGCTCAAAAGAGCCAATTTTAGGAAGCAGTCTGAAAGGAGACTTAGAGGACAAGGGAACTAACATCCCTTCTGTGACCCAGATCTCAGACAGGCAATAGGAAGATAAAGTATTCTGCAAAAGACAGTGCTTAGTAATTACCGAGTGCGAGGAGGTTATTTCAGGGATAAAGGATGGCGAGGCAACCAAGATGTTAAAAATAACGGAAAGCTACTATTATTCCTGAAGGTGATGGGAGCAGGTGGTGTAACTGGAGCCTAGAAACCAGTAAGTTTGACAGAAACTGAGAATTGTACAAAAAAGGAGCCACAGGGCAGGGGCTGGCGCCATGGAGGAAGAACAGGCACAACTGTGATGTTCCCCGAGGTGGAGAGATGGGACACGTATCCTGGTTCTGTCTTCCTTCCTCCCTTTAGCAGCTCTCCAGTCTCTTCCATTGGCTGAGTGGAATAAAAAGTAATTCACAAATGTGTGAGTTTATGTCCTGTGAGCACTAGATGGCAAGATGGATCTAGATGGGCAAGAGATTTGTTGGGGTAACACCTATGGAAGATAAGGGGGAGAAGTAGTAGAGTAGAGGGGAAAGCCTTCAAGCCCAGGGCTAATATGAGGCCTATGAAAGGAGAGGCAGATCAGAGCTTTGGGCAGTGAGGACATCAGACAATCATAGAACTTCAGGAAAAACTCCAAGACTGAGGCACATCCTGAAGGCACTAGGCCTGGACACTCTCAGCCTCCCAAATGCCCCCTGTGTCAGGTCCTCTCTTGAAGGAAGGTGTGGGCATCTTACCTCCCTGGCTGCTGCTGCAAGGGAGCCTGGAAGCACAGATTGCTAATTTCGAACCCTAGTATGCAGATCTGAGCAGGAGGAAAAGGAGGAAAGAATCTAAGGGCGGACAGGCTCATGACCGGCAACGTGGGTAAAAAAAGTGGACACTGACTCATTAGATGCAGTAATTACAGCAGATAACATCTTCCCACGACTACACTGAAAAGCACACATCTAGGATGAAAAATGTTGAGTAATTTTTTTAAGAAACCAACTCTATTAAATAAAACAAATTTTAGGTTTAAGAATGTTAAAAACTCATATGAGCAATATATCATGGACTGAAGAACACAAAGCTGGAGCAAACCTCAGAACCTCTGACCCAGCCAATCACCTTATTTATTTATTTATTTATTTATTTTTAAACAGAGAGAAAGCAAGCACAAGCAGGGGGAACCGCAGAGGTAGAAGAAGGCTCCCTGCCCCATTGAACAGGGAGCCCCATAGTGTTTGATCCCAGGACCCAAGACACTTAACCAACTGACCCACCCAGGTGCCCCTTAGCCCACTTCTTTTGTAGATATTGAAACAGCCTCAGGTAGACGAAGTGAAAGATGCCCCATTCAAAACTACCTAGGAACAACGCAAAAGGCAAGGGAAGCAAGGGAAAAAATGAACTATTGGGATTTCATCAAGATCAAAAGCTTTTGCACAGCAAAGGAAACAGTTAACAAAATCAAAAGACAACTGACAGAATGGGAGAAGATATTTGCAAACGACATATCAGATAAAGGACTAGTGTCCAGAATCTATAAAGAACTTAGCAAACTCAACACCCAAAGAACAAATAATCCAATCAAGAAATGGGCAGAAGACATGAACAGACATTTCTGCAAAGAAGACATCCAGATGGCCAACAGACACATGAAAAAGTGCTCCATATCACTCGGCATCAGGGAAATACAAATCAAAACCACAATGAGATATCACCTCACACCAGTCAGAATGGCTAAAATCAACAAGTCAGGAAATGACAGATGCTGGCGAGGATGTGGAGAAAGGGGAACCCTCCTACACTGTTGGTGGGAATGCAAGCTGGTGCAACCTCTCTGGAAAACAGCATGGAGGTTCCTCAGAATGTTGAAAATAGAACTGCCCTATGACCCAGCAATTGCACTATTGGGTATTTACCCTAAAGATACAAACGTAGTGATCCAAAGGGGCACATGCACCCGAATTTTTATAGCAGCAATGTCCACAATAGCCAAACTATGGAAAGAACCTAGATGTCCATCCACAGATGAATGGATCAAGAAGATGTGGTATATATACACAATGGAATACTATGCAGCCATCAAAAGAAATGAAATCTTGCCATTTGCGACAACATGGATGGAACTAGAGCGTATCATGCTTAGCAAAATAAGTCAAGCAGAGAAAGACAACTGTCATATGATCTCCCTGATATGAGGAAGTGGTGATGCAACATGGAGGCTTAAGTGGGTAGGAGAAGAATAAATGAAACAAGATGGGATTGGGAGGGAGACAAACCATAAGTGACTCTTAATCTCACAAAACAAACTGAGGGTTGCTGGGGGGAGGGGGTTTGGGAGAAGGGGGTGGGATTATGGACATTGGGGAGGGTATGTGCTTTGGTGAGTGCTGTGAAGTGTGTAAACCTGGTGATTCACAGACCTGTACCCCTGGGGATAAAAATATATGTTTATAAAAAATAAAAAGTTGAATTTGAATATCTATAAAAAAAAAAAAACTACCTTGTGATAGACTCAAGGCTAGAACCTCAATTCTTTAACTCTTGTAAGATGCTCACAAAAGGCATCTAATCATGTCTAGCTTAATCTAAAAGCCAAAGCTTGAAAGTGCCACCAAACAGAAGTTAGACAATTTTGTGTTTTATACTGCTGTGTGAAAGAGGAAAAAACAAAACAAAACCTCAGCCTCAATGACAATTTATTCCTCTTGCTGATTTTATTAAAAATGAAATTAAAGGGCGCCTGGGCGGCTCAGTGGGTTAAAACTTCTGCCTTCGGCTCAGGTCATGGTCCCAGGGTCCTGAGATGGAGCCCCACATCGGGCTCTCTGCTCCGCAGGGAGCCTGCTTCCTCCCCTCTCTCTCTGCCTGCCTCTCTGCCTACTTATGATCTCTGTCAAATAAATAAATAAAATCTTTTAAAAAAGATATTAAAAACAACCAGCCCCCAGAATAAATAAACATATCTCCTTTACCACTTTGACAAGCTTAGCAAATCTATAATACTTTATAAATTATTAGGTTGAAATGTGTCAACTGAGGTACAACCAACCAATTGATCCACTTTTTATTTTTGTAATAGTTGTGAATACATCTATAAGTATACTTTAAGTAGCTTTCTCATTAAGAACAATGGCACAGGGACGCCTGGGTGGCTCAGTTGGTTAAGCAGCTGCCTTCGGCTCAGGTCATGATCCCGGGCGTCCTGGGATCGAGTCCCACATCGGGCTCCTTGCTCCGCAGGGAGCCTGCTTCTCCCTCTGACTCTGCCTTCCCCTCTGTCTGCCTGTGCTCACTTTCGCTCGCGCGCTCTCTCTGACAAATAAATAAAAAATCTTAAAAAAAAAAAAAAAAGAACAATGGCACAACAAAGGCATATTTAAAACGTCTTGGATTGAGAGTAATTTACACAAATAGTTGTAATGAAATTTGTAATTTGTAGATGGAAACTTGTCTCTGTTAGGATTGTGGTGCCATCCAGTTACAGGGTTCTTGAAAATTTCTAAAATTACACCAGTTTACTTAGCTTTTGCTGAATAAGCACAGAGATTTTATCACTGCTTAGCTGTTATATAATGTTGGACTGTAAAATGTCAATTGTATAATATACTTGCTTACAGATAGTTACATCCTCAAACGGTGTAGTTTAATCTCTTATTCTCCTAAGGACAGACTCTGGGGCATTCTATAAATACAGCTTGGGAAAACTGCCCCCAAAACATATTCAAACACATACATGCATTATCATCTGCAGAATATAAGTAGACCTTGTGGAAATCCTGCTGCATTCAACTTCACTACATAAGGTATACAAGGACATAAAAGGTTAAAGCTACAAAACTAAGGGATTGATCGGTGTCTCTGGAGCAATGTTATTTTAGCTTTGTTTTATTTTTTTGAAGGATAACTTGCAGACCTTGCTAAGTGAAATGCTTAAGAGGTCCATGGAAACTAAAAGGAAATGACAGAAAAATGTAGACACAGTTTAAAGTCCTTAAGAAATTCAAGAAGAATTTTGTAAAAATATAGTCACTGCAACCCAATGAATAAACATGTACTAAAAGCTTACCAATTTATGAAAATGTTTTGCAGACTCTCTCTGAGCAAGTTACACAGACTAGAATTACAGTTTCTTCAGCTTAAAGCCCGGTGAAAATTAAAAACACTGCATTTGTCTTTGAAAACAAATTCACACAGTAGTAATAATTAGGATAAAAGCCAAGGAAATAACACCATAAACTGTTCAATAAGATTACAACTGTATCAAAATAAATTTTCAAAGTAACTGCCAAATGTATTATTTCCATAGCACCTACTTCCAACACAGGCTTTAAGATATCTCAATGTTAAAAAATGTATTTGGTGTATCAAGATACAAGTATTTAATCATGTTTTACCATAAGTATTCAGATCTTGGATGTACTGTCTGCATACAAGTTAATCAACAAGAAGAATGAAATCTTGCTCTTTGCACAAAGTGGACGGAACCAGAGTATATTATGCTAAGCGAAAGAAGTCAGTCAGAGAAAGATAAATTTCGTGTGATTTCACTCACATGTGGAATTTAAGAAACAAAACAGAGGAACACAGTGGAAGGGAAGGAAAAATAAAAGGAGATAAAAACACAGAGGGAGGCAAAGCCTGAGACACTATTAACTATAGAAAACAACCTGAGGGCTATTAGAGGGGAGGGTGGAGGGAATCACTAAATGGGGGATGCCCATTCAGGAGGGCATTGTTGGGATGAGCACTGGGTATTATATCTAAGTGATAAATTACTAAATACGACTCCTGAAACTAATTCTACACTATATGTTAACTGGAATTTGAATAAAAAATTAAATAAAATATTCCTAAATTTTATACAGTTAAAATTTGCTTCTATGAAAAAAAAAAAGTTTTTATTTTAAAGGCAATGGGTAAAACATAGCTCTCCTTTTTTTTTTTTTTTAAAGATTTTATTTATTTATTTGACAGACAGACATCACAAGTAGGCAGAAAGGCAGGCAGATAGAGAGGGGAGGGGTAAGCAGGCTCCCCACCAAGCAGAGAGTCTGATGGGGACTCGATCCCAGGACCCTAGGAGCATGACCTGAGCTGAAGGCAGAGGCTTTAACCCACTGAGCCACTCAGGCGCCCCCTACATAGCTCTCCTAAATATCCAACAGTTCATAACAGAGTTTCTGGCTGTCCTCATGTTTGAAAAATTTAAAAATTTTTTTTCGTTTCCCTAAGAGTCTGTACTTTAAAAAAATAACACCACCTCTTATCCTTTCCTTCCAATTTATAATTTGATTTATTCATTTCTAGATAAAGTGTTGCAACTGTACTTTTATGTAACAGTGTTTTTATGTAACATCTCCATCGTTTGATGGTTTGTACTTTGTATCATTGAATATGTATTTTCTCCTATTTGTTTGAATATGAGCCAGATATGCCAGGGGGAATCCTAGTCCTACCCTACCTTTTCCCTCCCAGTTCCTTCATGCCATCCCTTTGAGGGAAGAATGCTGCTGTGATAGATCAGGTTTAAGGACATTTTATTTTTTGCTGCGTCCAAAGAGCTCGGGGTGAGTAGGCAGTTGCCATGTCAAGCTCAAGGTTAGCAAGTTAACATTGGCATGCACGCAAACTTCTTGTAAGATGAAGAACGAAAACCTTAGCAGCAGCTTTCTCCTGGGACTTGGCACTCTGTACTTAGGCACTTGAAGTTTTCTGTGGCAGGGTAATTGTATCACTTACGAAAATCTAGATTATACTGCAGTAATAAAAATATCCTAAATCTCTGTGGCTTACACAACAAAGAGGTCTTTCTCACTCATGCCACACACCTGTCATTTGAGGTCAGAAGTAGACACAATATCAGAACCACTCAGAGTCATAGAAACATGGCTTTTAGCCACTTACTATGCATGCTGATATACAAAATTGCCTCTACTTCATTAAGAATATAATTTCTGTACTTTAAGTGTCAGTCTATAGGAAGGTGGAGATAAAAATGTTTAAAATGTCATACAGTAATTGTAGTCAGAGACAGCACTTAATAACCTCAACCACAAAGTACAAAGGCATCTTCGATGTTCTCCAACAGGTATCTTTTTGCTGGGGGGAATCAAACTAGAAACTGGTCTTTCTTTTAAAAGAAGTTGAGATACAATCCAACCTGCTACCTCAGGGTCAGTGGAAAACAGGGACAATGGGCAGAGGATGTGCAGCAAGGGTCAGAAAGCAGTAAAGCTCTACATATTCAGATGACAGGATCATTCCTGACTAATACATAATTGACAGAAAGCGTTTTGAAGACTTGAGCATATTAAGCCATTATAATAAGGATTTGATGGCATTTGGTTATTATTGTAGGACTATTTAATTTTTATCGTTCAGTATTTTTCAAGTATTATAAGACAGAAATGTATTTTGTAGGAAAAAATTGAAATAACCAATTGATAAGTCCTCTTATTTTAAAAATGTTATGCATTTTCAAAAAAAAAAGAATTAAAAATGTTACGCATTTTAAGGATCTTAATATAAGGAAGTAAGTTAAATATATAACTACATGGAGCACAAAGAAAAGGGTCAATAGAATTTGGCGGGGAGAGAAGAAGAGAGAGAAAGAGTTTGCATAAAGGAATTTTCTAAGAGTTTTCACAAAATCCCAGTTGGAACAGAAGGTTATATCAGATCTCCACCATATATTATTTTCAGTAGACTATAAATGTTTATGATTCTATTAACAGTATAGCAAAATGTCAATAACTCCAGTTCCAGATAGCTGAACCTATCATTCATAATAATAATTTGCTATCTTTGTAATATCATAAATTAATAAACCCCATTTGGGTATTTTAAATATTGTGCAATGGATCTCATTTCTAGATCTTGTTTGGGTTTTGTTTTTTAAAAACTACAGATATCATTTGTTGGGGTGCTGATCTTTATTAAGTGTTTTCTCATTGTCATTCTCATTTTCTCATTCACTCACAGAAACTTTTTTCTCATTCACTCACAGAAACTTTTCTGTAGATACACTTCAGGTTCCAGGAGTGGTATGGTCCAAAGTTCACTGCATGACAAGTTTGGCCTTGGGAGAAGTTGGCTGCAGAGCTCCCCTCTCTAAATTCCCCTTCTATAAGGAAGAATGTTCACTGATAATGTTCTTTCCGTACCAGATTTTTAAATTGAGCTATAAAAAAGAATTCCAATTATAGCCAAAGTCCAGAGCTTAGAATATGACGACAAACAGAAAAAGTAATCTAGGTCCTGTCCCTCGGAAAAGACAAATTTTCAAAAGGCAGTTGCTATAAGTCCATGAAAAGGCTCGACCCTCACCATTGAGGCTCACAGAATCAGCAGAGATTCCTTTGCTCAAGCTTAGCCTGAGAGCAGCAGATCAACCTCTCTTCAAAGGGTAGTGTAGGCATGACAGTAAAGACGATTGTAATTAAGAGCAGAAGATAAAGACACTTCCCCCACTTTTATGGGTACTGCATAAACTTCAAAGATCTCCATGTGTTTCTGGAGATAGGAGACTATTCCCTTCAACAACATAGGGGTTTGAATTTCCTATGACTTGAGATCTCAGCCACAGATTTTATTCAATAAAAGCAAATATGATTGCTTTGCCCAAGAAGAGGCCAGTTGTTTTGTGTCATTTTTAATTAAAATAATTTTGACATACAATATTGTATAAACTTAAGGTGTATAACATGTTAATTTGTTACACTTATATATTGTAATAGGATTGTCATTGTAGCAATAATTAGCACTGCTATCATATTACATAATTATATAAAAACAAAACAAAACAAAACACAAAACAAGAAAGAGGTACCTGGGTCGCACAGCCAGTTAAGGGTCCAGATTCTGGTTTCAGCTCAAGTTGTGATCTCTGAGTCATGAAATCAAGCCCTGCATCAGGCTCTGTACTTAGCTTGGAGTCAGCTTAAGACTCTCTCTCTCTCTCTGCCCCTTTCCTTCATGCTCTCTCCTTTTCTCTCAAATAAATTGTTAAATATATATATATATGTATATATATAAAATAAACAAGGAAAATGAGATCTCTGCCCTTAAACTGCCTCTGACATTCTGCCTCCAAAGTTGCTCTTTCCTGATTTAGAATACTAGACTGTTAGAACTTTATATCTCTTAAGATTCTTTCCAGTATAATTCTTATTCTTCATGAGTATTTTTCATTTAACCTTTCTTACTCATTATTACCACCCCTGGACTAATCCATAAAACCCTAAATGAAGATAGACATTTCGGGGCATCTGGGTAGTTCAATTGGTTAAGCGTATGCCTTTGGCTCAGGTCATGATCTCACCGTCTTGGGATTGAGTCCTGCACCAGGCTCTCTGCTCAGCAGGGAGCCTGCTTCTCTCTCTGCTGCTGCTGCTGCTCTCCCTGCTTGTGCTTTCTTGCTCTCTCTCTGACAAATATAATCTTTTAAAAAAAAGACATTTCAGGGGTGCCTGGGTGGCTCAGTGGGTTAAAGCCTCTGCCTTCGGCTCGGGTCGTGATCCCATTGTCCTGGGATCGAGCCCCATGTCAGGCTCTCTGCTCAGTTGGGAGCCTGCTTCCTCCTCTTTCTCTGCCTGTCTCTTGGCCTACTTGTAATCTCTGTCTGTCAAATAAATAAATAAATAAAAACCTTAAAAAAAAAAGACATTTCAATAGAAAGAAAGAAAGGAAGGAAGGCAGAAAAAAAGAAAAAGAAAAGAAAAGAAGGAAAAAAGAAATGTGGCAATCTTAACACACTTGATTCCATGGAATAAGATTTTACCTGCTTTTTTTTTTTTTGGTCTGGATGTTTATTCATTTATTTATTCATTTAAAAATACTTACTAGTCTTTCTATATATTAGGCATGCTCTTTGGTGCTGGATATATAGTTGTGAAGAAATCAGTCCTGTCCCCTTCTTTCTTTTTTCTTTTTTTTTTTTTTATTTTATATAAACATATATTTTTATCCCCAGGGGTACAGGTCTGTGAATCACCAGGTTTACACACTTCACAGCACTCACCAAAGCACATACCCTCCCCAATGTCCATAATCCCACCCCCTTCTCCCAAACCCCCTCCCCCCAGCAACCCTCAGTTTGTTTTGTGAGATTAAGAGTCACTTATGGTTTGTCTCCCTCCCAATCCCATCTTGTTTCATTTATTCTTCTCCTACCCACTTAAGCCTCCATGTTGCATCACCACTTCCTCATATCAGGGAGATCATATGATAGTTGTCTTTCTCTGCTTGACTTATTTCGCTAAGCATGATATGCTCTAGTTCCATCCATGTTGTCGCAAATGGCAAGATTTCATTTCTTTTGATGGCTGCATAGTATTCCATTGTGTATATATACCACATCTTCTTGATCCATTCATCTGTGGATGGACATCTAGGTTCTTTCCATAGTTTGGCTATTGTGGACATTGCTGCTATAAACATTCGGGTGCATGTGCCCCTTTGGATCACTACATTTGTATCTTTAGGGTAAATACCCAGTAGTGCAATTGCTGGGTCATAGGGCAGTTCTATTTTCAACTTCTTTCATAGAACACAAGGTTTATGGAAGGAAAAGAAGCAATGATTAAATAGTAAACACATTGTTCTTTGAAGGATGCAATCATGGGAGAGAATAAGAAAGATCTATTTTAGAACAAGAGATGGCATCCATAAATATCTAAGGGAGGTCCCAACGATGTGAAGTGGGAGGGGGGAGGTTGTGAGGTAGAAGAAACAGCCAGGAGGGAGCAAAGAGCTTTTCATGTTGCAGAACTCAGCCTAGGCCAATGACTGGAAAATAGTGAATCATGGGTAGGAGATGTAGTTGGAGAATAGGCAGAGTCTGAATTATGCAATGCTTTGGAGATCATGCTCAGTATTTTGGTCTTTATTCTAAGCCCAGTGAGAATGTTTTGAAGGATTTTAAGGGGAGAGAGGTGATGTGATTAGAGAAAGATTCCTAAATGGTCATTCTGGTTACAGTGAGAGGAATGGAAACAAGGAAGATGAAAGAGTCAAGTAAGCTGGGCTTCTCACAGTACCAATTATGATGCAGGTGGTAGTGTAATCAAGAGGTGATAATGGTAAGGACTAGTGTGGTGGTCAAGAAGACAAAACATACACTTAGGAGATAAAATTAATCAGGGCTGGTAAAGGTCTTGGTACCAGAGTTGGGCAAGTGGATTGGGAAGAAGATAATGCCCATTTTTTCACTTAGCTAATGACAAGGAGAGATTCACTGGAAAAGTTGGAATTGGATAGTCATTGGAGTACTTAGAGGTGGGGAAAAGAAGACTTGGTTTGGACATGTTAAGTTTAAGAGCCTTATGAAACTTAGTCGTCAAACATCAGGATGATACTTAAATATACTAGTTTAGAGCTCAAACAAGATTTCTGACTCGAGGGGCGCCTGGGTGGCTCAGTTGGTGGAGCATGTGACTCTTGATCCCCAGATTGTGGGTTCGAGCCTCACGTTGGAGGTAAAGATGACTTGAAAATAAAATCGTTAAAAAAAAAAAAAAGATTTCTGACCAGAGGTCATATTTACAGCAATGAATGTTGCTGAGGTCAATTAGAGAATATAGAGGGAGGAAGAAAAGAGTATATTTGGAATGTCAACAGATGAATGCAATCTGAGTTCCCAGGGAAAGGGAATGCAATTTGGGGTCTATTATAATTCATTTTAATAGAATTCTGATAAATTAAGCCAATAATTGAATAAAACAGAGAATCATTTATTGACCTTGGCTCAAGAGGTTTACTTAATCACAAATATTTCCTTTTCCATGGATGTCATTGTCCTTAACAAAATTCCAAAAGATTTTCTAGAAATCAGTTTATTGAAAAAGCATCTTGATAAGCTAAACCCACTAGGGAGTAAATGATAATTTACCTTCAAAACTGACCCAAATTGATAATTACTTTCTTGTACACTGTTAAATTAGGTGTTAAATTAAATTTTCTTTTGAAGACTAAGGTTGGTAGCTCTGTTCTCCAGCTCTGGAAAGTTATTAGCTATGGGAAAGATGTTCTTTTCAGATTAGAAGCAAATCAGATATTGTAGAATTCCTCAGGCCAAAAGAGTTTTTTGAAGAAGCTGCAGTATTATGGTTGAGATAAACATTACTATGTTAATTAGTATTCAAGTATTTGACGCAATAAAAACCTTTCCAAGTTTCTCAAGGACACTTCCAGGCAGAGTTATATATTTTCAAGGAAATATCAGAAAACCTCCCATTACATTTGTCATATTAAAATCCAATTAGGCATAAAGCAAGACAAAGGAATAGACTAAATTTGAGAACAGCGTTGTGTAACATAGTACACTTATTACACATAGGCTTAAATATCACAGACTGGTTAAAGCTTTACTTTTTTTTCTTTAGAAACCTGAAGAAAAACATGCAGTGAAAGTTTAAAAAAAAAAAAAAACTTAGAGTCTTAAAAATGGATGTTAATCCATGAAATATAAAATCAGCATCATCTTATCTGATAAATTTCCCAAAACACCTCCTTCTCTTATATAGTACATATTCTACCCAATTGCCACTTAACACAGGACTGCTATGTGATAGGCATTTAGGTATTGTAAATAGCCTCAAGCCACATCTTGTAAAAGCCCCAAACTGAGAAGAATAAATCAGAATATATGTGTTAGCAAAGCTCTTTTTAAAGTAATAAATGTAGGTAGATTGTTCCAGTTGAATTTATTGCTTAAACTGGCTTTTTTTTTTTTTTTAAGACAATGGCAGCTTTAACAGAGTGACAAAATTAAGACAATTCAATTTGCAGCCCATTAGGCTGTACCCAGGAATTAAGAGATGGATTTTGATTTAACAAATGCCATTTAGCATTGCACAGAGCAGAGCATCAGTAAAAAACAGTTGAAGATCAAAAGCTTTTGCACAGCAAAGGAAACAGTTAACAAAATCAAAAGACAACTGACAGAATGGGAGAAGATATTTGCAAACGACATATCAGATAAAGGACTAGTGTCCAGAATCTATAAAGAACTTAGCAAACTCAACACCCAAAGAACAAATAATCCAATCAAGAAATGGGCAGAGGACATGAACAGACATTTCTGCAAAGAAGACATCCAGATGGCCAACAGACACATGAAAAAGTGCTCCATATCACTCGGCATCAGGGAAATACAAATCAAAACCACAATGAGATATCACCTCACACCAGTCAGAATGGCTAAAATCAACAAGTCAGGAAATGACAGATGCTGGCGAGGATGTGGAGAAAGGGGAACCCTCCTACACTGTTGGTGGGAATGCAAGCTGGTGCAGCCACTCTGGAAAACAGCATGGAGGTTCCTCAGAATGTTGAAAATAGAACTGCCCTATGACCCAGCAATTGCACTATTGGGTATTTACCCTAAAGATACAAATGTAGTGATCCAAAGGGGCACATGCACCCGAATGTTTATAGCAGCAATGTCCACAATAGCCAAACTATGGAAAGAACCTAGATGTCCATCCACAGATGAATGGATCACGAAGATGTGGTATATATACACAATGGAATACTATGCAGCCATCAAAAGAAATGAAATCTTGCCATTTGCGACAACATGGATGGAACTAGAGCGTATCATGCTTAGCGAAATAAGTCAAGCAGAGAAAGACAACTATCATATGATCTCCCTGATATGAGGAAGTGGTGATGCAACATGGAGGCTTAAGTGGGTAGGAGAAGAATAAATGAAACAAGATGGGATTGGGAGGGAGACAAACCATAAGTGACTCTTAATCTCACAAAACAAACTGAGGGTTGCTGGGGGGAGGGGGCTTGGGAGAAGGGGGTGGGATTATGGACATTGCGGAGGGTATGTGCTTTGGTGAGTGCTGTGAAGTGTGTAAACCTGGTGATTCACAGACCTGTACCCCTGGGGATAAAAATATATGTTTATAAAAAAAAAAAAAAAAAAAAAAAAGAAAGGACCAATACCTAACTTTTGTAGCAACATGGACGGGACTGGAAGAGATTATTATGCTGAGTGAAATAAGTCAAGCAGAGAGAGTCAATTATCATATGGTTTCACTTATTTGTGGAGCATAACAAATAGCATGGAGGACATGGGGAGTTAGAGAGGAGAAGGGAGTTGGGGGAAATTGGAAGGGGAGGTGAACCATGAGAGACTATGGACTCTGAAAAACAATCTGAGGGTTTTGAAGGGGTGGGGGGTGGGAGGTTGGGGTACTAGGTGGTGGGTATTATAAAGGGCACGAATTGCATGGAGCACTGGGTGTGGTGAAAAATAATGAATACTGTTATGCTGAAAATAAAAAATAAATTAAAAAAAAATATACAATAAAAAAAAAAAAAACAAAAAAAAACAGTTGAATGATTGGGACCCTCTTGATCCTGTCTACCAATTAACATGATAAACGACCAAATACTCATCTAAAATGGACAATATAGTACCTGGTGAAAAGTATTTTGGTAACAGTTCATTTGTCCATGGCTGGATATTTGCAATCCTTGGATATATAACGTTTGGAGATAACTAATTATCAAGAGTACATATGGCTTTTTTAGCTAGTTTACAGACGGATGAGTTCCTTTGGCTAATAGGAAGAATGTATAACAACGGACTTTGCATTTCAGACTGTTGGATAAGTATCATCATAATTGCTAAAAAGGTTGGAGTGAAACTATAAGTTCCAACCCTCTAAGCACATCTTTGGGTCTCCTGGCAACCAGCCCCCATCCTTAGGTGAGGTCCAAGTCACCTCATGAACCAGATGCCTTTATCACTCTCATCACTCAGGAAACTCTAAGGGTTCTAGAAGCTCTGGGTCTAACAGGATAAAGAGCGAATACACATTTCTTATTATAAAGCACAGCATCACATATGTCTAAACATACTTTGAACATAATTTGCATAGAGTATCAAAAAATAGATCAGTCTCCCCTCTGTTATGTAACATGCCAAACAAGTTAATCATGTGTTGTTGAATAAACAAAGCAGAGAGCACTTTATTTGAAAACCAAAGAAACAAGCAGAGCATTCTGCATTAACTTTAATTTCCCATGCATTCCTCGGCTTCATGGTTATTTATAGATCTTTTCCTAGAATAATTTATAGTTAAAGTGAACAGTTTAAAGCTATGGGAAGTTGCTTTTAGTATCCTTTACTGTGAGGTTTGGTTTTTTTCCCCCTCAATTTAAGTTAAAAAAAAAAAAAAAAGATATGACTACAATAATGCAGTTAGCATTTGAGTGGGAAACTATGATCCTTACCGGTTAAGGACTACAGAAATAACTTTTGCATGCAGTTTATAACTTAAAGTGTTTATTTGCGTGTATTACCGCAATCATACTCAGAATCATTGCCAATATTTAGTGATGATCAAGTAAAGAAAGAATCTGCCTTCTTAAAAAAAGAAAAAATTCTCTCAATCCACCAAGATTTGGGCAAAGAGCTCAGATAGAAAAATCTTCTGATGGGAAAAGAATGATCAAAAAGTAATCTCCTTCCCCTTCAGAACACTGTTGGGTTTTTTTTGTTGTTGTTGTTGTTGTTATTGTTGTTCTTTCATTTGGACTGCAGTCTGGCTGTCAAGACAGGAAGGAGAATGATTACATGTAATTTCCAGAGTATTTTTCCCTTCATATTCTTATGGCCTTGCTTGTTTTGACCTGACTAAATCAGAATAACCCAGTCAGAAAGAGTTTTTCAATTAAATGCCAAAGATAAAAAAAAAATAGATCTGGCATAAAAGCCACCATAATTCCAAATCTGTAAGTGGTGCTAAAAGATAATATAACAACAAAAAATGACCTTTACAGAGCTCCTTACCCTAACAAAAATTGTCCACCAGCTCCCAATGTGTCAACACAATTTGCAAGTCACTGCTAGTGTGCTCTCCTTCGTAGCCACTGGTCTCCTAATGAGCTTTTGTTTTGACCTGTACCTATCTCTTCAGTCTCATCTTGAGGAATGCTTCTTGTTCTTCTTTGTGTCATAAGCCATGCTGCTCGAAGGCCCTGAAGGGACCATCTGGTTTCATCGTTCTTCTCTTCCCATCAGACTCTGGCCTAGTTTATTTGGCTGTGAGGCCAAATGTTCAATCCCTTAGGGAGACTTTCTCACTCACCCCAGCCCAAGCTTCATTCCTTCTGTGTGACCTTCATGACCCATACACCTTTTCAACTTAACATAGGTTCTAATTATACATTGGTTAGTAGGATAGTTAATGAATTTTTCCTTCACTAAACTGTATGATGCATGACGAGGAAAGCCATGTCTACTTCCCCATCATTCTATCTATAAAACCTAGTAAGTATATGTTAAATAAGTGGATGAATGGATGATTAGATAGATGGATGGGTGGAGGGATGGATGAGGTTTCTCCCAGTAGATACATTCTCAAACCCTAGCTATGTGAGGATATCATAACACTATAGAACAAATTATCCAATAGGAATGTGGGCCAAATATGTCCTTTTAAAGTTTTCCATAACCACATTAAAATACAAATGAAATTTTAATATTATGTTTAATTAGAGGTAACAAAAAGCTAGTTTTATCATGTAATCAATATAAAATATTTTAATGAGATCTTACTTTTTTTCCATACTAAGTCTTCAAAATCTTGTGTATTTTCTACAACTCCAGCATGTCTCAATTTGGAGGAGCAACATTTCAAGTTTTTTTTTTTTAATTTTATTTATTTATTTGACCGACAGAGATCACAAGTAGGCAGAGAGGTAGGCAGAGAGAGAGGAGAAGCAGGCTCCCCGCGGAGCAGAGAGCCCAATGCGGGACTTGATCCCAGAACCCTGGGATCATGACCTGACCTGAAGGCAGAGGCTTTAACCCACTGAGCCACCCAGGCACCCCAACATTTCAAGTTCTTAATAGCCATATTACCTTACAAAATTTAGGAAGCCAGTGAAATAGATCTGTCAGAAGTTCATGTGTGTGAAGAAATATCTTAGAGGAAAAGGGTGGAATTTATCTTAGCCAAGAAAGTTGAAAAGACACTTTTGTTCAAGATCATTGCTTTGAGTGAGACAGAAGAAAAGATTTGAAAATATTTCTCCAAAGAAGACATACAAAAATGTCCAAAAGACACATGAAAAAATGTGCCATATCATTTGGCACCAGGGAGATTCAAATCAAAACCACAATGAGATACCACCAGTTAGAATGGCTAAAATTAACAAGACAGGGAACAACAAATGTTGGCGAGGATGTGGAAAAAGGGGAACCCTCTTACACTGTTAGTGGGAATGCAGACTGGTACAGCCACTCTGGAAAAGTATGGAGGTTCCTCAAAAAGTTAAAAATAGAGCTACCCTATGATCCAAGCAATTGTATTATTAGGTATTTACCCCAAAGATACAGATGAAGTGAAAAGAAGGGGCACATGCACTCCAATGTTCATAGCAGCGATGCCCACAATAACTAAACTATGGAAGGAGTGAAGATTTCCTTAAACAGAAGAATGGATAAAGAAAATGTGGTCCATATATACAATGGAATATTACTCAGCCATCAGAAAGGATGAATGCCCACCATTTACATCAACATGGATGAACTGGAGGAGATTATGTTAAGTGAAATACACCAAAGAAAGACAATTATCATATGATTTCACTCATATGTAGAATGCGAGACATAGCACAGAGGATCATAGGGGAAGGGAGGGAAAACTGAATGGGGAGAAATCAGGGAGGGAGACAAAGCACGAGAGACTCTTGACTGTGGGAAGCAAACTGAGGGTTGTGGAAGAAGAGGCAGGTGGAGGGATGGGATAACTGGGTGATGGCCATTAAGGAGGGCACATGATGTGATGAGTATTGGGTGTTAGTATGAAACTCATGAATCATTGAACACTACATCAGAAACTAATGATGTACTATGTGTTGGCTAATTGAATTCAAATTTTTAAAAAAAGATGTTAAAAAAATAGATTGTCTCTGTTCAGGTTGCTATAACAGAAATACCATAGACTGGGTGGCTTATAAACAACGAAATTTATTTCTCAGAGTTCTAGAGGTTGGGAAGTCCAAAATCAAGGCTCCAGCATATTCAGTTGAATGGTGAAAACCCATTCCTGGTTTATAGATGTGCTTTCTCATTATAACCTCACATGGCAGAAGGGGCAAGGTAGCTCTGTGGGGTCTCATAAATTCCCTAATCCCATTCATGAAGGGTCCACCCAATGACTCAATTACCTCCCAAAGGCCCTACCTGCTAACACTATCATATTGAGCTTTCTTTCAACAAAAAGTTTGTAGGGGGAGATAGATATTTAGTCTATAACAATATGAATACTTCTTTTTCTTCTATTGTCTTGTTCTGACCTTTCCATCTTTTCCTATAAGGTACTTAGAATAAGAAGATTTCACACAAAATAAAATGGTTTCCCAACAAAATCTCTGCAAGATAATGAGAACACATAGCAATGGAGAGAGGACCATATGAGTAAAGGTTAAATAGAAGGGGACCATGGTGGCTTAGGAAGGGAACCAAAAGGGAAACAGGCAGCAGTGACAGCACAGATAGGGAACAGAACAGGAAGAGGAAGACAGGGTGGCATCATAATAGTGGCCCAGAGCATGTCCTGAGTTGATGGAAGGCACTCAGTGAATTTCCTTCCTAAACCAGTTGAGAGAAATGTGACGTGTGGTTAGAGCACTCCAATTTTTCTTGCTAGAGTCTGAATTAGATATAATATTTGTCGGTATTATTTTCCTGCTAAGGTAATGTGCTGGGTAAAAGTGTGGTATTTAAAAAATCTATTTTAAAGTCAATTAAATGGATTTTGATATTTGATTTAATAGTTACTATTTCACCAGATACACTGTGCCTGGATTCTCATCTTAGAAGAGGGCTAATTATATCTAACTGAATAGTTGAATGCATATTAGATGAGATAATGCCAGGTTTTTCAATTATATACATGTAGGGTTACCAAATCTCCTGGTTCATCTGGGACAGTCCCAATTTTAGCACTGAAAATCCCCCAGTCCTGGATAAGTTGAGATGTTTAGTTAACCTCATATATATTTGAGAGAGTTTCTATGGGAATCTTTTCAATTTTAATAATTACATATATTTATAATAATTTTTATTTTAAAATGTGGTTCTATACATGAAATATGCCCATTATTATATAATTTGGAGTTAAATGGGTAGGTCTATGGGAATCCAATTTAGACAGCACAGATTACAGACATAGTGTTTGAGCATATCTAGAAATATTTCAAACCTTCAAAAACATTGAGAATAACTCTTCAGAAGTCTAAATAAGAGATGTGATTTGTACCATTAGAGAAGATTTTTATATACTCAACTTCATGCACATTGCTGAGAGCAGTTTGTTTTGTTTTGCCTTAAAAAAATTAGGCAAATGTTAGTCCTAGTGGCAAAAATTTCAATGGTAGATGAATGAGGTCTGTGAAGTGTTGAAAGAAGGTGTATGTAATGCATTTTTAAAAAGGCCTCACATACAGTTTTGCCCCCAAAATGTTTTGTTTTTTATTTTTCTTCCGTTTTATTTGTTGTAAGATAATTTAGTATTAAAGACATTTGAATTAGGCAAATCAAGGTTTAAATCCTGGTACTGTCAGTAACTGACTGGTAGACTTTAAGCATGTTATGTACTATTCTCAGGTCTCTCTATAATAGATAATGAAATACACTTCAAAATATCATAAGCATTTTCAATGTTGTCAAGATATTGCTAAGATGTCAGTTCTTCCCAAATTGGCCACTGAACCTAGTGATTCAATGCAGTCCCAATCAAGATCCCAGCAAAATGTCCCAGCTTGTAAGTAATAATAAGCAAATATACTGCTTTGAACCAGAGAGAATGAGGTTCTGGGGTAAAAATAAATATCTCAAGCACAGTGACTTACATATGTTTATTCCTCATTCATATAAAATAAATCCAGGGATATGCTTTCCAGGGAAATATGAAAGCTTCACAGTGTTAGGGACCTAGGCTCCTTTTATCCTGTCTTCACAAAATGTGGCTTGCATCTTAAAACTCAACTTTATAGCCCAAGAGAGCTGCTGGAACTCCAGACATCACATTTGCATTCCAGAAAGCATACCAATCAAAACATTGTGGTATTGGCAAAGGAATGGGCCAGTAGACTGATGAAACTGAAGAGAGTGTCCAGAAATAGACCCACATAAGTATAGTCCACTGGTTTTTGACAAAGGAACAAAGGCTATACAATAAAGCAAAGTTAGTTTCTTCCAAAATGGTGCTGGAATAATTGGACATCCATATGAAGCTAGACACAGACCTTTCACCCTTCACAAAAATTAATTTGAAATGGGTCACAGACCTAAATATAAAATGTAAAACTATCAAATTCCTAGACAATAGTATAGGAGTGTCTGGGGACTTTTTAGATACAACAACATGATCCATTAAACAAGAATCAATATGCAAGATCCATTAAAATTAAAAACTTTAGCTCTGGGAAAGACACTGTTAATAGAATGGGAAGATAAGCCTCAGACTAGGAGAAAATATTTGCAAAAGACACATCTTATAAAAGACTATTATCCAAAATATACAAAGAATTTTTGAAACTCAACAATAAGAAAACAGACAACTCAATTTTAAAGTGAGCTAAAAGCATTAACAGACACCTCAACCAAGAAATATACAGATAGCAAATAAGCATTTGAAAGGATGCTCCAAGTATATATCATTAGGGAATGCAAATTAAAACAATAAGATGCCACTATACAACTAGTAGAATGGCCAAAATCCAGAATATTGACAACACTAAACACTGGTGAGGATACGGAGCAGCAGAAACTCTTATGCATTGCTAGTGGGAATGCAAAATGGTATGGCCACTTTGGAAACCAGATTAGCAGTTTCTTGCAAAATTTAATATAATCTTACCATATGATCCTGAAACCATGCTCCTTAATATTTACCCAAAAGAACTGAAAACACATGTCTACACAAAAATCTGTAAAGGATGTGTACAGCAGCTTTATTCATATTTGCCAAACCTTGGAAGCACACAAGACACCCTTCAGTAAGCAAATGGATAATCTGTGGTACATCCAGGCAATGAAATATTATTCAGTAGTAAAGAGAAACAATCTATGTTCCAAGCCAGGAAAAGACATGGAGGAACTTCAAATGCATATTAGGAGATGAAAGAAGACAATCGGAAAAAGGCTACATACTGAACGGTTCTAACAATAGGACATTCTGAGAAAGGCAAACTATGGAGGCAGTAAAAAGATCAGTGGTTTCCCAGGGTAGGGAGGGGAAGATGTAACTAAGAGGAGCACAGAAGTGTTTTGGGGGCAGTGGAAATACTCCGTATGACACTATAATGAACATTATACACTTGTCTACTCTCATAGACTATACACCAACCACAAACCCTAATGTAAACTGTGAACTTAGGATAACTTGGATGAGTCAGTGTAAGCTCAACTGAAACAAATGTACAATTTTGATGAGTCACATTGGTGATGAAGGAGGCTACGCATGTGTAGGGACAGGGAACATAGGAGAAATCTCTGGACTTCCAAGTTTGCTGTGAACTTAAACCAGCTTTTAAAAATAGTCATTTTTTAAAAGTAATCTTGAGGATTCAATGAGACAATTGCTATAAAGCAAAGTATCTGTAAAGAGTAGGTACCTGGTAAATATTGGTCCTTTTCCCCCCAATCTTCATTAAATAGAAGAATCTGTGTGTTCTTAAGTTTTCTTCATAAGCTTTCTTCTTCTTTCTTAAGTTTTTTCTTTCTAATCCAGAGAAAATCTCACACCTCTTCTAATTTTCTTCCAACTATCTTTAAGCATTAGTTGAGGTATAGTAGCAAATAGAACTGCTAAAATAAATCTAAACCAAACAATTCGAACATGTGATGTAAAGCTCAATATAATTTATGACAGGTATTAGCTTGGGAAAAAACCCAATATGTTTTAGTAGCTGGGATAAAAACACATTAGATGTCTTCGGGCTGTAACAGGCTTTCCCAGCGATTCTAGAAAAGCTACACTTTCTGGCCTTCCATATCTCTTAAAAATACTTTTATGCATAAGAGTACAATTTCATATTTTCTTTCCTAAGAAAAGAATGAAAGGATAGAGGAAAGAAAAAAAAAGAACAAGGAGGAGGAGAAGATGAAAAGGAAATATTTATTGAGTATCTTCTACGTAATAGGCATTGTGTTCAAACTGGATATGAAGATTTTGAGCGCCAATGATTTTGTAAAATTCATATATACATAAAAGAAAGAATATTAGTGTTTATCTGCTCTTAGAAGTTAAAAAAAAAAAAAAGACAGGGATGGGCCAAAATTCTGGCAACAACCAAACTCTTCTAGTTCTAAATATTTAAAAAAGTATTTTTGTCCTTATTCCCCAAAATCTGTTATATTTAGCTTTCCAGTACTTCCAGTCTTTTTTTTTTTTGCATGTTTAATTTTTTATTTTTTATAAACATATATTTTTATCCCCAGGGGTACTTCCAGTCTTTTAAAAATATTTCCCTTCATTGGAATTATACACTTCTGAAAGTAATGTTAAAACTATTGCCCATGATGCAGTTAAACAGAAAAGAGGAAATCTCATGCATTTGAAATCCCAAAATAAACCCTTTGGTTCACATCTGCCTACTTCTATCATTAAAAGTCAAGATAAAAATGTCATGGTTCTATTTCAGTAGGATATGCCTTTCCTAAGAAAATTGTAATCCCTTAGTCATACTCCTGAACTGGGAAAAAATTGAGCCCCAATAACCCAAGATTTCTGTTACATGCAATGAATTAACTCATCTTCGAGGCATTTAGAGTGGAATTAGCTATGTACCACCTATGGGAGAATTGAAAATAGTTACTCCAATAATTGTTCAGTAGTATTTAATCCTCTCAAAGAACAACAGTTAAGAAAGACTGTTAGTTCTTTTCCTAATAAAATGTCTTCAAAACCATGTTGGCGGTAAATCAAATAAGAGATGAATGTCTTAAAAGTGGATGCCAATTAATATAGAGAGTTCATATAAAATGAGAAACTAGAAATCTAAACTATTAACTGTAAAATTTAAGCTCTATTTTCTGCCAAAGGACATTGAACTATGGAAGAAAAATACAAATGAAAAGATTGCTCAGAAAGCAATTCAAGTGTTTTAGAAAAAAATACAAGAATGTATGGTTATATTGTTGGTTATTTTTCCTTTCTTAAAACAATCCCCAGTAATAGAGAAACTAAATAATATATGAAAATCAATAACAAACAAGGAACAACATAGCAATCAAATACCAGATTCAGTATATGGGTGACCAAAGAGAGAGGAAAAGACAAGGGGGCGGGGGGGAAACTTCACAAATTCCTATATATCTAAGCGCTGATTCTCATCCGCTGTCCATTTTATTGGAAACAATTGTCACCCTCCTAAGCACCAACTTCATAAAAGGGTAGCTTAACTCTATATTAAGTGTAATATGTTATTCATACGTTCCCTACCCAGAATCATCCCTCAGAAGCCTCATCCCTGTAATCTGCTATATTTGACTCAGCATAAGAAGATCAAAGTCCAAGTCCCAACCATATCCATCCATTATTGGATAAAAAGACATCAGCAAGTTATTGAAAAGAAACAAAATTGAGGAGAGAACATTCTATTCAATAGTAGTTCTATGAACAAAGACATGACACTTATAAAAATGCATGAAAGGGGCACCTGGGTGGCTCAGTTGGTTAAGCATCTGCCTTCTGCTCAGGTCATGGTCTCGGAGTCCTGGGATCAAGCCTCACATCTGGATCCTTACTCAGTAGGGGGCCTGTTTCTTCCCCACCTTCTGCCTGCTTCTCCCTTGCTTATCCTGTGTCTCTATCAAATAAATAAATAAAATATTTTTAAAAATGGATAAAAGAATTAGTTCCGTGAAATTAAATTTAGAGATAGTTTTGGAGGGTGAGGACAAACAGCCAGATACTTGATGAATGGAAAAAGAGGTGAAGTACTATCTCGCCTTGAACCCAATTATGCATACATGTCAGGAAAACTGATGATTTTCCCCAAAAATCTGTTCTCACCTCCTGAAGCCAAGAATACTCCATCCAGAAAGGCCATAATTCAGAGTGATAGAATAGGTAAAGTTTCCCAGAAAAACAAAGTTAAAGGAATTCATAATCATAAACCAGCCTTCCAAGAAATACTCAAGGGGATTCTCCAAGTGCAAAGGAAAAACCATAAGCAGGATTGAGAAAAGTAGGAAGCACAAAAGCCATAAAAATAAATATACCTATAAAAATCCGTCAAGGGAGGGGAACTCCATCGAGAGATTTACAAAATAAAAGAATGTAAAGTGTGACAATATACTTAAAACGTGGTCAGGGGGAGGAGTAAACATGTAGCACTTTTAGAATGAGTTCAAACTTAAGTGACCATCAACTTTATGTAGATTGCTATATGCATGAGATGTTATATATAAACCTAATGGCAACCATGTACCAAAAACCAGTAAGATATATGAAAAGAGAGAGAGAGAGAGAGAGAAAGGAATCCAAGTACATCACTAAAAAAGCTAGTAAGCCATGAGAGAAGAGAGCAAGAGAAGGAAAGGAGCTAAAAAACAACCCCAAAACAAGTAACAAAAATGGCAATAAGGGGCGCCTGGGTGGCTCAGTGGGTTAAGTCTCTGCCTTCAGCTCAGGTCATGATCTCAGGGTCCTGGGATTGAACCCCGCATCGGGTTCTCTCTTCAGCAGGGAGCCTGCTTCCCTCTCTCTCTCTGCCTCTCTGCCTACTTGTGATCTCAGTCTGTCAAATAAAAAATAAATAAATAAATCTTAAAAAAATAAAATTAAAAATTAAAAAAAATAAAAATAAAAAAATTTTTTAAATGGCAATAAGTACATTCCCATCAATAATTACTATGAATGTAAATGGACTAAAGGCTCCTATCAAAAGACATAAGGTGAAAGGATGAATAAAAAAGCAAGACCCATCTATTTGCTGCCTAAAAGAGACTCATTTCAGACCTAGACACATGCAGATTGAAAGCAAAGGGATGGAGAAGTATTTATCAGCAAATGGAAAGGAAACGAAAGCCAGGGCAGCAATACTTACATCAGACAAAATAGACAAAACAAAGACCAAAACAAGAGACAAAGAAGGACACTATAGAATCATAAAGGGAACAATCCAACAAGAAGATAGAACAATTATCGATATTCATACACCCAATGTGGGAACACCCAAATACATGAAGCTGCTGATGTTAATATAAATATATATGTATGTGTCAACACTAATTTTGCATCACATTTTTTAATTTAGTTTTTGTCTCAACATTCTAACTATAGATCAACCTCATTATTGAAAAATGACTACCATATACGTTGTCAAGTCTAATCCTAATGGTCAAGGCAACCAACAAATTCAGATCTACTTTTTTCTAGAAAATATCTCACTTATTTTCTGATACAATGAAGGATTTAATAGGATTCCTTGAAACACCTACCCACCTATTAATAGCCAAGTTCTAATATTGGAGTCATTTTGTTTCTGTATATTCTAACTATTCTCTTCATTCTGAGACATAACTTCATGTTTCTTTGCAAGTTTGTTGACTTTTTATTGAATTCTACTCACTGTGAATATTCTGTTTGATGTTGGGTTTTATTTTGGTGGTTTAGTTTTTGTTTTTGTTTTCTTTTTTTTTTTTTTGTCTTTCCTTATGTTTATTGGACATTAGGGTTTTCTCTTTGCCAGGCATTTATTTTTTTTTTCCATTTTTATAATTTTTATTTTTTATAAACATATATTTTTATCCCCAGGGGTAGAGGTCTGTGAATCACCAGGTTTACACACTTCACAGCACTCACCAAAGCACATACCCTCCCCAATGTCCATAATCCCACCCCCTTCTCCCAAATCCCCTCCCCCCAGAAACGCTCAGTTTGTTTTGTGAGTCACTTATGGTTTGTCTCCCTCCCAATCCCATCTTGTTTCATTTATTCTTCTCCTACCCACTTAAGCCCCCATGTTGCATCACCACTTCCTCATATCAGGGAGATCATATGATAGTTGTCTTTCTCTGCTTGACTTATTTCGCTAAGCATGATACGCTCTAGTTCCATCCAGGTTGTCGCAAATGGCAAGATTTCATTTCTTTTGATGGCTGCATAGTATTCCATTGTGTATATATACTACATCTTCTGGATCCATTCATCCGTTGATGGACATCTAGGTTCTTTCCATAGTTTGGCTATTATGGACATTGCTGCTATAAACATTCGGGTGCACGTGCCCCTTTGGATCACTACGTTTGTATCTTTAGGGTCCAATGGAAAAAAGACAGCCTCTTCAATAAATGGTGCTGGGAAAATTGGACAGCCACATGCAGAAAAATAAAATTGGACCATTTCCTTACACCACACACAAAAATAGACTCAAAATGGATGAAGGACCTCAATGTGTTTTTGTTTTCTGAGACACAGTAAAGTTACTTGGAAACAGTTTGATCATTTCAGGACACGTTTGTAAGCTTTGTGAGGCATTCCCAGTCTTCAGTCCAGGGATAATTTGGCCTCACTACCTTTTTATGAGGTAGTACTGTTCTGAGGACTCTCCTCAATATCCTGTGTGTTAGAAGGCTCTGTTTAGGAACCCCATACTTGTTCTATGCCCTGAAAACTCAATCCAGACTGTAAGGTCAGACAATTCTATTGTTCATTTGTTTCCTCCTCTGAAGGAATCTCTATCACTGTCCTGTACTACCTCTTGTCCAATGTATGAAAACTATTGTTCCTTATGTTTTCTTTTGGTTTAGGGGCTTTTTGTTTTGTTTTGTTTTGGTCTTGGTGGTGATAGCTGCTTCATCTTAGTCTATCATGACCAAACATAGAAATATCATTTCCCCACTCTTGAATATATCTTCATACAGAAAATCTCAACATAGACTAAAACACTCTACTTTTCATTTCACGTGACACTCCTTGCAAAAGTTACATAGGACAGGAAAAGGCATGAGACATCACCATGGATTAATATTAATATAATTATTAGACTTTGTACTTCCCAATACTGCACATTTTCTCCTTTCTTGGCACACTGAAGGTTTTATTCTTGACAGGGTTATGCCATGTAAATATTATGGACGTTTAAATAGTATTCTGTATCATTCAGAATTCAACCAGGAGGGAAAAAAAAACTATAATCGGAAGAGCTATAATAGGAGAAAAGAAATACTAAATATTTACAGGAAATTAGCTATTAAAAAATGAAAGAGAATTTTAAAGAATATTTTAGGACTGTGAGAGAGTATGAAAGGAAGGAATAAATATATAACAAGGCCCCTTTCTTAGAGCTGGGATTCAGACCTCTTTGAAGAAAGAATAGTTTCAGCCAACTGGATGGTGATAAATGTAGCAGAGTTTTCAACGGGCAGAGCTAGCCCATGATCACAAGGTCAAGGCTCAGAGACAAAAAAATACATCTTGGGCCTGGCACACTTGAAGGTGAGCACCATTGTGTGCCTTGTATGCTGCTGACTGCAAAACCCTATAGCAGCAAGATGAGAATAGGTGGAGGTACCTGAATCTAGAAGACAAAAACCTCTATCTCCCGTCGTCTTACTCCACCCCCCTCTACTGGCAAATAAAGAAATGTGTAAAAGATTGAAATCTAGGATCACAAGCAGACTAATCAATATTGAATATGGAGTTAAGAAGCAATAAACTGATAGCTAACCCATGCCATTCTTTCTTTCTTTCTTTCTCTGTGTCTTAGTAGGTTAAGTGTGATTGTGAAGGGAGATAGGAAATAAGAACTGACATGAATAATTTAACTGCAAACCATTCTCGGGCTGATCAATTTTAACAAGTGTGGAAATCAAAGATAACAGAATTAATATATATGTTTTTTTTAATAAAAAAAGGGGATTTATATTATCATATGATCTTATGATGCAAAATAACAATGAGAATTAACAACTTTAGAAGCAATACATTTAGTAAGGTATATAATAACCAAAAGATTGTACAAAAATAACTTTCTTTTTAACATCAGCAGTAGCCAGCTAAAGAAAGTACTAGTTAAAGAGTCACTCCCCGGTGGTGTTTATTTTTTTATTGTTACTTTTGAATTTATTACTTTTTACTGTTAATTTTTTTGATTTACTTCTTTTTTAAAAAAGCTATGGGGTTTTTAAATTTTATTTTTAAAATTTGAATTCAAGTAACATATAGTATTAGTTTCAGAGGTAGAGGTCAGTGAATCATAGTCTTATATACTACCCAGTGCTCATTACATCACGTGCCCTCCCTAATGTCTATCACCCAGTTACCTCACCTTCCACCCCGCTTCCCTCCGGCGCCCCTCAGTTTGTTTCCTATAGTTAAGAGTCTCTTACGGTTTGTCTCCCTCTCTGGTTTGAAGGTTACTCTAAAAAGTTGAAAATAGAGCTACCCTATGACCCAGCAATTAGACTACCGGGTATTTACAACAAAGATACAAACGTAGTGATCCGAAGGGGCACCTGCGCCCCAATGTTTATAGCAACAATGTCCGCAATCGCCAAACTATGGAAAGAGTCCAGATGTCCATCAGACAAATGAATGGTTAAAGAAGATATACACTACTCAGCCATCAAGAAAAAAAGAAACCTTGCCATTTGCAATGAACAACATGGATGTATATAAGTAGAGAGTATTATGCTAAGCGAAATAAGTCAATCAGAGAAATACAGTTATCATAGGATTTCACTGATATGTGGAATTTAAGAAACAGAACAGAGCGGAAGAGAGGAAAAAAATAAAACAAAATTAATGCATTTTAAACAAAATATGTCTGGGTGTGCCCAGTGAAAATGTTTGTGTATCTTTAGGATAAAGCCCCTCCCATTATGATTTAGCTTGTGCCTACTTCTCTACACTGCCATTCCTCTCTGCTCCAGCGATGTCAAACTACTTCCAGGGTTATCCACAAATGCTATGGCTTCTCACCACTGTAAATTTAACTACAGTGTCTTCTCTATATAAATTCCCTTTCTTCTCCGTATTATTTCAAGCATTACCTTAGCTAGAAGTCTCCTCCCTGACATATCTAACTAGACTGAATTAAATGTCCCTCATCTGTACTTCCATAAGATTGTTCGTTCGTCTCTCCAGCTCTTATCAAGCTGACATTTTCTTTCTTTTTTTTTTTTTTAAAGATTCTATTTATTTATTTGACAGAGACCACAAGTAGGCAGAGAGGCAGGCAGAGAGAGAGAAGGGGAAGCAGGCTCCCTGCTGAGCAGAGATCCCGATGTGGGGCTCGATCCCAGGACCTTGGGATCATGACCTGAACCGAAGGCAGAGGCTTTAACCCACTGAGCCACCCAGGTGCCCCCAAGCTGACATTTTCATTTCACCATTTTATTTTTGATCACATGGACTCTGATTATTAATCCACTTATGTTCAGGATCTAGGATAAACATGGATTTAGGTCATAAGAAAATAAATAATGAATAAATGAGACAACTATAATTATCCAGGAAAGATCTTATAGGATATTGAGGAAGAGTATTATAAAAGAGATGAACTAAACAGAGATATAAAATATATAGTCTATAAAATTTGGTGATAAATTGGGGAGATATGAAAGAGAAAGAAGGGAGAAATGTTTACATGCTCCCTAATGTTTCAGTTTAGGTCAACAAATAGGAATAATATTGTTAGAGCTAATAAATGAAGAAGAAAGGACGGATTTGAGCCCAGAAAATAGCAGAATATATTGGCTATACAGGGCTGTGTAAAACAAACAAACAAACCGACTGGCTTAAAATAAGTCAGCCAACTTTTTCTGTAAAAGGACCAGAGAGAAGCTATTTTTAACTGTGGGTCCTAAGTCTCTGTCACATTATTCAACTCCTGTCGTGGTACAAAAAGCAATGAAAGGAAATGAAAAAACAAGTGGTGGGCTGGATTTAGTCCATGGGTTATATGTACTCGGCCACCCACATAGCTGTAGCCATTCTAATAGCTCAACAGGGTGGAGAGCGCAAAATGGCCCTATTCACAGGACTGGAAGTTGGTTCCACCTTTTATTTTCACCACCTGGTGTACTCCCATGTATCTTTTCATCTACCAACAGGCTAAATAGGATTTTTTACAAAGTAATATTCCCAAGAGAGGGAAATTGCTAGATGCAAGTGCCATAGTTGTACACCGTAATTTCCACCACATTTTATTGGTCAACATATGTCATCTCATATTCAAGATTCAGTCTCCGGATGAAAGGAGATGAAAAATAGGATGGCCATTAACTTCAGTCTACCATAGGGAGGCATAGGATTTGGAGTGTAGGAGAAAGTTGAAATTAAGAACATATTTTGTAAATATCAACATATATGTGATAATTGAAATTATGAAAATGATGATCTTGAGAGAACTAAATATACATACACACATTATTACTGCAACATTTATTATATAGTATTTTTATATTTAAATCGATATATTACCACATATTTCAGAGTGAGTGAAACATTCTTCAAATATCAACATGGATAGCATATGAAAACATAATATATTGAATGAAAAAAGAAAGTTTTGACATTTTATGCAAAATTTAATGCAAGTCTATATATTGCTTCTGGGTGATTAACACTAATGATGGCTGAAAAATCTTGTTCTCATATTCCAGGCCCCCTTCTAAGCACATTTTATATACTAAGTATGTAATTACAAGAAACTTTTGAGATTGGTATACTAGTACAATAATCCTTTTTAATATATTGTAAACTTGAACCTGTGAGAGGGAAAATAAAATGGGAGTCACTTATGTTAAGAATTTTAAAATGGAACTGGGAGGCCATTAAGAGGAGCCTCGTGCGTGCCCTCACTGAGTGGAACAATAAGCCTCTGAACCTGACCAAGCCTCAGATGTTTCAAGGACTCTACCAACACCTACAGCTTGCTACAGTAATGGACTTTTGCTTAGTGATAGACGTAGGAACCAGTTATTTTTGGCCAAGATGAGTTTTCTGCAAGCAATACCCATCAAAATTTGTAAACAGAAAATACAAGCATTCTCTTTTTGTCTTTAAGGACCCCTGATTTCTGTTTCCTAGTAATACCAAATCTGTGCTCCCCAAATTGGAGTTCTAAGACCCCAAATAAATGGTTTTGTTTTACTTCAGTTTTGCCTCTGTTCTCAGTCAACAATCCAAAGAGAGTTCAAGTTACTTTCCCTAGTCCACACAGTTAAATGACAAAGCTAGGATATAAACTCAGTTTAAAAACATGGTCTGGATATAGATCAACTTCTGGATAGTTGTTGTCTTAAGGTAGGGAGTAATGACAATAGAACAGGCTTCAAAGAGAGGGAATGATAATTTTATCAATATACAGATAATTAGCTTTTCTAGTGAAAAGGCCCAGAAACAATTCCCAAATAGCTTGCTTATCTCAAAGTTGAGTGATGAATATCTCTAGTATCCCAATTGTGATCTGAAAATACATTTCTCATGAAAATAAGCAAGGCTTAGTAAAATGGGTGATTCCCCAAAACTGTGTAAGATGAACTGGAAATAACCTGATATACCAGACAATAAAGATATCATCAAAGTCTATTATATCAAAAACAAATAAACAAACAAACAAAAAGCCCAAACTCTCCTGGCCCAAGATGAGAAAAATTGATTTTCATTAAAGATAATAATTGCAATAAATTGAATCACATTGAGTGTACTTAATCCTTAAGTTCATAATGATAGATAAAACGTGTACGTTTTCGCAGAATGCTTAAGAACCAGCTTATATTCTTGAAAACTGGTAAATAAAGGGAAACAATCAAGCTTTTTTCCTGCCTTTCCTATATCAACTGCATTTTATGGTCACTAAAGAGCTGATAAGGGGAAGTTACTTTTTAGAGAACAAACACAAAATGCAATAGAATATTATTTTGCAACCCCAGGGGAAACAGTGAAACCATGCAATTATCAACAGTGGCTAAAATCACAAAAATAGTGCTATCCAGATACTATACACCTCCTTAACAAAGCTTATGTACCATCTGAAAGCAATCTTGTCAAAGTGTAAAACTGAATCAGACGCCTCTACCTCTAATTACCAATTTGCAGAATACAGAGAAATACATTCAATATACTATAAGAACAGAACTGGTGAAATTCAATAAAATGCAGCTAGATTAACACAGGACTCTCTACAGCAAACTGATTAAGAAAAAAGAGACTTCTGGTTTGTTTTCCAGTCTGGCATATAAGAAGCTAGAAGTCGCCCCACTGTCCTAACAAAAAGTAGAAAAGTAAACAACGTGAAAAATCAACAACTCTTCTTAGCTTCCTAAGAGAAGTGAGGTCATAGGGCAAACCAATGTCCCCCAAATTTGGAGAGACCAACAGACAAATACAGAGAATCACAACTTACCAGAGCAAATACTTGGGAGCAGGAGTCTCTGCAGGAACTAGCACCAAGGCAGGGAAATCTGAATTCAACTGAAGAACCGCTGGAGGCTCAACACAGACACATCTGAGAAATAGAAACAAAAGGAACACCCAGTCATGGAGGGGCTGCGCGCCTTGTGAATTTTACCTCCAATAGTTCAACTAGGTTCTCACAGTGGCTATGGGAGGAAACTCACCTTCTGTCTCTGGCTGGGGAAGAGGAAAAGCAGTCACTTTGAAATATGCCAGAGCACCCTTCTTCTTAATAGGGTGTCTGCCCACAGGAGGAACTATTTAACCGGAGCCTTACCTGCTGGCGTGTTTATCAGACCTGGGGGAAGAGAAACAGCTCCAGCTGCCTCTGACCACGCTATCCCACTTAAGAAGGGATTGGAAAATGAGAAATGGAAATTGAAAAATGAAATGTTTTTCATTTGGGTGTGAGGTTCACAGCCCAAGTACAAATCCACTAAAAGGCTGAGACCTACTCATGAGACTTTAGAAATCTTTCCCTCACCCCACACCTCACCACATCACCAAAGGCTTATTTACAGCAGTTCCTTTTACCCAGTATATCCTTTTCCACTACCAGAAAAAAATTATAAAACATTGTAAAAAGCAAAGGCAATTTAAAGAAAGAGAGCAAGCATCAGAACGATTCAGATGGCAGATATGTTTGAATTTACAGATTGGAGTTTAATTTAATGATTAAGATGCAAGGGACTCATGTTTATAGAAACAGCTGGTTGGGGGATCTCAGGAGTTGGGGGCGGTGGGAAAAGAAGAGATGTGGGTCAAAGAATACCAACTTACAGCTATAAGATGAATAACTTCTGGGGATCTAAGGTACAGCATGATGATTGTAGTTAACAAGAATACCATATTGTATTCTTGAAAGCTGCTAAAAGAGTAAACTGTTTTAAATATTATTGACACAAAATGTTACACTAGTTTCAGGTGTTTAAAAAAGAGTAGACTTCCATGTTGACCAAACCGCCACAGTAGTAAAAAATGGTAATTATGTGAGGTGATGGATGGGTTAACTAACCTTATTGTGGTAATCATTTCACTACATATGTATATCAATTATCTCAAGGCACACACTAATCTTATAAAGTGTTATACATCAAATATATCTCAATGAGACTGGGAAAGGATGGTAATGGCTCCAAGGACAAAATAGACAGCATGTAAGAACAGATAAACTATATAAGCAGAGAGTGGAAATTCAAAGAACCAAAAAGAAATAACAGAGCTCAAAAACACTGGATCAGAAATGAAGAATGCCTTTCACAGGCTCATTAGTAAATAGGACACAGCTGAGGAAAGAATCTCTGTGCGTAAGGAGATCTCAATAAAGTCCTCCAAAACTGAAAAGCAAAGAGAAAAAAGATTAAAAACCAGAATGAAATATCCAGGAATTGCAGAAAAACTAAAAAAGGTATGACATATGTGTAATGGGAATTCTAAATAGAGAAGAAAGAGAGAAATGAACAAAAGAAATTTAAACAATATTGAGAAAATAACGACTATGTCCCCAAACTGTCAGACATAAAACCACAAATCTAGTAAGCTTAGAGAACACCAAGTAGAATAAATGGCAAAACAAAAGAAAACAAAAAACCTTAGCTGGGGAGAATCATTTTCAAACTACAGAAAATCAAAGATAAAGGAAAAATCCTGAAAGAAGCCAGAGGAAAAAAATACCTAACTATAGACCAGCAATGGTAAGATTTACACCTGACTTATTAGAAACCATGCAAGGAAGAACAGAGTGAGTGAAAGATTTAAAATGTGATTGCACTAGTAGGTATTTACCCCAAAGATACAGATGCAGTGAAAAGATGGGGCACACACACCCCAATGTTCATAGCAGCAATGTCCACAATAGCCAAACCATGGAAGGAGCCAAGATGCCCTTCAACAGATGAATGGATAAAGAAGATGTGATCCATATATACAATGGAATATTACTCAGCCATCAGAAATGATCAATACATAATTTACATCAACATGGAGGAGATTATGCTAGGTGAAATAAGTCATGCAGAGAAAGACAATTATTGTATGGTTTCACTTATATGTGGACATAAGGAATGGCACTGAGGACCACAGGGGAAGGGAGGGAAAATTGAGTAGGAAAAAATATGAGAGGGAGACAAACCATGAGAGACTCTGGACTCTAGGAAACAAACTGAGGGTTACAGAAAGAAGCGGGGAGGGGGGATGAGGTAACCAGGTGATGGGTATTAAGGAGGGCACATGTAGTGATGAGCACTGGGTGTTATATGCAACTAATGAATCGTTGAACACTACAACAAAAACTTGTGATGTACTATAAGCTGGCCAACTAAACTTAAAAAAAAAGTAAAAAAATAAAATGTTAAATACATGTATATGCTTATTCTTATGTTAGTGAAATGAATGACAGCAATAAAACAAGGGACAAGAGGAAGGAATTAGGATTGTTTTATTATAAGGTATTCTCACTATTTATAAACATATCAGTTATACTTCTTTCTCAACTTTTTTTAGCGTTTGCCCTGGAGTTTGCAATACACAACAAATCTAAGTCTGTTTTCAAATAATACTATACCTCACAGATGACTCAGCAGTTACACTCCTTGATATTTACCCCAAAAACTGAAATTTATGTCTGTAGTGAGTTCTAGCACTGTGCAGAGTGAATTCTAGCAGCTTTGTGTGTAATGGCCAAAACTTAGAAGCAACCAAAAAGTCCCACATTAGCTGAATAAATAAATAAACTGTAGTACATCCAAACAATGGAATATTATTCAGTATAAAGAGAAATGATCTATCAAGCCAGAAAAAGACATGGAGGGAAACTTAAATGAATATTAAAAAGTGAAAAGAGCTGATATGAAAAGGCTATATATTGGATGATTCCAACTGGATGACATTGTAGAAAAAGCAAAACCATAGACAGGGTAAAAACAAAAACAAAAACAAAAAATGAGTGACTGCCAGGAGGGAGGCATGAATAGGCAGAGCCCAAAAGAATTTTAGGGAAGTGGAAATATTCCGTATGGTACTATTATGGTAAATATATATCATTTTATATTTGCCCAAACCTATTAAATGTACAACACCAAGTGTAGGCCCTAATATAAACTATGGATTGGGTGATTATGATGGGTCAAGTTATGTTTACAAGTCCTAACAAATGTACTACTCTAGTGGGGCATGTTGATAATAGGAGATAATGTGGGATAATGCACGTGTGAGAGCAGACAGTATATGGGAATTTCTGCTCAGTATTACTGTGTATATCAAGTGACTTTAAAAATAAAGCCCATTTAAAAAAATTAAAGTTTAAAAATATGAAGGAGAACCTACAGATTAAATATATGGTTGTTCCTTATTTGGATCCTGAATAAGAAAACAAATATGTAAAAACTTTTTTTTTTTAAGATTTTATTTATTTATTTGACATATAGAAATCACAAGTAGGCGGAGAGGCAGGCAGAGGGAGAGGAAGGGAAGCAGGCTCCCTGTTGAGCAGAGAACCCGATGCAGGGCTCGATCCCAACCCGATGCAGGGCTCGATCCCACGACCTTGGGATTACGACCTGAGCCGAAGGTAGAGGCTTTAACCCACTGAGCCGCCCAGGTGCCCCAAATATGTAAAAAATTTTAAGACTAATGAAATAGCAGGAGAAATTTAAAATTAAACACTGGAGAGGTGCCTGGGTGGCTCATTTAAGTGTCTGCCTTCAGCTCAGGTCATGATCCCAGGGTGCTGGGATGGAGCCCCATATCGGGCTCCCTGCTTAGCGGGAAGCTTGCTCCTCCCTCTCCCACTCCCCCTGCTTGTGTTCCCTCCCTCCCTGTGCCTCTCTCTGTCAAATAAATTAACAAAATCTTTAAATTTAAACACTGGATTTTTGATAAATCTAAAGAATTAGGTTTAATTGAAGTATGATAATGAAGCTGTGGTTACTTTTTAAAATAATCTTTTTCTTTAAGATATACATACCAATATATTAAACGGGTAAAATTTTATGGTGTCTGAGATTTGCTTCAAAATTATGGGGAATAATGTAGGTGGGATATTAGATTAAATACAATTGTTCATAGGTTGATCCTCATTTATCCTGAATGATAAGAATATGAAGTGTATTATACTAGTCTCCCTACTCTTCTATAGAATAGAAATTCTCCTTGTTAAAATGTAAGCATTTCAACAATATCATACATACATAAAAACATATTCATGCTATGAATTATAATAATGAAATGCGCACACTTGACTCCACCACCCAACACAACTTATAATAAAAAATACTGTTTTATCTAGTTGGTGTTCCTCCCTGATCTCTTCCCTTTTATCCATCATCCTGACTTTTTATTATCCCCTTAAAATTTGCATCATCATCATTATCATTATCATTATTGTTATGATTTTATTATGTTTCAGAGGTATCTCTAAATATTTGATTTTGCTTGGGGTTTTGTTTTGTTTTTGTTTTTTTGAGTTTTATAAAAATACTGTCATAGTTTAAGTTGTCTCCTGAGATTTACTTTTTTTATTTAATGTTGTGATTCTAAACTTCATTCACATAGTTCTTTTCACTTCGTTCATAAAATATACCTTTATAAGTACACTTACTACACAATAATAATTGGCATTTTAAATATGTAGCCCCCCAAATAAACAAAAAGTTGTGGAAAACAGAAACCATGACTTTCCATCAATTTTCCCATCTTCTGCAAAAGGTAAACTACATGGCAAGTATTTTAAAAGTGTACATTTGTGAATAAGTGTTACTGAGTAAGTGTTTGCATGAAAAATAAAGTTATCAATGTGCTTCAACAGCAACAAAAAATAAATGTAAAGAAGTGTATGACATCCTTATACAAATAATATTATTTCTAATTTTTTTTAAGGTCTTATTCATTTCTTTGAGAGAGTGAGACAGAGCAAGAGAGAACATAAATGATGGTGGGAGGGAGGAGAGGGAGAGGGAGAAACAGACTCCCTGCTGAGTGGGGAGCCCAGATATGGGGGCTCAATCCCAGGACCTGAACAAGAGGCACACATTTAACAGATTGAGCCACCCAGGTGCCCCTACATTTTTAAGACTTATGAGAATGGCTTTATGAGAATGGCTGTGAAAAGGCAGAGCTTAGGGACCCTTATACTAGATGAAATTGAGCATAGGTCCTTCAATTCTTGGACTCAAGGCCTCCATTTATAAATTATAACATAAAGAATTAAAATATATATTTACTCAAAGAATAATCTCCCCATTTTTAAAGATTCAATTAGATAAAATTTAAGTGTTGATTTTGGTATTCAGTACAAAAAAAAAAAAAATCAAAGAACCCAAGTATCAGTACAACAAATGAATATATAACTATTTAGTTCATTGAGAACTGACATATGGCTGGCACAAAAATTGATTGGTGCCATGAAATTGAAGCTGACACAGGAAAGATTAGTCTTCAAAAAAAAATGTAAAATGCAATATGGTATGTCAATTAGACCTCAATAAATGGGAAATAAAAAGGACTGGAACTCAAGCTCAAACATTTCTCTTTTTCATTTAGGAAGGATTTTACACTTGGGATAGAGAACAGTGATTTATTGGGTTAAGTTTTCTCTCAGTAGCACTCTAGTTACTCTCAGTATTCAAACACAACAGCTTCATTGTACAAACCCAAGTATCATACTCTATTTTTATTATTTCTAGGAGACTGTGATAATATTGAATTTAGAAAGAGAAGACTAATACTCTTGTTGACATTATTGTTGACCAAAGCACTTCTTTGCAAGGTGCATGAGTTTTTGCCAACAATGGCTATTACTTCTTTAGATAAAACCTTATAAAAAGTTCAGAAGGGATATGATGGACTACAATTTTAATCCAGCAGCTGGAACCATTCATTGTTCAGTATTACTAAAAGCTGTAGTCTCAATAACATTTGATCAACCTGAGTATAAAGATAGGCAGATTTATCTACTAAGTATTTCTAGTCTTCTTTACAGATGCTGTTATTCACTGTTGTCATATCATTTTTAGTTCTCTTTCTGCTTCTTTTAGAAAGAGAAACTTTCTACTTTCAATGAATTGAGAAAAGAAAAAAAGACAATATTACTCTCTAGGCTTATGATTTTTATCTCTTCCTTTCAGTTATAAATCCACTTTTTAGTCAGATGCAATCATGGATGTAAAGATATGCATGATTCCCAGAAATGATCAGGTATTGACCCTACGACAAATTATATTCTGTCTTTGGTCATTATTTCCGTTTGTCTAGCATTTTTTATGGTACTTGCAGTTGGAGTATCCATAATGTCAAAGTTTAATAAAAATTGTTTCACAGGTTAGGCTTTGTTTCTATTCCCTACCAACTAACATGAAAAAAAAGAACTTTGTGGAGCCAATGATAGAGCTCCTAGGCCATGAAATAGCCTCATTAGTATACTTCAGTATGTCACAGTGATATGATCATATTCTCTGCCCACCATAATATTAAAATGATTGTAAAGCACTGGTCTAATGTTTTAAAAAATTAATCAAAGGAATTCTTACTCAATAATCACATTGTCAAGAGTTTTATATGCTCCCACTGTTAGTACTCAAATAGTATAATTATCATTTTTTGAAATAAATATAGTGCTTATTATTTGAAATAAGTATATTTTCAAAAAAGTTTTGTAACTCAACTATTATTGATATTAAAATATAAAAATCTTTCACATAAGCTCAAGAGACAGAGGTTATGTTTTATTATTCTTACTTACTTTTAGATGGTTATGGATCTTTAATTTATCTAATTAATTTCTTATAAATAAAAACTGGATCTTCAAAAAGAATAGAGAGTACCAGAAATGGTGAATACGTGGACAAATATAAAACATTTTTCTTGGGGCGCCTGGGTGGCTCAGTGGATTAAGCCGCTGCCTTCGGCTCAGGTCATGATCTCAGGGTCCTGGGATCGAGTCCCGCATCAAGCTCTCTGCTCAGCAGGGAGCCTGCTTCCTCCTCTCGCTCTCTCTGCCTGCCTCTCTGCCTACTTGTGATCTCTCTCTGTCAAATAAATAAATAAAATCTTTAAAAAAAAAATAATAAAAAATAAAACATTTTTCTTGTTACATAAATTCTCTTTAAAAATAATCACTTGTTTAAAACAATAATAATAACAATGTAACATGGGCTTTGTAACAAATGTAGATTAAAATATATGACAACACTAACACAAAGTCTCAGAAGACAGAGATGGAAATATGCCATAATATTTTTATGGTATTTGAAGGTAGACTATAGTTAAAACATTTTACTCTAATCCATAGAGCAACTCATTAAGTAACACAACAAAGAGTTATTGATAACAAGGCAACAAAGGAGATAAAATAAAATCAATACTAAATTAATCCAGAAGAAGGCATAAAAGTGGGAAAAGAGGACAATAACATGAAACAAATAAAAACAAATAGCTAGATTATAGATTTAAACTCAATCATCTCGATAATCACATTGCATATAGTCAAATCATCCCAATGAAAAGGGATTCATGGTCAGACTGGATAATTTAAAAAGAAAGACCCATGTCATGAGTTGCATTATGTCTCCTCAAAAAATAGATATTGAAGTTCTAACTCCCAATATCTCAGAACGTGACTTCATTTGCAAAAAAAAAAAGATATTTATAGTGATAATTAAATTAAAATGAGGTCATTTGATGGGTGTCCTTTTTCATAGGGGATATTTGGAGGGACAACAAAGGGCAGACATTCACAAAGGGAAGACAATGTGAAGACAGAAAAAAATGCCACTTGAAGACAGAAGATTGAAGTGATAATTCATTTGCAAGCCAAGGAATGCTTGAGGCTGCCAGAAGCTGGGGGAAAGGGACCAGTTTTCTTCTCTAGCAACATAAAAGGAACATGGCCCTGCTGAGACCTTGATTTAGCACTTCTGGCCTTCAGAACTGTGAGACAATAAGTTTCTGTAAATTTAGCACTTCTTCTTTATGAATTAAACAAGTCAAGATGAATTTAACAAGGATGTAGAAGACTTGAAAATAATATTGTCAAGCAACATGACACAATTGACCTTTGTAAAACACTATAGCCAGTCAAAGCATATGTACTGTTTTTTTTTAATTTTTATTTAATTTTTTCAGTGTTCCAAAATTCATTGTTTATATACCACATCCAGTGTTCCACGCAATACATACCCTCCTTAATATGCACCATCAGACTCACCTAACTCCCCACACCCTCCCCTCCAATAACCTTAGTTTGTTTCTCAGAATCCACAGTTTCTCATATTTCATCTTCCCCTCCTGTTTCCCCCAATTCACTTTTCCTCTCCTTCTCCCAGTGTCCTCCATGTTATTCTTTATGCTCCACAAGAAAGTGAAACCCTATGATAATTGACTCTCTCTGCTTGACTTATTTCACTCAGCATAATCTCTTCCAGTCCCATCCATGTTTTTTTTTTATTTTGTTATTTCTTTTCAGTGTTCCAGAATTCATTGTTCATGCATCACACCCAGTACTCCATGCAATACGTGCCCTCCATAATACCCACCACCAGGCTCACCCAACCTCCCACCTCTCTCCCCTTCCAAACTCTCAGTTTGTTTCTCAGAGTCCACCATCTCTCATGGTTCCATGTTGATACAAAAGTTGGTTATACATCCTTTCTGATGGAGACATAATACTCCATTTTATATATGGACCATATCGTATTTATCCATTCATCTGTTCAAAGGCATCTTGGTTCTTTCCACAGTTTGATGATTATGGCCATTGCTGCTATGAACATTGGAAGTACAGATGGCCCTTCTTTTCACTACATCTGCATCTTTGGGGTAAATACCTACTAGTGCAGTTGAAGGGTCATAGGGTAACTCTATTTTTAATTTTTGAGGAATCTCCACACTATTTTCCAAAGTGGCTACACCAACTGGCATTCCCACCAACAGTGTAAGAGGGTTCCTCTTTCTCCGCATCCCCTTCAAAACTTTTGTTTACTGTCTTGTTGGTTTTGGCCATTCTGACTCGAGTAAGGTGGTATTTCAATGTGGTTTTGATGTGAATTTCCCCGATGGCTAATGATGATGAATACATACTGGTTTTAGGTATACATGGAAAAAGGGCCCTATTCTGAGCCATAAAATGTCTCAACAAATTTAAAATTACTCATGTCATACAAAGTATGTTCTTGACTACAGTAAAATTGAATTTGAAATCAATTATAGAAAGATAAAAGACTCCACCAAAACCCACTAAAACTGATAAATTAATTCAGTAAAGTTTCAGGATACAAAAATCAATGTATAGAAATCTGTTACATTTTTATACACCAAAGAGAAGCAATATGAGGAGAAATTAAGGAATCAATCCCATTTATAATTACACCATAAATAATATGATACCTACAAATAAACCTAACTAAAGAGATGAAAAAACTGTATTCTGAAAACCATAAAACACTGATGAAAGAAATTGAAGGAGTGCCTGGGTGGCTCAGTTGATTGAGTCTGACTCTTGATTTCGGCTCAGGTCATGATCTCAGGGTTGTAGGATTGAGCCTTGCTTTGGCTTCTACACTGAGCATGGAGCCTGCTTGGGATTCTCTCTCTCCTTCTTCCTCTGCTCCTACCTTACCCCACCCAAAAGAAAAGAAAAGAAAAGAAAAGAAAAGAAAGAAAGAAAGAAAGAAAGAAAGAAAGAAAGAAAGAAAAGGAAAGAAGGAAGGAAGGAAGAGGATGGAAGGGAGGAAGGAAAGGAATATGAGAGGAAGAGAGAGAGAGAGACAGAGAGAGAGGAAGGGAGGAAGGGAGGAAGGGAGGAAGGAAAGAAGGAAGGAAGGTGTCAAAGATGACACAAAGAAACGGAAAGACATTCAATGCTCATGGATTGGAAGAATGAATATTGTTAAAATGTCTATACAACCCCAAACAATCTATCACTTAATGCAATCCCTATCAAAATACTAAGAACACGATTCACAGAGCTAGAATGAATAATCCTAAAATTTGTATGGAACCACAAAAGACCCTGAGTAGCCAAAGCAATCTTGAAAAAGAAAAGCAAAGCTGGAAGCATCACAATTCTGGACCTCAAGTTATTACACAGCTGTAGTAATCAAAATAGAATGGTACTGGTACAAAAAGTTACATAGATAATGGAATAGAAAAACAGAATAGAAATAACAGAATAGAAAACCCAGAAATGAATCCACAACTATATGGTCAACTAATCTTCGACAAAGCAGGAAAGCATGTCCAAGAGAAAAAATAGTCTCTTCAAAAAGTGGTGTTAGGAAACCAATACACCTGAAACTGGCATTAAACTCTATGTTAACTAACTGGAATTTAAATAAAAGCTTTTTTTTAAATCCCCAAATATTTGGAACTAAACAACAATCTAACAAACTAGTTTGAAAAAATCCAATAAACTTGTTTGAACTGAGTGAAAATGAAAATACAATATGTCAATTTTTTTGAGCACGTAGCTAAAGCAGTACTTAGAGGGAAAATTTTAGTAATAAGTGCCTGGATTGGAAATGAAAAGATCTTAAATGAAAGGTTTCAACTTCTACTTTATGAAGCACCTATGAAGAATGAATATATTTCAATGTATTAAAATTATTTAATCAAAATTACAAAGTTATCTCCATTTTTACAGAATAAAAAAACAAACCTTATGTGAGAAGAAGAAAGAAAAAGAAAAATTAATGTGTGTATCAATGACTCAATGAAATAAACAGAGAAGCAAAAAATGAAACCAAAAACTGCTTCTTTGAAAAGATCAATAAAGTCAGTCGACCTATATAACCAGAGTTATGGGGAGGGGGGTGGTGGAGAATGGAAAGATTCCAATAACGAGAATGAGGGAGATGACATCACTAGAAATTTTATGATGTGAAAAGGATGAGAATATGAACAATTTTTTTGTTAGTAAATCTGATAAGTTAGACAAAAATGGACAAATTCCTTGAAAAACACAGTCTATCAAACTCACTGGAAAATAGATAATCTGAACAATATATCTACTAAATTGAATTAAACTTGTACTTTATATAATTCTCATATAAAACATTCTAGGCCCAGATAATTTCAGCGTGAATTCTATCAATCATTTGGGAAAAGATAATTGTGATACTATACAAACTCATCCAGAGAACTGAAAGTAAGGAAATCTGATATTACAACCAAAAATATTAGTAGAAAAGAAAACAAAGCATTATCTTCATGTTATTTTCCTTTTTTTTTTTTTTTAAATTTTATATATTTATTTGACAGAGAGAGCACAAGCAGGGGGAGTAGCAGAGGGAGAGGGAGAAACGGGCTCCTTGATCAGCCAGGAACCCAATGTGGAGCTCCATCCCAGGACCCCGGGATCATGACCTGAGCCGAAGGCAACCACTTAACTGACTGAGCAACCCAGATACCCCATCCTCATGTTCTTAATAAAATCTTATCAACACAAATTGGACAATAAATAAAAAGAAAATGTGCCATGACCAAATGGGATATTTAATTCTATAAATACATGGTTGGTTTAACATTAGATGTTTGGGGAATTTTTAAAAGGTTTTATTTAAATTCCAGTTAGTTAACATAGAGTACAATATCAGTTTCAGGTGTATATATTTCTCAACATCACTTGTTGAAGAGTTTTTTGGATCTTCTTTCTTGCTTTGTTGAAGATTAATTGACCATACAGTTGTGGGTTCATGTCTGGGTTTTCTATTCTGTTCCATATTTAACTAATCCTATATTTAATCTTATAAATGCATGGTTGGTTTTAACTTAGAAATTAATATACCATATCAACAAAAAATAAAAAATTAAAGCCATATTATCATCTCAGATGCAGACAAAACATTTAACAAAAATCTCATGCTGATTTTTACAAAAGCCATCAGCAAATTAGAAACATAAGGAAACTTCTTCATCCTGATAAAAATCATTACATTAGTCGTCTATTGCTACTATAATAAATGCCTCAGGGGCGCCTGGGTGGCTCAGTGGGTTAAGCCTCTACTTTCGGCTCAGGTCATGATCCCAGGGTTCTGTGATTGAGCCTCGCATCGGGCTCTCTGTTCAGCAGGAGCCTGCTTTCCTTCCTCTCTCTCTGCCTGCCTCTCTGCCTACTTGTGATCTCTGTCTGTCAAGTAAATTAAAAAAAAAAAAATTTTAATAAATGCCGCAAAGTTGATGGCTTAAAGCAAGGTAAATTTTAATTTATTAAACATATTATAGTTCTAGAGATCAGAAGTTTAAAATAGGTTGACAGAGCTGTGTTATTTCTGGAGATCCCAGGAAATAATCCATTTTTCTTTCCTTTTCCAGATTCTAGAAGCTCTACACATTCTTTGGTTCATGAACAATGAACAAATACATTGTGGTATATCTGTACAAGTAAATACTACATAATAATAAAAAATAAATAAACTACTGATCACATTAAAGACATGGGTAAGTCCTAGCTGAATGACAACAACTAAACCAAAATGAATACAAGTACTATGATTTAATTTAAAAATTCTAGAAATTACCAACTGACCTTGAATGATAGAAATCAAATTAGTAATTGCCTGACAATGATGGGGGGTGCGGAGATAAAACAAATATTAAGTCTCTAGAGGGAGATCTTACAAAGGGGCATGAGAACACTTGTGGGGGAAATAGATATGTTTATCATTTTGATTATGGTTATGGTTTAGTGGGGCTATACCACATGAGAAAGCCTCAAATTGTACATTTAACATATGTGTAGTGATTGGGTGTTAATTTTACCTCAATAAAACCTTTAACCAGATTAACCAAATCCTTCAACAGTTTTTGGCCTTTCATGCTCCAAAAGCTAAAATTCATTTCACAACAAACAGTAAATGTACTAGTTTAGCTTGACCTGAGAATTTGAATACTCATCTAAAATTCTTTACTGCATCAAGTATGCCACCAGATGTTAATCATGGGTGAGATTCCACAGAATTTAAACACCCGTGACACTTCTGAAGCATGAATCTGAAACAAATCGGAAACAAATTCAATTTAGTGACACTCAAGGAAGAACTCATATCTATGTGAATATTTGAGAATTTTTAAGTATTAAAATCAATTAGAGGTCTGAACACATTTATGCTGTGCTTTAAAATTCAATAAAAAAAAGAATAACTCTGTTTCTGGGAAGAGGAGGGAAGAGGAGTTAATGAGGATAAGATGGGAGAAGTTAACGGTGAAGTTTAGTGATCTAATGATGACAGAAAAGTAATATTTCAGATATTAGTCCACCATAAAGATTCTTAATGCCCATCCAAGAAAACCCCAACAGGTCCAAGAATGGGCTCAAAGACATATGAGAATGTTCCTTGAACACATGTACATTTGTCCTGAACAGAGGGCTGATAGATAGGATTAAAGTGAAAAGATTATTTGACCATAGAGTTGAGGGTCTATATCTGGGCTCTCTACTCTTCCATTGGTCTGTGTGTCTGTTTTTGTGCCGGTACCATACTGTCTTGGTGATCACAGCTTTGTAGTAAAGCTGATATCAGGCAACGTGATAGTGTATAAACAATGAATCTTAGAACACTGAAAAAATAAAATTAAATTTAAAAAAATAAAGTGAAAAGACGCTTCATAATTCAAAATATTAATGACTACCCAATGATCTATCTCAAGAAAATATTTATGGCAAAATATGAGAAAACATTCCAGTCTGTTTGATCTCCTTTTCTCTATTGAGATGGCTTTATGACTAGCTGGATTACTTTTATGAGCTTTGTTATGCATAATATGGTGGTGAGGCTCTTTCCAAATGAGAAAGAGGCTCTTGCCAAATGCGTTATTCAGGATTTTCCAAATTATAGACTGAACAAGAGAAACTGGGCCAACCAAATCTTACCAACAAGTTCTCTCATCACATTTATAGAATTATCAGATTTAGTGGAGATAATCAGAAGTTTAAACTATTATGTCAGTATTTTTTTTATATCACTATTTTTATTGCAAATATCCAATTGGGACTGCATTCAGTAAATTCATCTCTACCAGCCAATTTAAAGGTCATCAAATAATTTATCCTATGGAGCCATCTGCATATGTTTTCTTAAGTCCTTAAAACATTTTAACATCAACTTATTGAAGCATTTTTAAATGTGATAATAAAAGACAAATACATTCATGCTGCGTGTTAGGAAGTAAACACATATCTTAATAAGGCTTCAGCAGGCTTTTCTTCAACTGTCCTCTTTCACCTTTTTTCCCTCAACTTTTACAGTAATCTATAGCTATCATGATCTTACCTTTTCTGACAAAGCCTTATAAAAGATTGTTGAGTTAAATAATAGTTAACATTAAACATTGAACTGTTCTGGAAAGTTTAAGTCCCCTCAAACCACTCGGCTTCAGTCGATTATATTTGTAAATGTCCAGATGCTGAGAACTTGCTTCTCTGTGTCACACTATTATTTGCATGTGTATTTCCATCTATGTCTTCTTTTCCAAAGGTGTTCTAAGCCTCACTGGGTGCGACATTAACATATCCTTTTTTATCCATTGGCAAGTTCAAAAACATATCAATGCAAAAGAAATAATTTGACAATTAATTCTCTCAGAGCAGGGAAGTGTGACGATTATAGCAACTCTCTTCAGAAGTGAATCGGTGAAAACAGTTCTTCCTAAAAATGAACAGAGAAGCATACTGAACCTAAACATCTCTCCAAAGATAATCCTGGAAAATTGTTTTTCTTTCATTTTTTTAAAAACATTTCAGAGTATTTGCATGAAACGTTCCAATGTCGGAATTATTGGAATCCCTGAAGGGGAGGAGAAAGAATGAAGTCTAGAAGATATAGTGGAACAAGTTCTTCAGAGTATTTGCAATCTTTCATTCAATGTCACACAATATATTTTCATTTTGTAGCATTTCATTTGATCACACAAATTTGCTCATCATATATTCCACTGGTCTGTCATTGGACTCCCTTTCCCTGGGTCATCTAAAGAAGTGGATGGCAACCTGCTGACATTGGTACAGTTCACAACAATGTAGTATCGGTGTCTTGCATCTCTTTATATGTTCAAGGGGAAAATGACATGATTCTATTTCAGGAGTAGTGGTGGAGAGCCAGTGCTGCTTTGCAGGCTGACTTGTGGAGAAGTAAGCCAGAGGTAAAAGGGTGTAACCTGACCCTATTCCTAGTCTGTTACAAAAATGACATGACAGACCAAGGGGTCTTTCTGTACCTAAAAAGCAGTCCTGGATTTAGAAATACAAAGGCCATGGTGAGGTTCTTTTCAAAAGACCTATCCAGCTTAGCTTCCTTTCCATGAAGTTAAATAGATTCCTCTTTCTGACAAGTACATTTTGCTAAAAACAACTTATTTGGTACTAAATTTTAGATCAAAGGTATTTTCCCCAAAGTATTACAGAGATTGTGTATTACAATAAAAAAGAGCACATGTTTTAGGTAAATAAAATAAATGTAAGTTAGATTTTAATTCCACAATTTTCTGGCTATAGAATCTTGGTCATGCTAATTGTCTGAATCTCAGTTTCCCCAAATAGAGATATATAACCCATCTTCCAGGGCTGTTGCTTTAATTAATGAGATAAAATGTGTAAGCCATGCTATATGTAGCAGGCACTCAATTGAATAATAAATATGATTATTATTAGATGTTGCTTATTTATAAACAATCTGAATATACCTTATTTTTAATTTTTGTCCTGAGGTCAAGATTCAGTTGCTTATTTGTTTGTTTTCTGTATTCTGGACAGAATGAGGACTTTTAATTTATTATTACAACTAATTACACCAAGATATATCTAAATGTTCATTCCTTTTTTTGCTTTTTCCTGGAATGTGATAAGCTCTTTGGGCACATAAGCAGGTAGTTTTTCAGTTTGGGAAACTGTTTTTTATTTACGTTTTTCACTATTATTATTCTGATTTGCCTGGGATTTCCATTTTCTCTCAAATCATATTGATTCTCTATTTTTGTTCCATGCTTTATCTTCTTTATTATAATTTTCTCATCTTTGTTCCTTCTCACTGTGTCTGGAAAAGCTTTGGAAGCTTCTTTGATTCACTGATTTAATTTTATGTAATATTATTTCTGCTTCTTTGCTTCTGCAGTGAATTTTAACCATGCTATTTTTTTCTTACTGTCTTGAAATCCTTATTTAGTCACCTCTCTTTTTATCTCTTATGCTCTCCTTTTAGCTAATCATGTTTCCCCCTTACCATTTTCTGCTCCCATTTCAAAGAGGCCAAGATTTCTTAGATTTGATTAAGAATGTCTACTCATTTTCTAAACCTTAGAAGAGACTATATATTGAGCCATTTTCAGAATTATTGTCTTCCTTTGAGTTTTTAGTCGCTGTTTCTTTTCCCTTCTTCTACAGTATTTTCATCTCTCTCTCTTGATCTTTTTGATCATCATTGAATGAAGCCAAATCCTGTTCAGTTTTTGTATTGGTCAAGAGACAGATTGTGTGAATTACCCTTGGCGCAATTCATATATTCTTAGATAATGGTTATATCTCTTTCACATCTATAGCTGGAGGGAAGGTTGATATAAACAGCTCCTGAGTCAATTACCAGTTTCTTGCAAGAATATGCTTAGTTCAGCTGTGTACCCTTGTGGCTGCTATTTATCCTACAGAAAATTTCCTGTTCTTTTCTATTCTGAATGACAAGCTGTATAAATTCCTGCAATTTTCAGGACATATTTCTTATAGAAATTTCTGATAATGTTCAGTTCTTGCTGCAGTGTTTTATTTTGTGGAAACGTATCTCTTTGGCAATAATGCTTTATAACTAGACGTGCCCTGTCCCACTGACTTTCTGTATTCTTTCTTTGATTCCAAAGAACGGGAGTCAGGAGGCAAAAAGACGGAGGTGTAACCACAGTATTCCCGTTGTCCCAAAACACAATAGATGCACAATAGAAGGACAGTAACTTAATATTCTGCATGCTATTGATGTCGAAGATCCAATCACTGAAACTTCAGTGGGACAGGTGCAAAGTATCATCTCTGTTTATGAGGTGAAATCTGGATCCTCTATGAGGTAACCTTCAGAAAGTTTTTGTTTTTTCTAATCATACCTATTCTCAGTTACTTTGGTCCTTACCAAAGACTCTTTGCAAAATCTGAACCTATGAACCTTAGTGTTCAGTGTTGTTTTTGTAACCTTTTCTATCATTGTCTTCATATATCTTTCAGTGGGAAGAAAGGGAGAGGCACTGGGTACAAACAGCCAAATGCTATTTTTTTTTAAAAGATTTCATTTATTTATTAGACAGAGATCACAAGTAGGCAGACAGGCAGGCAGAGAGAGAGTGGTGGAAGCAGACTCCCCGCCGAGCAGAGAGCCCGAAGCGGAGCTCGATCCCAGGACCCTGAGATCATGACCTGAGCCGAAGGCAGAGGCTTTAACCCACTGAGCCACCCAGGTGCCCTGCCAAATGCTATTTAAATGAAAGGTCTAGGTGGATACATTTTTGTTTCATTCATTTATTAACTCTTTTTTTTCCTATTAGACAATATTAAGAATCAATTCCATTCCTGGTGAGTGAAACAGTTACTCACTTGTTTTATTCATAAGCATCTTCTGTAATTTGCTGGTCTTAAAGTTTCCAGATTTCTTTGGTGCCACTCATGTGTCCTCATCACATGTGGCTTCCAAGAGTTGTATTGCAGAAATAAAAAAGAAGAAAAGTAGAGAAGTTTGAAAGCCTCTATAGACTTGTTTATGTATAATTTTCCATCTGAATGAAGAATGTTTTTATTTTTTTAAAGATTTTAAATAAAATTAATTTGGGAAAGAGAGAGAGAGCAAGGGCTGGGCCTGGAAGGAAGGGCAGAGAGGGAGGGAGAGCCTGACTCCCCAGAGAGCACAGAGCCTACCATAGGGCTCCATCCCAGGACCCCAGGATCATGACTTGAGCCAGACAGATGCTTAACTGACTGAGTCACCCAGGTACCCCAAGAATTGTTCATTTTTGAAACCAGATTGAGAAAATAACTAATGCATTCTGGAAATGTACACTGCCCAGCACTTGCTAAGTGCCTTGATGTATTTTTTCCTATTTAAACTTTTGAAAGAGAGGATATCTAACTATCATTAATACAGATGAGATAAAAATGAGCCTCAGGAAAGCTGTTTAATGTCACAGCTACATTTTTATCCCTACATTTTTATCTCAGATCTGTGTGACCAGAGTCCCTGGCTTTTCCAGCACACCATGATGAATCTTTAACATATGAAAGCAATGGACATACACCTTTTGACTACTGTCTTTATGCAAATTTTTAACCAAAATAAAAAAATAAATAAACTGTGTTGAAGACAACATTTCCAGATCTTTGCTATTCTACCTTTTTCTGCAAGACAAAGTTTGGCAAAGTAAAAGTTACAAGGCTTTTAAAAATTTTTCTGCTTTATTATAATGCACCATAAACTGTTTACAAAATTAAAATATTTGAATCATCATTCCTACATGTTATGTAATAATGTACTATTTGAAACTATTTGTTTTGAAGCTGGAACCCATTATTAATAATTTTAGGAAACAGAGGTCTCCAGATAGAAGGATGTTGAAACTACGTTTCTGGGTTTATTCTCTACTCTCCCACCTGGAAATGCTAGGGATCTTACCTCTTTGTTGGATAGGTCAACTCTACTCCCAGCACGATGCTACACCATTGTGCTCTGACGGCCATAAAGCCTGCTAGGAAAGGGTCATGTTTGCTGTAGTAGAATTAGTGTGAGTTAGTGGGCAAAACATGGATGAAAGCTGAAGCCCTAATAGTGGAGAGGAGGCAAGTGAGACAGTCTCCAAGGAAACACAAGTAGATACAGGCTATTTATGGCCAGATGGAAAGAATTTAGGGGACATAAAGTGAATTGCAGAGCTAGGAACTCTGCTTGAAAATAAGACATGAGAGAACAGAAAGGGGTCCAGCTCTGAGGAAAAAAACATAGGACAAGTGCAAAAGGACACAACTCAAGCCAGCTGGTTGAGTCCAACATCATGTCTTCCCACCATCAGTGTTCAGGGTTAGAAAAGCAAAGAACCCTGGATAGTGAGTTGGCCCCAGCACAAGAGAACCTACCTCGCTCCCCCAACCCCCACCATCACCACCATACACATATATAAATAGGCAAACATATTTTGCAGGAATGTGCCTTCCTTTTCACAATTTCAGGAGAGGGGCAAACCAGGTCAGGTAGCTTGATGGCCTGGCCAAGACAAATCTTGTACAGGTGTTGTTTTATAAGGAAATCAGATTCTTAAGCAGCTTACATGCTGATACTTAAGAGGACTACAAATCGCCATTGGTGTTCTTTGAATATTTTGCTCTGAACAATACCTGAAAGGGGATTTTTATAGGCTTATTTTTTAAATTTTATTTGATTATTTTTTCAAATTTTTATTTAAATTCTAGTTAGTTAACATATTGATAATATTGGTTTCAGGAGTAGAATTTAGTAATTCATCAGTTACAAATAACACCCAGTGCTCAAGACAACAGGTGCCCTCCTTAATACCCATCGCCCATTTAGTACATCCCCCACCCATCTCCCCTCAACCAACCCTCAGTTTGTTCTCTACAATGAAGAGTCTCTTATGATTATCTTCCTTCTCTTTTTTCCTTCCTCCATGTTCATCTGTTTTCTTTCTTAAATTCTACATATGAATGAAATTATATGGCGTTTGTCTTTCTCTAACTATATTTTGCTTAGCATAATATACCCTAGCTTCATCCACATTGCAAATAGCAAGATTTCATTCTTTTTGGTGACTTAGTAATGTTCCAGTACGTACACACACACACACACACACACACACACACACACACACACACACACATCCCATATCTTTATCCATTCATCAGTCAATGGACATTTGAGTCTTTCCGTAATTTGGCTATTGTTGATAATGCTGCCATAAACCTCGGGATGCAGGTGCATCTTGGAAACAGCATGCTTGAGGGTGCCTGGGTGGCTCAGTGGGTTAAAGCCTCTGCCTTCGGCTCAGGTCATGATCTCAGGGTCCTGGAATCGAGCCCCGCATCGGACTCTCTGCTCAAGCGGGGAAACTGCTTCTCCTCTCTCTCTCTCTGCCTGCCTCTCTGCCTACTTGTGATCTCTGTCTGTCAAATAAATAAATAAATAAATTTTTTTTTTTTTAAAAAAGAAAGAAACAGCATGCTTGTATCCTTTGGGTAAATACTGAACAGTACAATTGCTGGGTCACAGGGTAGTTCTAACTTTTTGAGGAACCACCACACTATTTTCCAGAGTGGCTGCACAAGTTTGCATTCTTACAAACAGCATAAGAGGTTCTCCTTTCTCCACATCCTTGCCAACATTTATTGTTTCCTGACTTGTTAATTTTAGCCATTCTGACTGGCGTAAGGTCGTATCTCATTGTGATTTTGATTTGTATTTCCCTGATTATGAGTGATGTTAAACATCTTTTCATGTGTCTTTTAGCCATCTGGATGTCTTCTCTGAAAAACTGTTTATTCATATCTTCTGCCTATTTCCTAAGTGGATTATTTGGTTTTGGGGTGTTTTGGGTAAGTTCTTTATAGATTTTGGATATAACCCTTTATCAGATATGTCATTGGCAAATATTTTCTCCCATTCTGAAGGTTGGCTTTTAGTTTTATTGATTGTTTCCTTTGTTGTACAGAAGATTTTTATCTGGATGAACTTCCAATAGTTTGTTTTTGCATTTGCTTCCCTTGCCTCTGGAGACATGTCTAGTAAGAAGTTGCTATGACCAAAGTAAAAAATGTTGCTGCCTGTGTTCTCCTCAAGGATTTTGATGACTTCTTGTCTCACATTTTGTATATGTAAGAAAGTGGTCCGGTTTCATTCTTCTGCATATGGCCGACCAGTCCTCCAAACACCATTTGTTGAAGAGACCGTCTTTTTTCCATTGGATATTCTTTCCTGCTTTGTCAAAGATTAGTTTATCATATAGTTGTAGTCTCATTTCTGGGTTCTCTTATCTGTTCCATTGATCTATGTGTCTGTTTTTGTGACAGTACCATACAGAGTCTTGATGACTACCGCTTTGTAATAAAGCTTGAAATCTGGAATCATAATGTTTCCAGTTTTGCTTTTCTTTTTCAAGATTGCTTTGACTATTTTGGGTCTTTTGTGGTTCCAAACAAATGTTAAGATTGTTCATTCCAGCTCTGTGAAAAATGTTATTATCAGCATTTTGGGAGGAATTGCATTAAATGTATAGATTGCTTTGGGTAGTATAAACATTTTTTTTCAAGATTTTTATTTATTTATTCGACAGAGAGAGAGATCACAAGTAGGCAGAGAGGCAGGCAGAGAGAGAAGAGGGAGCAGGCTCCTTGCTGAGCAGAGAGCCCAATGTGGGGCTCAATCGCAGGACCCTGAGATTGTGACCTAAGCCAAAGGCAGAGGCTTAACCCACTGAGCCACAGGCACCCCTGGGTAGTATAAACATTTTAACAATATTTGTTTTTCCAATCCATGAGCATGGAATGTTCTCCCATTCCTTTTGCTCTCTTCAATTTCTTTCATCAGTGTTCTATAGTTTTTGGAGTATAGATCTCTTACTTCTTTGGTAACGTTTATTCTTAAGTATCTTATGGGTTTTGGTGCAATTGTAAATTGGATCAATTTCTTCATTTCTCCTTCTACTTCTTCATTAACAGTGTATAGAAATATAGATTTCTATAAATTGATTTTAATTCTGCAACTTCGTTGAATTCTTGTATCAGTTCTAACAATTTTTTGGTGAAGCTTTATGGGTTTTCTACCAAGTATCATGTTGTCTGCAAAGAGTGAAAGTTTGACTTCTTTGCCAATTTGGATACCTTTTATTTTTTGTTGTTGTGTGATTGCTGAGGCTAAGACTTCCAGTAAAATGTTAAATAGCACTGTTAAGAGTGAAGACCCTGTCTTGTTCCTGACCCTAGAGAAAACACTCTCAGTTTCTCTCCATTGAGGGTAATATTAGCTGTGGGTCTTTGTGTATGGCCTTTATGATGCTGAGCTTTGTTCCCACTAACCCTGCTTTGTTGAGGGTTTTTATCAAGAATGGATACTGTACTTTGTCAAATGCTTTTTCTGCATCTTTTGAAAGGGTCATATGGTTCTTATCCAATCTTTTATTAATGTGGTGTGTCATATTGATTGATTTATAATATTAAACCATACCTATAGCCTAAGAATAAATTCTGCTTGATTGTGGTGAACAATTCTGTAATATACTGTTGGATTTGATTTGCTAGTATCTTGTTGAGAATATTTGCATCCATGTTCATCAGGGATATTGGCCCATAATTCCCCTTTTTAGTGGGGTTGTTGTCTGGTTTTGGAATCAAGGTAATGCTAGACTCATAGAATGAGTTTGGAAGTGCTTCTTCCACTTCTATTTTTTGGACCAGTTTGAGAAAAAGAGGTATTAATTATTTTTTAAATGCCTTGTAGAATTCCCCTTGGGAGCCGTCTGGCCTGAGACTTTTGTTAGGAGATTTTTGATTACTCATTCAATTTCTTTGCCAGTAATGGGTCATTTCTAATTTTCTATTTCTTCCTGTTTCTGTTTTGGTAGTTTATATGTTTCTAGGAATTTATTCATTTCTTCCATATTGCCCAATTCTTTAGCATATAATCTTTCATAATATTGTGCTATAATTATTTCTTTTTTTAAAGATTTTATTTATTTATTTGACAGAGAGAGATCACAAGTGGGCAGAGAGGCAGGCAGAGAGAGAGGAGGAAGCAGGCTCCCTGCTGAGCAGAGAGGCTGATACGGGACTCGATCCCAGGACCCTGAGGTCATGACCTGAGCCAAAAGCAGAGGTTTAACCCACTGAGCCACCCAGGTGCCCTATAATTATATTTCTGTGGAATTGATTGTGATCTCTCCTCTTTCATTCATGAATTCATTTATTTGGGTCCTTTCTCTTTTCTTGTTGATAAGTCTGGCTAGGAATTTGTTGATGTTTGTAATTCTTTCAAAGAACCACATTTTAGTTTTGTTTGTCTGTACTCCTGGGCTTTTTGTTTCTATGTCATTTATTTCTGTTTTAATCTTTATTATTTCCCTTCTTCTAGCTTTAGGTTTTATTTACTCTTACTTTTCTAGCTCTTTTTAGTTGTCAGGCTAGGCTGTATTTGAGATTTTTCTTGCTTCTTGAGGTAGGCCTATATTTCTATATATTTCCCTCTAATGACCATCTTTGCTGCATCCCAAAGGTTCTGGAGTGTCATGTTTCATTTTAATTTGCTTCCATGTATTCTTTTTTATTTCTTCTTTAACTTCCTGGCTGGCCCATTCATTTTTCTACAGGATGTTCTTTAATCTCCACATTTTTGTACTCTTTCTAAATTTTTTCTCATGGTTGACTTCAAATTTCATGGTCAGAAAATTTTGTGGTCAGAAAATATGCATGATATGATCTAAAACTATTTGAACTTGTTGAGGCCTGATTTGTGACCCATAATGTGATCTATTCTGGAGAATGTTCCATGTGCATTCGAAAAGAATGTGAATTCTGCTGTTGTAGGATGAAATGTTCCAAAAATATCTTTTAAGTTCATCTAGTCCAGTTTGTCATTCAAAGTCATAGTTTCTTTGTTCATTTTCCACTCAGGTGATATGTCCATTACTATAATGGGGGGATTAAGATCCCCTACTATTAATATATTATTATCAATGAGTTTCTTTATGTTTGTTATAAACTGTTTTATATATTTGGGTGCTCCCTAGTTAGGAACATAAAGGTTTACAATTGTTAGATCTTATTGAATAGACCCCTTTATTATGATATGATATCCTTCGTCATATCCTCTTATAGTCTTTGGTTTAAAATCTAGTTTGTCTGATATAAGAAGGGCTATTTCAGCTTTCTTTTGATGTCCATTAGCACAATAGATGGTTCTTTATACCCTCACTTTCAATTTGGAAGTGTCTTTAGGTCTAAAATGAGTCTCTTGTAGACATCAAATAGATGGGCCTTCTTTTTTATCCATTCTGACACCCTATGTCTTTTGAGTGGAACATTTAGTCCATTTACAGTCAGAGTGATTATCAATAGATATGAATTTAGTTCCATTGTATTATCTGTAAAGTCATTGTTTCTGGAGATTTTCTCTGTTCCTTTCTAGTCTTTGTTACCTTTGGTATTTCTCATTTAAATGGTCCCCTTTACTATTTCTTGCAGAACTGGTTTAGTGGTCATGAACTCCTTTAGTTTTTGTCTGTCTGGGAAACTCTTTTTTTTTTTTTCTCCTTCTATTCGAATGATAGCCTTGCGGGATAAAGTAATCTTGGCTTCATATTTTTCCCATTCAGCATGTTGAATACATCATGCCACTTTCTTCTGGCCTGTAAAGTTTCTATGGATAGATTCACTGCTAAACTGATTTGTTTTCCCTTGTGGGTTAGGGATTTCTTTCCCCTTGCTGCTCTCAGGATTCTTTCCTTATTCCTGTATTTTGCAAATTTTACTACCTTTCTTGATGTTGGCTGGCTTTTGTTGATTTTGATGGGTATTCTCTGTGCCTCTTGGATTTGGATGTCTGTTTCTCTTCCCAATTAGGGAAGTTTGCATCTACAATTTCCTCAAATTAACCTCCAGTCCCATTTCCCCCTCTCTTCTTCTTCTACGGCTCCTATGATATGAATGTTGTTATGCTTTATAGAGTCGCTGAATTCCCTAAGTCTACCTTCATGATCCAATAGGATCCAACATTTTCTTTCCCTCTTCAGATTCATTATTTTCCATAATCTTATCTTCTATATCACTTATTTCTTCCTGTGTTTCTTTATCCTTGTGGTTATTACATCAAGTTGGTTTTGCATCTCAGCTACAGCATTTTTTATTTTGGCCTGATCAGTTTTTAGGTCTTTTGTCTCTGCTATAAGGGTTTCTGTGCTTTTTTCTATGCTTTTCTCAAACCCAGCTAGTATCCTTATGATTGTTGTTTTAAATTCTAGGTCAGGCATATTATATCTATTTTGATTAGCTCTCTGACCGTGACCTCTTCTTGTTCATTCAGAATGAATTCCTCTGTCTTGGCATTTTGTCTAGGTCTCTGTCCTTTGTGTGTTAGGAAAGTGTGTGCCTAGTCCTATTTCCACTGGAGCTAAAGATTTGCAACACTTCATGATCAGCACACTTGTTGTATCTGTGGGATTTGTGCTAATCTTTTAGGGGAGGGGTCTGCTGTGCTCTGGCTCCCAGTCACACTTGTCCTATTTAAAAAAAAAAAAGAGGGAGTCAAGATGGCAGAGAAGTAGCAGGCTGAACTACTTCAGCTAACAGGAGATCAGCTAGATAGCTTATCTAAAGATTGCAAACACCTGCAAATCCATCGGCAGATCGAAGAGAAGAACAACAGCAATTCTGGAAACAGGAAAACAACCACTTTCTGAAAGGTAGGACTGGAGGAGAAGTGAATCCAAAGCGACGGGAAGATAGACTCCGGGGGGAGGGGCCGGCTCCCGGCAAGCGGTGGAGCAATGGAGCACAAAATCAGGACTTTTAAAAGTCTGTTCCGCTGAGGGACATCGCTCCAGAGGCTAAACCGGGTGAAGCCCACGCGGGGTCAAGTGGCCTCAGGTCCCACAAGGTCACAGAAGGATCGGGGGTTTCTGAGTGTCACAGAGTTTGCGGGTATTGGAACGGGAAAACCGGCTACAGAGACAGAGCTGACAGTGAGCTCACAGCTCGGGGTTACCTTGAACCGGTCGCAGGCTCAGTGAGCTCGGAGCGCGGCCGGAGGTCAGGCAGACAGGAGTAACTGGGCGCTATTCTCTGAGGGCGCACTGAGGAGTGGGGCCCCGGGCTCTCGGCTCCTCTGGGCCGGAGACTAGGAGGCCGCCATTTGTATTCCCATCCTCCAGAACTCTACGGAAAGCGCTCAGGGAACAAAAGCTTCTGAAAGCAAACCTGAGCGGATTACTCAGCCCGGCCCCTGGTAAGGGCGGTGCAATTCCGCCTGGGGCAAAGACACTTGAGAATCACTACACAGGCCCCTCCCCCAGAAGATCCACACGAAGTCCAGCCAAGACCAAGTTCACCTACCAAGGAGTGTGGTTTCAATACCAAGGAGAGCAGCAGAATTACAGAGGAGGAGAAAGCAAAGCATGGAACTCATGGCTTTCTCCCTGTGATTTTTTTTAGTCTTGCAGTTAATTTAATTTTTTTCTTTTTCATTTTTTTTCTCTTTTTCTGCTAAAATTTTTTTTTAACTTTTGCCCTCTTCTTTTTTAACGTTTTTTAACGAGTTTATCTAATATATATATTTTTTCTTTTTTATATTTTTCTTTATTCGTTTTCTTTTTTTTAATTCTTTTCTTTTCTTTTTGAACCGCTTTTTATCCCCTTTATCATCCACCTCATGATTTGGGATCTCCTCTGATTTGGTTAAAGCATATTCTCCTGGGGTTGTTGCCACCCTTTTAGTATTTTACTTGCTCCTTCATATACTCTTATCTGGACAAAATGACAAGGCAGAAAAATTCACCACAAAAAAAAGAACAAGAGGCAGTACCGAAGATGGGGACCTAATCAATACAGACATTGGTAATATGTCAGATCTAGAGTTCAGAATGACAATTCTCAAGGTTCTAGCCAGGCTCGAAAAAGGCATGGGAGATATTAGAGAAACGCTCTCAAGAGATATAAAAGCCCTTTCTGGAGAAATAAAAGAACTAAAATCTAACCAAGTTGAAATAAAAAAAGCTATTAATGAGGTGCAATAAAAAATGGAGGCTCTCACTGCCAGGATAAATGAGGCAGAAGAAGGAATTAGTGATATAGAAGACCAAATGATGGAGAATAAAGAAGCTGAGCAAAAGAGGGACAAACAGCTACTGGGCCACGAGGGGAGAATTCAAGAGATAAGTGACACCATAAGACGAAACAACATTAGAATAATTGGGATTCCAGAAGAAGAAGAAAGAGAGAGGGGAGCAGAAGGTATACTGGAGAGAATTATTGGGGAGAATTTCCCCAATATGGCAAAGGCAACGAGCATCAAAATTCTGGAGGTTCAGAGAACACCCCTCTGAATAACCCATACCCCGTCACCTAATAGTAAAATTTACAAGTCTTAGTGACAAAGAGAAAATCCTGAAAGCAGCCCGGGAAAAGAAGTCTGTAACATACAATGGAAAAAATATTTGATTAGCAGCTGACTTATCCACAAAGACCTGACAGGCCAGAAAGAGCTGGCATGATATTTTCAGAGCACTAAACGAGAAAAACATGCAGCCAAGAATACTATATCCAGCTAGGCTATCATTGAAAATAGAAGGAGAGATTAAAAGCTTCCAGGACAAACAAAAACTGAAATAATTTGCAAACACCAAACCAGCTCTACAGGAAATATTGAAAGGGGTCCCCTAAGCAAACAGAGAGCCTACAAGTGGTAGATCAGTAAGGAATGGAGACAATATACAGTAACAGTCACCTTACAGGCAATACAATGGCACTAAATTCATGTCTTTCAATATTACCCTGAATGTTAATGGGCTAAATGCCGCTGTCAAAAGACACAGGGTATCAGAATGGATAAAAAAAACAAAACCCATCTATATGTTGCCTCCAAGAAACTCATTTTAAGCCTGAAGACACCTCCAGATTTAAAGTGAGGGGTTGGAAAAGAATTTACCATGCTAATGGACATCAGAAGAAAGCAGGAATGGCAATCCTTAGATCAGAATAATTAGATTTTAAGCCAAAGACTATAATAAGAGATGAGGAAGGACATTATATCATACTCAAAGGGTCTGTCCAACAAGAAGATCTAACAATTTGAAATATCTATGCCCCCAACGTGGGAGCAGTCAACTATATAAACCAATTAATAACAAAATCAAAGAAACACATCAACAATAATACAATAATAGTAGGGGACTTTAACACTCCCCTCACTGAAATGAACAGATCATCCAAGCAAAAGATCAGCAAGGAAATAAAGGCCTTAAAAGACACACTGGATCAGATGGACAACACAGACATATTCAGAACATTTCATCCTAAAGCAACAGATTACACATTCTTCTCTAGTGCACATGGAACATTCTCCAGAATAGATCACATCCTCGATCCTAAATCAGGACTCAACCGGTATCAAAAGATTGGGATTATTCCCTGCGTATTTTCAGACCACAATGCTCTGAAGCTAGAACTCAACCACAAAAGGAAGTTTGGAAAGAACCAAAATACATGGAGACTAAACAGCATCCTTCTAAAGAATGAATGGGTCAACCGGGAAATTAAAGAAGAATTGAAAAAAATCATGGAAACAAATGACAATTAAAATACAACAGTTCAAAATCTGTGGGACACAACAAAGGCAGTCCTGAGAGGAAAATATATAGCGGCACAAGCCTTCCTCAAGAAACAAGAAAGGTCTCAGGTACACAACCTAACCCTACACCTAAAGGAGCTGGAGAAAGAACAAGAAAAAAGCCCTAAGCCCAGCAGGAGAAGAGAAATCATAAAGATCAGAGCAGAAATGAATGAAATAGAAACCAAAAAGACAATAGAGCAAATCAACGAAACTAGGAGCTGGTTCTTTGAAAGAATTAATAAAATTGATAAACCCCTGGCCAGACTTATCAAAAAGAAAAGAGAAAGGACCCAAATAAATAAAATCATGATTGAAAGAGGAGAGATCAAAACTAACACCAAAGAAATACAAACTATTATAAGAACATGCTATGAGCAACTCTACGCCAACAAATTTGACAATCTGGAAGAAATGGATGCATACCTAGAAACATATAAACTACCACAACTGAACCAGGAGGAAATAGAAAGCCTGAACAGACCCATAACCAGTAAGGAGATTGAAACAGTCATTAAAAATCTCCAAACAAACAAAAGCCCAGGGCCAGACCGCTTCCCGGGGGAATTCTACCAAACATTTAAAGAAGAACTAATTCCTATTCTCCTGAAACTGTTCCAAAAAATAGAAATGGAAGGAAAACTTCCAAACTCATTTTATGAGGCCAGCATCACCTTGATCCCAAAACCAGACAAGGATCCCATCAAAAGAGAGAGCTATAGACCAATATCCTTGATAAACACAGATGCGAAAATTCTCAACAAAATACTAGCCAATAGGATTCAACAGTACATTAAAAGGATTATTCACCACGACCAAGTAGGATTTATTCCAGGGCTGCAAGGTTGGTTCAACATCTGCAAATCAGTCAATGTGATACAACACATCAATAAAAGAAAGAACAAGAACCATATGATACTCTCCATAGATGCTGAAAAAGCATTTGACAAAGTACAGCATCCGTTCCTGACCAAAACTCTTCAAAGTGTACGGATAGAGGGCACATACCTCAATATCATCAAAGCCATCTATGAAAAACCCACCGCAAATATCATTCTCAATGGAGAAAAACTGAAAGCTTTTCCACAGCAGGGATGTCCATTATCACCACTGCTATTCACATAGTACTAGAAGTCCTAGCCTCAGCAATCAGACAACAAAAGGAAATTAAAGGCATCCAAATCGGCAAAGAAGAAGTCAAATTACCACTCTTCGCAGATATGATACTATATGTGGAAAACCCAAAAGACTCCACTCCAAAACTGCTAGAGCTTGTACAGGAATTCAGTAAAGTGTCAGGATATAAAATCAATGCACAGAAATCAGTTGCATTTCTCTACACCAACAACAAGACAGAAGAAAGAGAAATTAAGGAGTCCATCCCATTTACAATTGCACCCCAAACCAGAAGATATCTAGGAATAAACCTAACCAAAGAGGCACAGAATCTATACTCAGAAAACTATAAAGTACTCATGAAAGAAATTGAGGAAGACACAAAGAAATGGAAAAATGTTCCATGCTCCTGGATTGGAAGAATAAATATTGTGAAAATGTCTATGTTTCCTAAAGCAATCTACACATTTAATGCAATTCCTATCAAAGTACCATCCATCTTTTTCAAAGAAATGGAACAAATAATTCAAAATTTATATGGAACCAGAAAAGACCTCGAATAGCCAAAGGGATATTGAAACAGAAAGCCAAAGTTGGTGGCATCACAATTCTGGACTTCAAGCTCTATTACAAAGCTGTCATCATCAAGACAGCATGGTACTGGCACAAAAACAGACACATAGATCAATGGAACAGAATCGAAAGCCCAGAAATAGACCCTCAACTCTATAGTCAACTAATCTTTGACAAAGCAGGAAAGAATGTCCAATGGAAAAAAGACAACCTCTTCAATAAATGCTGTTGGGAAAATTGGACAGCCACATGCAGAAAAATGAAATTGGACCATTCCCTTACATCACACACAAAGATAGACTCAAAATGGATGAAGGACCTCAATGTGAGAAAGGAATCCATCAAAATCCTTGAGGAGAATACAGGCAGCAACCTCTTCGACCTCAGCTGCAGCAACATCTTCCTAGGAACATCACCAAAGGCAAGGGAAGCAAGGGCAAAAATGAACTATTGGGATTTCATCAAGATCAAAAGCTTTTGCACAGCAAAGGAAACAGTTAACAAAATCAAAACACAACTGACAGAATGGGAGAAGATATTTGCAAACGACATATCAGATAAAGGACTAGTGTCCAAAATCTATAAGGAACTTAGCAAACTCAACACCCAAAGAACAAATAATCCAATCAAGAAATGGACAGAGGACATGAACAGACATTTCTGCAAAGAAGACATCCAGATGGCCAACAGACACATGAAAAAGTGCTCCATATCACTTGGCATCAGGGAAATACAAATCAAAACCACAATGAGATATCACCTCACACCAGTCAGAATGGCTAAAATCAATAAGTCAGGAAATGACAGATGCTGGAAAAGATGCGGAGAAAGGGAAACCCTCCTACACTGTTGGTGGGAATGCAAGCTGGTGCAACCACTATGGAAAAGAGCATGGAGGTTCCTCAAAATTTTGAAAATAGAACTGCCCTATGACCCAGCAATTGCACTACTGGGTATTTACCCTAAAGATACAAACGTAGTGATCCAAAGGGGCACGTGTACCCGAATGTTTACTGCAGCAACGTCCACAATAGCCAAACTATGGAAAGAACCTAGATGTCCGTCAACAGATGAATGGATCAAGAAGATGCGGTATATATACACAATTGAATACTATGCAGCCATCAAAAGAAATGAAATCTTGCCATTTGCGACAACATGGATGGAACTAGAGCATATCATGCTTAGCGAAATAAGTCAAGCGGAGAAAGACAACTATCATATGATCTCCCTGATATGAGGAAGTGGTGATGCAACATGGGGGCTTAAGTGGGTAGGAGAAGAATCAATGAAACAAGATGGGATTGGGAGGGAGACAAACCATAAGTGACTCTTAATCTCACAAAAGATAGTGAGGGTTGCTGGGAGGAGGGGGGTTGGGAGAAGGGGGGTGGGGTTATGGACATTGGGGAAGGTATGTGCTTTGGTGAGTGCTGTGAAGTGTGTAAACCTGGCGATTCACAGAACTGTACCCCTGGGGATAAAAAAAAAATGTTTATAAAAACTAAAAATTAAAAAAGAGAAAAAAAGGCACTTGCAGAGCACAGGGGGGCAGGGTTTGTGTAAGCAGCTCAAGTCTCCACTCTGTGCACTGTGTGCCTCAATGAAGTCAGCCTGTGGTGATGGGAGGGGTAAGAAATGGCACCATCCTACTTTCTTTCCTGGAGAGTGGAGTTCACATCTACCACTGTTTGGAAAGCCCAACAGAATAGTGAACAATTTCTCCTGTTGTGTCCAGGACTCAGTCAGAGTCCTGGTTGTGTCTGAGCCATCTGCCCACCTGGCAGCACAGGGCTCCTGTGTTTTACCTCAGAAGTGCGGTTGGGTTCTAAAAGACTAAATTTTATGGACCCAGCACAGTGCAGACCCATTTGATCCTCTCGGGGAGGGACTCGCCATCCTGTGGGTGCTGCCGGCTTGTCCCAGAATGGCAGTCACATGAATGTGCAGGGGCTTGCAATTTATGGTAAAGAATTAGCAAAAACCCAGCATCTAGATTAGCTGCACTCAGCTGGCATCTCTGCTTCTGTATTAATGAATGGGACAGTTCATTGACACCTACTATCTCTTTCGTCTCCAGAGACAAAGTGCCATGTGTCTCAAATGCATTCCAAGAAGGAGAACTGTCTCTCCTGGTGCAACCCAGGTGATCCTCAGACCACATTTTCCACTCCCAGGCCTCTGCTCCCCTTCCCCACAGGAATACCACTATGCTCACAAGACTCCACTCTGAGGTGGCACAGATTTTTAAAACTTCAGACCTTCAGCTCTGCTGCTTTTGACACTTGTAATAATTGGCCCCTCTCATTTTTTCGGTCAGTGGTTTTAGGAAAGTTTTTTTGTACAATCTTCTGTCTGTTTGTCTGTCTCTCTCTCTCTCTCCCTTCTCTCCAGAATCAGGGCCCCCTCCCTTCTGCAGTATCCCCAGTCTTTTCACCCCCAAATCACAGCACTGCCCCTTCTGCCCTCCACCATGTGCCACTTTTCCCCCTCCAGTTGTGTTCTTTCAGAACTCAGAGTATCCCCTGGGTGTTCAGAATGATAATTATCTAGTTGTGTTCAAGGGAGAGACAAGCATAAAGTCCTCCTACTATTCCACCATCTTAAGTCCTTGCTTCTGTCTATAGGTTTAGTAAAGATGCAGTTCTATGAGTGAAAAGGGCAACCCGTATTACAAAATTAATTTTAGGAGAATAAGAGAGACACTAATATATATTAATGATCTGTTAAATGTAGGGTGACCATACAATTCCATATGGAGAATATGTTATTTAATTGACACCTAGAACTTGGGCATAAATTGACATCAAAATACTAATAACTTAGAGCCCAGAACATTATGATTCTGGTGTCAGCAATCAACTGCTCCTAAGGATAATTGGGACACTATTAGTTATCCACTGCTCCTCTTTTACTTCTCACATTAGTCACAGAAATAATCCATCCTTGACTGGCCAATGCATTTTACTACAGGCAATATAAATCATACTGTCTCAAAGTTAACCCAAGTGTTCAAATTTAAGGGTAAAAACTTACTTCATTAATGATGGTTCTCTTGCTTTAGTTTAGTTGTGTCTTTATTTCTTTGCTACAACATAGATACTTGCAATTTGAAAGATTTCATAGATTCACTTTCTTCTGAGTCATTTTCTAGAAAATGTCTGTAATAAAATAACTTCTTAGTGCTCCCTGGAAAGTTGCTTAAAGACGTTTTTGACTATTGATGGACAGAGAACTTTAAGGTCAAGAGTGTAGAAAAGACTTTGCCTTCTCCATCCCTAAAACACTTTATGATTACTTAATTTGATTTAAAATTGAGTATATATTTGATAGTAAAACTTAACCATATCAATCTTATTGTGATTTTACTATTTAATAGTTTCATGTACTCTGAATTACCTGTGGAAATTGGGTGATATGAAAATGTATCAACATTCCTCATTAGGAGTTATTTGGTAGTAGATATCAAATTTTTAATTGTACATGCCTTGACATTTTTGCTTCTTTGAATTTGTCCTTAGATATATATGTACAAATTCTTAAAGATATATATGCAAGCACATTTATTGTAGCACAATTAATATACTGGAACAGTTTAAGTGCTCATAAATAGACATTTGGTATATTTGTTATTACACCCTTGCAATAGAATACTGTGATTTTTAAAGAATGAGGTAGATTCTATAAGAGTTACTATTAAAAAATACCTACAATATACTAAAGAAATTAAGACATAGATTATTGTTTGGCACATAGCAACTGTTATATTACTGTTTACAGGGCTTATCTCTGATGAGTACAATAGAACTAGGAGGAGGGAAGGATGCTTTTCACATATAAACCCCTGCAGTGTTTGACAGTGTTAATCATATAATTTTATAATAAGTTGAGCCTACATTTTCCATCAAATGACCAAAGAGTTTGATAAAAGTAAGCACTCCTAAACACTAAGCCCCTAAAAATGGAAATGAGGTCTTTTTAATGAATATACTAATGTAAGAAGGAAATAGAGGTATGAATTTCCCATCCTATTGTTCTTCCAATCTTGATTCCATGAGAGCAGGGGATGACTATGATTGAAAATGGAAATCATATAAATAATATATTTTGAACTTGACTTGTATCTTGTGTTTCCTAGGGTTGTTACAACAAACTACTACAAACTGAATGGCCTGAAAGAAAAGACATTTATTCTCTCACAATTCTGGATATTAGAAGTCCAAAGTTAAGGTGCTATTAGGGTCATGCTCTCCCTAAAGTCTCTAGGAGAGGATATTGGCATCCCTCGGCTTGCAGCTGTATCATTCCAATCTCAGTTTCCATCTTTACATGGTTTTCTTCATTGTGACTGTCTCTTCTCTTCTCATAACAGTCAGATAGGACTAAGGCCCATCCTAATTCAGTATAAATTCATTTTGACCATTACATCTGCAAAAACTATATGTCCAAAACCTTGATGACATCTGAAAAAACCTACTCCAAATAAGGTCATATTCATAGGTATTGGGACTAGAGTATCAATGTATCTTTTTTGTGGAGCATAATTTAATGCACAACTAGATTTTTTTAGATCTTCCACTTCAAATTTCTTATTCCATAGATGAATCTGAAGGGACTGTATGGCGATGGTGTAGCAGCTGAATTAGCAGTGTTGCTCTAACGGCAATCACAATTTCTGATGGGCCTCAAAGCCTCTTACAGAGCTCCTCTCTATCCCCCCAAAATTAATATCAGAAATGGAAGCAAACTGAAGAGTAAAAGACTTAATTACCCTTGGTGCAACTACTTTATATAATTTAGGATGATAATACTCAGGGAATAAAACATTTTTATGACTAAGACTTGCTACATAGAACAAATGATCTCTGATGTGGTGTATTTAAACAAACAGTTGACCCTTGAGCAATGTGGGTGGTTAGGGGAGATCCACGTATAACTTTGGACCCCTCCATAACTTCACTACTAATAGCCTACTGTTGACAGGAAGCCTTACTGAGAACATGAATAGTTGATTAACACATATTTTGTATACTTTGTGTATTATATACTGTATTCTTATAATAAAATAAGCTAGAGAAAATAAAATGTTATTAGGAAAATCATAAGGAAGAGAAAATACATTTACAATACTGTACTATAAAAACGTGCATGTATAAGTGGACCTATGCCATTCAAACCCAGGTTGCCCAAGGGTCAACCGTACTCATTATCTAAAACTAAACACACACTCTATCTATTAACAGGGGAGAATAACCATAACATCATACTTCAGAAATTCATATGTACAAGCCAATATTGACTTTCATTTTTTTTACCTCTTAAGAAGGGATGATCACAAAGAACCAATTACGTTGTCTCCTACACAATCACTTAGGTAAGCCTTGTATGAGTTTGTAGTTAAAATCCTTTTGTTCTTTGACTTTTGAGGAATCCCTGTGGATGTTTAACCCTAAATGAACATATCCTGGGCCTCTAGCAACCTGGAAGGCAACTAACTAGAGACCTCTCCTGATGCAATCATGAATATTGGCTAAGAATTTTTTTAAAAGATTTTATTAATTTATTTGACAGAGAGAGAGAGAAATAGGGACCATAAGCACAGAGTGTGGGAGAGGGAGAAGCAGGCTTCCCACAGAGCAGGGAGCCCAATGTGGGGCTCGATCCCAGGATCCTGGGATCATGACCTGAGCCAAAGGCAGATACTTAATGACTGAGCCACCCAGGCGCCCCAGCTAAGACATTTTCTTAAGTTTTGGTTTTTTAAAAAAATTTATTTATTTGAAAGAGAGTATGCACGTGGGTGTGCATGCACAAGCACAGGGGGAAGGGGCTGAGGGAAAGGGAGAGAATCTCAAGCAGACTCCCCACTGAGCACAGAGCCCAAAGTGGGCCTCAATCTCATGACCCTTAGATCATGACCTGAGCTGAAATCAAGAATTGGATTCAACCAACTGAATCACCTGGGAGCCCCCTTTTAAAGTTTTAAATGCATAGGTGAGCTCACAAGAAAAAAGTGAGGGGAAAAAAGACAAAAACAAAACAGAACAAAACAAAAACCTGTCAGCTTTCAAAAAGAGAACATTTAAAGCCTGAGTTATAAGCACCTGAGCAGCCCAAAGAAATCTTCCACCTTACAGAGGCTTGAACAACTAAGAACTATAGTTTGTTGTTATTATTTTATACTTCAGTTTTTAATGGATTATGTATCTACATGGTTCTAAAATAAAAACTATGTAAGTAAAAACTTACATAGTTTTTATTTTATTTTATATTTTATAGAGGGGGTATGTAAGTACCCCCTCTCCACCCATCAATTCCCCTCCTTCCTATAAATAATGTATTTTATTAGTTATGATTCTGTATGACTCCTAGGCCATATAAGTAGTTGTTCTTCCTTCAGACCCAAAGTGTAGCCTACCTTTTGTAGGCTACATCTTATGAGATTTGATGTTGTTTTCAGTTAACAGTGTATCTTGGAGATATTTCTATATCCATCCTTGGAGATTTTCTTTGTCTTTTAAAACACCAGAGAGTATTCATTTGTGCAGAAAATAATTGTTTATTGATGGATACGGGTTCTTGCAGCATACAAACATGTAATTACATCATAATGTATATTTGTAAATATATTGGTACAATTAATTCCTAGAAGTGGTTTCCTTGGATCATAGAAAAAATCCATGTTTTATTTTGAGAGAGAAAGACTGCTTGATTGTCCTCTGTAGAGATTGTACCATTTGACAGTCTGAACCAGTGTTGTAAAGCACGTCTCTTCTACAAGCTGATGCACTAAGCGCATGTCAAAATTTTGGAATTTTTTCTCATCTCCTAGATGAAAAATGGCATCTCACACTTTATTTTGTTATGCATGGTGATGGGTATCTTTCCATACATTTAAGAATCTTGTTCTCTGAACTCTTTATTTTTGTTCTTTGCCCATATTTCTATTGAGGTTTTGGAGTTTTCATTGCTGATTTCTAGGAACACTCTAAACACAAAAAGGGATAGTATTTCATCTGTCCCAACAGAAAATATTACATAAAGCCTGTAGTCAGCAAAGGATTTGAAAAAGAAAAGATTCACGAAAATCTCCCCAGTAGGTCAAGAAGAGACAAGAATTTCTGGTTGTTTCTGATAAGCTTATTTTTGATTGGGCTCTGGGGAAGAATAAAAAGTTTTCTGTCACGGGCGCCTGGGTGGCTCAGTGGGTTAAGCCGCTGCCTTCGGCTCAGGTCATGATCTCGGGGTCCTGGGATCAAGTCCCGCATCAGGCTCTCTGCTCAGCAGGGAGCCTGCTTCCCTCTCTCTCTCTCTGCCTGCCTCTCTGCCTACTCGTGATCTCTCTCTGTCAAATAAATAAATAAAATCTTTTAAAAAAAAAAGTTTTCTGTCAGAAATTTTTAAGAGTCTCTATTTCTAGTACCTACTTGGCATGGAGATTCCCAGAGCTTAATAAAAACTTAATAAAAAACTGATTTAGAGTCAGTGAAACTCTAGAGGAAATGGCCCATGATCTCTTATTTACTGATCTATAAGCTTCCTGATGGCAGGGTCTTTCTATCATAATTCCTGGAATATAAAGATAAAAATGAACTAATGAATAGATTACTACTACATGAAATTCAGTTTTCAAAGCCATGAGACCTAAACATTTCTCAAGTGTTTGGTTGCAGGGATTGTAGCAGGGTAACAGTTTCTCTCCCAGAATATGGCCCAGGGCAAGGAACCTGAGACCAGAAACCAAGCCCACTAATTAGTAACCCTCTATATTACAGCACAGAGAGAAACTGAATTTAAGTAATGAAAATGAAAGTGTTTTAATGTGCTAGGAATTTGAATTAAATATATAGGGACATGCTTTGCAATTTTGACCTAGAACATATTGTTCAATACAAGCCTATAATTCCCTATTCCTTAAAATAAAGTAAATTTATATGAACATGAAAACATTCTTTTACCATCATTTTTTACTATTATTTTTAACTTAAATTTTAAATATTATAAAATATTCCAAACACACAGAAAAACATATAAAATAATATAATAGAAACCCAAGCAGTATTATGAGTTACAACAAATGCTAATATGTTGTTTTAAGAGTCAAGAAAAGCTAGATATGCTATGAAACAAAAATCAAGGTATCAGTGACTAAAAGTAACATAACATTATTTCTAACCTATACTTTATATCACGAAGAGTTGACAGACAGATTCTTACTTACTGGAGCCACTCAGCATCTCAGGCTGACAGAGGTCCCACAACCTCCCCTCTCTCAACAAAAAGCTTCTGCATGTGTCACAGCAGTGAGAGAGGTCATGAAGATTTGCACATCTGGGCGGGGTGACATGAGTCACAAATCCTCGTGTTTCACTGGCCAGTGCAAGTCAGGTGGCCACAGTTTAACCTCAAAGTGTGGTTAAGTGTAATCCTTCCTCATACCTGCAAAAAAGGAACCCAAAATATGGGCAAGCATTTTTTTTTTCAAGAGAAGATACAATAAAGAGATGGAAAGAATAAAATAAATAATAGACTTAACACATTAAAAAAAATAAAAGCAATACAACTTAATGATAACATGTATGAAAAAAGAGTATTAAGTTTGGAGGAAATTTAAAAGAATGTAGCATAAACAACATAAGTACCAACCAGAAGAAGCCTCTAGTAATATCCATCAAAAAAACTTACAGAGATCATGACACAAATGGATAGGAAAAGTACCTATAAACATTAAAGAAAGTGAATCATTTATTTAATAAACTTGATTCAAAGAAAATATCATAACATCTAACTTCAATTTTACACAAACTCTTCCAGAGAATAAAGAGAAAATATCACCACACATTTTACTTATTTTTATTTTTTTTTCCACCACAAATTTTAAATGGCTAGTGAAACTTTGACAACATGACCAAGCAAAGGCAGTGGAAGAAAAGGAACATTGCAAACCAATGTAATTAATGAATTATCTTAAGAAAAGCATAATGAACCAAATCCAGAAATGTATATAAAAAATGTTTAATGACCAAGTTTGTCTAGCCCTAGAGAATCTATCAATATAACTCAGCATAAAGTATCTCCTTTAACAAATTAAAGGAGAAAATCATACCATTACTTTAGCCAATTATTTTAACCAAATTAGCATTAGCTGTAAGTCAACATAAATTCATGTAAATAACTGCACTGGGAATAGAAGAAACTTAATTTATTTTCTAAAGATTTTATTTATTTATTCATTTGAGAGAGCGAGAGGGAGGGAGCATGAGCAGGAGGAGGGGCAGAGGGAGAAGCTGTAAAAGTTGGGTATTCATGTTGCGTATCATGCTTAGCAAAATAAGTCAAGCAGAGAAAGACAACTATCATACGATCTCCCTGATATGAGGAAGTGGTGATGCAACATGGGGGCTTAAGTGGGTAGGAGAAGAATAAATGAAACAAGATGGGATTGGGAGGGAGACAAACCATAAGTGACTCTTGATCTCACAAAACAAACTGAGGGTTGCTGGGGGGAGGGGGTTTGGGAGAAGGGGGTGGGATTATGGACATTGGGGAGGGTATGTGCTTGGGTGAGTGCTGTGAAGTGTGTAAACCTGGTGATTCACAGACCTGTACCCCAGGGATAAAAATATATGTTTATAAAAAATAAAAAATTAATTAAAAAAAAAAGTTGGGTATTCATTCTTTCTGATGGAGGCATAATACTCCATAATGTATATGGACCACATCTTCCGTATCCATTTGTCCATTGAAGGACATCTTGGTTCTTTCCACAGTTTGGCGACCGTGGCCATTGCTGCTATAAACATTGGGGTACAGATGGCCCTTCTTTTCACGACATCTGTATCTTTGGGGGTAAATACCCAGGAGTGCAATTGCAGGGTCATAGGGAAGTTCTATTTTAATTTCTTGAGGAATATCCACACTGTTCTCCAAAGAGGCTGCACCAACTGGCATTCCCACCAATAGTGGAAGAGGGTTCCCCTTTCTCCACATCCTCTCCAACACATGTTGTTTCCTGTCCTGTTAATTTTGGCCATTCTAACTGGTGTAAGGTGATATCTCAATGTGGTTTTAATTGGAATCTCCCTGATGGCTGGTGATGATGAACATTTTTTCATGTGTCTGATAGTCATTTGTATGTCATCTTTGGAGAAGTGTCTGTTCATATCTTCTGCCCATTTTTTGATATGATGTATGGTTTCACTTATTTGTGGAGCATAACAAATAACATGGAGGACATGGGGAGTTAGAGAGGAGAAGGGAGTTGGGGGAAATTGGAAGGGGAGGTGAACCATTGGAGACTATGGACTCTGAAAAACAATCTGAGGGGTTTGAAGTAGTGGGGGGGGGTGGGATGTTGGGGTACCAGGTGGTGGGTATTATAGAGGACACGGATTGAATGGAGTACTGGGTGTGGTGAAAAAATAATAAATACTGTTATGCTGAAAATAAATTTAAAAAGAAGAAGAAGAAGAAGAAGAAGAAGAAGAAGAAGAAGAAGAAGCAGAAGCTGTAGAGATAAAAATGCAATCATAGAAAAACAAACGAGAGCCCTAAAACTAGACTCATGGAAATCTAAAAACTTGATTCATGACAGAGTTGTAAATGCAAATCAGTGGGAAAGAAGATACTATTTAGTAAATGCTATAGAGACATTTTGCTATCTCTATGGGGTAAAAAGTAAGTAAATATCCTGCTTCACAAAATGAATTTTAGATGGATTAAGGGCTTAAATAGGGTACAGACCTTTGAAACATTTAATAAGAAGAAGAATATTTCATGGTACAGAAAGACATATTAAGTAAGATTTTTAAAAAATATTTTATTTATATATTTGACAAACATAGAGGGGGAGAACACAAGCAGGGGGATTGGGAGAGGGAGAAGCAGGCTTCCCACTATGCAGGGAGCCTGACGGAGAGCTCAACCCAGAACCCTGGGATCATGACCTGAGCTGAAGGCAGACACTTAACCAACTGAGCCACTCAGGTACCCTTAAAAAAGATTTTAAAAATGCCAATCGTAAAGATCAAGATTGATAAATGTGACTATACTAAAATTAATAATTTCAACAGAAAACCCATAAAGAGAGTAAAAAGACAAGTAACAGCAAGATCTTGATCTTGAAAATATTCCCAAGGATAAATAATTTCATTCCTAAAAATGTAATAAAGATATTGCATATACATTCATGTGTATGACTTTAAGGTTTTTCACCTATGGTGAAATAGACATAACATATCATTTACCATGTTGACCATTTCAGAGTGTTTAGTTTCATCACATTAAGTGCATAATATTGTTGTGTAATCAATCTTCAGAATGCTTTTCATCTTACTCTACAGCTATTAAATAACAACTCCCCATCCTCCCTCCCTCAGCCCCTGGCAACCACCATTCTAACTTCCTGTCTGTATAAACTTGACTATATTAGGTACCTTGTGTAAATGGAATCATACCATATTTGCCTTTTTGTGACTGGCTTATTTGGCTAAGCATAATGTCCCCAAAATTCATCCATACTACAAGATGTGTCAGAATTTTCTTTCTTTTTAAGGCTAAACAGTATCCCATTGTGTGTAGATACCACATTTTGTTTATCCATTCATCCATCTAGGGACATTTGAGTTGCTGCTACCTTTGACCATTGTGAATAATTTTGCTATGAACATGTGTTTACAAATACCTCCTCAGGATTTTTGCTTTCAACTCTGTTAAGTATAGACCTAGAAGTGGAATTGCTGGATTATACGGTAATTCTATTTTTCTTAAAACAAGCAAACAAACAAACAAACAAAAAAACCTGTTATACTGTTCTCTACACCATTTTACACTCCCGTCAACAGTGCACAAGTGTTCCAATTTTTCCATGTTATTTCTAACATTTCTTATTTTCTGTGTTTTTGTCTTTGTTTTTTGTATGGTGGCCATTTTGACAAGTATGAGGTGATATCTCATTGCAGCCTTGGTTTGCATTTCCCCTATGATTAGCTATGTTGATCATCTTTTCATATGCTTATCAGTCTTCTGTATGTCCTTTCGGGAAAAATATGTATTCATGTCTTTAGCCAATTTTTAAGTTGGGTGGCTTGTTTTTGTTGTTGTTGTTGTCGTCACATGAATGACTTCTAAAATCCATAGAAATAAGAAAGTTAAAGTATGAAGGAAAATTTATGCATTATAAATTTAATATAAAATTTTAAATAGGCAAATTTAAATAATGTAATGTTTTGTGATTACACACACATTCATTAAAGCTACAAAGAAATATATGAAAGTAACAAAATTCAGGCTGTTGGTTATTTTAGAAAGGGAGGAAGAAATATCGTGAGGAGCACACCAGAGCTTCAATAATATGAAGTGTTCCACTTCTTAACATTCACATTATTCACATAGATTCACATGGACATTTACATTACTGTCATTTTTAAATAGTTCATAGGTGTTATATACAGTTCATTTCAAAATAAAAAGTTTCATAATATGGAAGAAAAATGTGGAGGGAAAAGAGCATCAGTGAATAAGAAGCATCAGGTTGGTGAATTCTTTTTTTAAAGGAAAAAATTGTTAAATGAAGAATTTTATGCTGGGTGTTATATGCAACTGATAAATTATTGAACACTACATCCGAAACTAATCATATACAAGTTGGCTAATTCAATTAAAATTTTTAAAAATGAAGAATTTTCTGAACAGTGAAATTGAGGTTGTCTAGTATAGTTGTGTGTATGTGTAACATATAGGAACCAAAAATGTACAATTTATTTATTTATTTTTTTTAATATAATTTTTTATTTTTTATAAACATATATTTTTATCCCCAGGGGTACAGGTCTGTGAATCACCAGGTTTACACACTTCACAGCACTCACCAAAACACATACCCTCCCCAATGTCCATAATACCACCCCCTTCTCCCAAACCCCCTCCCTCCAGCAACCCTCAGTTTGTTTTGTGAGATTAAGAGTCACTTATGATTTGTCTCCCTCCCAATCCCATCTTCTTTCATTTATTCTTCTCGTACCCACTTAAGCCCCCATGTTGCATCACCACTTCCTCATATCAGGGAGATCATATGATAGTTGTCTTTCTCTGCTTGACTTATTTCGCTAAGCATGATACGCTCTAGTTCCATCCATGTTGTCGCAAATGGCAAGATTTCATTTCTTTTGATGGCTGCATAGTATTCCATTGTGTATATATACCACATCTTCTTGATCCATTCATCTGTTGATGGACATCTAGGTTCTTTCCATAGTTTGGCTATTGTGGACATTGCTGCTATAAACATTCGAGTACACGTGCCCCTTTGGATCACTACGTTTGTATCTTTAGGGTAAATACCCAATAGTGCAATTGCTGGGTCATAGGGCAATTCTATTTTCAACATTTTGAGGAACCTCCATGCTGTTTTCCAGAGAGGTTGCACCAGCTTGCATTCCCACCAACAGTGTAGGAGGGTTCCCCTTTCTCCACATCCTCGCCAGCATCTGTCATTTCCTGACTTGTTGATTTTAGCCATTCTGACTGGTGTGAGGTGATATCTCATTGCGGTTTTGATTTGTATTTCCCTGATGCCGAGTGATATGGAGCACTTTTTCATGTGTCTGTTGGCCATCTGGATGTCTTCTTTGCAGAAATGTCTGTTCATGTCCTCTGCCCATTTCTTGATTGGATTATTTGTTCTTTGGGTGTTGAGTTTGCTAAGTTCTTTATAGATTCTGGACACTAGTCCTTTATCTGATGTGTCGTTTGCAAATATCTTCTCCCATTCTGTCAGTTGTCTTTTGATTTTGTTAACTGTTTCCTTTGCTGTTCAAAAGCTTTTGATCTTGATGAAATCCCAATAGTTCATTTTTGCCCTTGCTTCCCTTGCCTTTGGCGTTGTTCCTAGGAAGATGTTGCTGCGGCTGAGGTCGAAGAGGTTGCTGCCTGTGGTCTCCTCAAGGATTTTGATGGATTCCTTTCGCACATTGAGGTCCTTCATCCATTTTGAGTCTATTTTCGTGTGTGGTGTAAGGAAATGGTCCAATTTCATTTTTCTGCATGTGGCTGTCCAATTTTCCCAGCACCATTTATTGAAGAGGCTGTCTTTTTTCCATTGGACATTCTTTCCTGCTTTGTCGAAGATTAGTTGACCATAGAGTTGAGGGTCTATTTCTGGGCTCTCTATTCTGTTCCATTGATCTATGGGTCTGTTTTTGTGCCAATACCATGCTGTCTTGATGATGACAGCTTTGTAATAGAGCTTGAAGTCCGGGATTGTGATGCCACCAACGTTGGCTTTCTTTTTCAATATCCCTTTAGCTATTCGAGGTCTTTTCTGGCTCCATACAAATTTTAGAATTATTTGTTCCATTTCTTTGAAAAAGATGGATGGTACTTTGATAGGAATTGCATTAAATGTGTAGATTGCTTTAGGTAACATAGACATTTTCACAATATTTATTCTTCCAATCCAGGAGCATGGAAAATTTTTCCATTTCTTTGTGTCTTCCTCAATTTCTTTCATGAGTACTTTATAGTTTTCTGAGTATAGATTCTGTGTCTCTTTGGTTAGGTTTATTCCTAGATATCTTATGGTTTTGGGTGCAATTGTAAATGGGATTGACTCCTTAATTTCCCTTTCTTCTGTCTTGCTGTTGGTGTAGAGAAATGCAACTGATTTCTGTGCATTGATTTTATATCCTGACACTTTACTGAATTCCTGTATAAGTTCTAGCAGTATTGGAGTGGAGTCTTTGGGTTTTCCACATATAGTATCATATCATCTGCGAAGAGTGATAATTTGACTTCTTCTTTGCCGATTTGGATGCCTTTAATTTCCTTTTGTTGTCTGATTGCTGAGGCTAGGACCTCTAGTACTATGTTGAATAGCAGTGGTGATAATGGACATCCGTGCCGTGTTCCTGACCTTAGCGGAAAAGCTTTCAGTTTTTCTCCATTGAGAATGATATTTGCGGTGGGTTTTTCATAGATGGCTTTGATGATATTGAGGTATGTGCCCTCTATCCCTACACTTTGAAGAGTTTTGATCAGGAAGGGATGCTGTACTTTGTCAAATGCTTTTTCAGCATCTATTGAGAGTATCATATGGTTCTTGTTCTTACTTTTATTGATATGTTGTATCACGTTGACTGATTTGCGGATGTTGAACCAACCTTGCAGCCCTGGAATAAATCCCACTTGGTCGTGGTGAATAATCTTTTTAATGTACTGTTGAATCCTATTGGCTAGTATTTTGTTGAGTATTTTCGCATCTGTGTTCATCAAGGATATTGGTCTATAGCTCTCTTTTTTGGTGGGATCCTTGCCTGGTTTTGGGATCAAGGTGATGCTGGCCTCATAAAATGAGTTTGGAAGTTTTCCTTCCATTTCTATTTTTTGGAACAGTTTCAGGAGAATAGGAATTAGTTCTTCTTTAAATGTTTGGTAGAATTCCCCCGGGAAGCCGTCTGGCCCTGGGCTTTTGTTTGTTTGGAGATTTTTAATGACTGTTTCAATCTCCTTACTGGTTATGGGTCTGTTCAGGCTTTCTATTTCTTCCTGGTTCAGTTGTGGTAGTTTATATGTTTCTAGGAATGCATCCATTTCTTCCAGATTGTCAAATTTATTGGCGTAGAGTTGCTCATAGTATGTTCTTATAATAGTTTGTATTTCTTTGGTGTTAGTTGTGATCTCTCCTCTTTCATTCATGATTTTATTTATTTGGGTCCTTTCTCTTTTCTTTTTGATAAGTCGGGCCAGGGGTTTATCAATTTTATTAATTCTTTCAAAGAACCAGCTCCTACTTTCATTGATTTGTTCTATTGTTTTTTTGGTTTCTATTTCATTGATTTCTGCTCTGATCTTTATGATTTCTCTTCTCCTGCTAGGCTTAGGGTTTCTTTCTTGTTCTTTTTCCAGCTCCTTTAGGTGTAGGATTAGATTGTGTACCTGAGACCTTTCTTGTTTCTTGAGAAAGGCTTGTACCGCTATATATTTTCCTCTCAGGACTGCCTTTGTTGTGTCCCACAGATTTTGAACCGTTGTATTTTCATTATCATTTGTTTCCATGATTTTTTTCAATTCTTCTTTAATTTCCCGGTTGACCCATTCATTCTTTAGAAGGATGCTGTTTAGTCTCCATGTATTTTGGTTCTTTTCAAACTTCCTTTTGTGGTTGAGTTCTAGCTTTAGAGCATTGTGGTCTGAAAATATGCAGGGAATGATCCCAATCTTTTGATACCGGTTGAGTCCTGATTTAGGACCGAGGATGTGATCTATTCTGGAGAATGTTCCATGTGCACTAGAGAAGAATGTGTATTCTGTTGCTTTGGGATGAAATGTTCTGAATATATCTGTGATGTCCATCTGGTCCAGTGTGTCATTTAAGGCCTTTATTTCCTTGCTGATCTTTTGCTTGGATGATCTGTCCATTTCAGTGAGGGGAGTGTTAAAGTCCCCTACTATTATTGTATTATTGTTGATGTGTTTCTTTGATTTTGTTATTAATTGGTTTATATAGTTGGCTGCTCCCACGTTGGGGGCATAGATATTTAAAATTGTTAAATCTTCTTGTTGGACAGACCCTTTGAGTATGATATAGTGTCCTTCCTCATCTCTTATTATAGTTTTTGGCTTAAAATCTAATTGATCTGACATAAGGATTGCCACTCCTGCTTTCTTCTGATGTCCATTAGCATGGTAAATTCTTTTCCACCCCCTCACTTTAAATCTGGAGGTGTCTTCGGGCTTAAAATGAGTTTCTTGGAGGCAACATATAGATGGGTTTTGTTTTTTTATCCATTCTGATACCCTGTGTCTTTTGACAGCGGCATTTAGCCCATTAACATTCAGGGTAACTATTGAGAGATGTGAATTTAGGGCCATTGTATTGCCTGTAAGGTGGCTGTTACTGTATATGGTCTCTGTTCCTTTCTGATCTACCACTTGTAGGATCTCTCTTCGTTTAGAGGACCCCTTTCAAGATTTCCTGTAGAGCTGGTTTGGTGTTTGCAAATTCTTTCAGTTGTTGTTTGTCCTGGAAGCTTTTAATCTCTCCTTCTATTTTCAATGATAGCCTAGCTGGATATAGTATTCTGGGCTGCATGTTTTTCTCATTTAGTGCTCTGAAAATATCATGCCAGCTCTTTCTGGCCTGCCAGGTCTCTGTGGATAAGTCAGCTGCCAATCTTATATTTTTACCATTGTATGTTACAGACTTCTTTTCCCGGGCTGCTTTCAGGATTTTCTCTTTGTCACTGAGACTTGTAAATTTTACTATTAGGTGATGGGGTGTGGGCCTATTCTTATTGATTTTGAGGGGCGTTCTCTGAACCTCCTGAATTTTGATGCTTGTTCCCTTTGCCATATTGGGGAAATTCTCCCCAATAATTCTCTCTAGTATACCTTCTGCTCCCCTCTCTCTTTCTTCTTCTTCTGGAATCCCAATTATTCTAATGTTGTTTCGTCTTATGGTGTCACTTATCTCTCGTATTCTCCCCTCGTGGTCCAGTAGCTGTTTGTCCCTCTTTTGCTCAGCTTCTTTATTCTCTGTCATTTGGTCTTCTATATCACTAATTCTTTCTTCTGCCTCATTTATCCTAGCAGTGAGAGCCTCCATTTTTGATTGCACCTCATTAATAGCTTTTTTGATTTCAACTTGGTTAGATTTTAGTTCTTTTATTTCTCCAGAAAGGGCTTTTATATCTCTCGAGAGGGTTTCTCTAATATCTTCCATGCCTTTTTCGAGCCCGGCTAGAACCTTGAGAATTGCCATTCTGAACTCTAGGTCTGACATATTACCAATGTCTGTATTGATTAGGTCCCTAGCCTTCGGTACTGCCTCTTGTTCTTTTTTTTGTGTTGAACTTTTCTGTCTTGTCATTTTGTCCAGATAAGAGTATATGAAGGGGCAAGTAAAATACTAAAAGGGTGGCAACAACCCCAGGAAAATATGCTTTAACCAAATTAGAAGAGATCCAAAATCGTGGGGGGGAGAAAGGGGATAAAAAGTGGTTCAAAAAGGAAACAATAAAAAAAAAAGAAAAAAGAGAAAAGAAAAAAAAATTTTTTAAAAAAAGAAAACACCTAAGAAAAATATAAAAAAGAAAAAAAAATATGTATTAGATAAACTAGTAAAAAATCGTTAAAAAAGAAAAAGGTAACAGTTAAAAAAAAAAAATTTTACCCGAAGGCAAAAAAGAAAAAAAAAAGAAAATTAAATTAAATTAACCGCAAGACTAAAAAAAATCACAGGGAAAAAGCCATGAGTTCCGTGCTTTGCTTTCTCCTCCTCTAGAATTCTGCTGCTCTCCTTGGTATTGAAACCGCACTCTTTGGTATGTGAACTTGGTCTCGGCTGGATTTCTTGTTGATCTTCTGGGGGAGGGGCCTGTTGTAGTGATTCTCAAGTGTCTTTGCTCCAGGCGGAATTGCACAGCTTTTACCCGGGGCCGGGGTGAGTAATCCGCTTGGGTTTGCTTTCAGGAGCTTTTGTTCCCTGAGCTCTTTCCGTAGAGTTCCGGAGGACGGGAATACAAATGGCGGCCTCCTGGTCTCCCGCCCGGAGGAGCCGAGAGCCCAGGGCCGCACTCCTCAGTGCGCGCCCAGAGAACCGCGCTCAGTTACTCCCGTCTGCCTGACCTCCGGCCGCGCTCCGAGCTCACCGAGCCTGCGACCTGTTCAAGGTCACCCCGAGCTGTGAGCTTACTGTCGGCTCTGTCTCTGTAGCCGGCTTTCCCGCGGATCGGGGGTTTCTGAGTGTCACAGAGTTTGCGGGTATTGGAACGGGAAAGCCGGCGAGCCGGTGAGTAATCCGCTTGGGTTTGCTTTCAGGAGCTTTTGTTCCCTGAGCTCTTTCCGTAGAGTTCCGGAGGACGGGAATAAGTTAAAAGAAAAAAGTGTTAATCATCTTCACAGAGGTCAAAAAGGCATTTGATATGTACTCCAACCATTATTATTTTTTAACCCTTATTATATTAAGTCTAGTAGGATATATCCTTGACTTTATATTCAAAAATATCAGAACAAAAAATTTTTTTTAAATGATCGTCATTCTAACAGGTGTGAGGTGATATCTCATTGTGGTTTTGGTTTGCGTTTGTATTTGGTTTGATTTGCATTATGCTAAGTGAAATAACTCAGAGAAATACAAATACTATATGGTTTCAGTTATACACAGAATCTAAACACACACACACTCACAGAAACAGAGATCATATTTGTGGTTGCCAGAGGCAGGAGTTGGAGAGTAAGCAAAATGCGAGAAGCTTGTCAAAGAGTACATACGTCTTTTTTTTTTTTTAAGATTTTATTTATTTATTTGACAGAGAGAGACACAGCAAGAGAGGCAACACAGGGGTAGTGGGAGAGGGAGAAGCAGGCCTCCCGCCAAGCAGGGAGCCGGAGCAGGGCTCTATCCCAGGACAGTGGGATCATGACCTGAGCTTAAGGCAGAAGCTTAATGACTGAGCCACCCAGGGGGTCCCAGAGGGTACAAACTTCTAGTTATAAGACAAATAAGACTTGGAGACATAATGTACAGCATGGTGATTATAGGTAATAATACTATATTATATATTTGAAAGTTGCTTAGAGAGTACATCTTAAAAGGAAAAAAAACTTATAGCTATGTGAGGTGATGAATGTTCACTACTTACTGTGGTACTCATTTCACAATATATGCCTACATTAACTCACTAATTTGTATACCTTGAACTTATACAATCAATTGTACCTCAATAAAATTGAGGGGAAAAGTCATTGTGACCTTAAAATTCTAATAAACATTGTCATGAAATTTAGAAAAAGATAACAATCCAGAGTTTTTCTTTCTTCTTTATCTGTTTATGAGGAAACCCAAAGTGGTGGCTAACCTGAAGGAGACAAAATGGGTGACAGATTGGCTATCTGATTGCTCAGGCCCAACCTCAGAGAGACCATTTCCATATTTAATGCATTAGTGCTGTGCCTGCCCTACCTTATGACTTGGTGGGTCAGATGAAAATGAGTTGCATCATGACTTCCTATCCTATGATCCCCAGTATCGTGCCAAGAGTTACCAATGAAATGTTAAATAAGGTTCTGCTTTTTATGCTATAAAAGGCATGTACTTGCTCTAGAAACCTAGGGATCTCATTTATAACTCTCCTGTCAGGACACACCAGAGAGTCCTTATCTCTTAGATTCTATCCTTCCACAAAATGGTACTAGCATGTTGAAAACCAGAGAAAATTTTTTGGAAAAAATACAAAAGATCAAAATTGGTCCAGCTAAAAATAGGAAACATTATAGATCAACAATCCTTAATGAAATAGGAGCAGTGGTCAAAAGTCCTGTTCAAAAGGGCAAATTTTAATACTTCTTTTTTTTTTTAAGATTTTATTTATTTATTTGACAGACAGAGATCACAAGTCGGCAGAGAGGCAGGCAGAGAGAGAGGAGGAAGCAGGCTCCCGATGCGGGGCTCGATCCCAGGACCCTGGGATCATGACCTGAGCTGAAGGCAGAGGCTTTAACCCACTGAGCCACCCAGGCGCCCCACAAATTTTAGTATTTCAAATAGGTTTAGAAATTTTACATTGAGTTATAAAGTAAATCTTTTCTTAAAAGATTTTATTTATTTATTTGACAGGGAGGGATCACAAGTAGGCAGAGAGGCAGGCAGAGAGAGAAGAGGAAGCAGGCTTGCCGCTGAGCAGAGAGCCTGATGTGGAGCTCAATCACAGGACCCCAGGATCATGACCTGAGCCAAAGGCAGAGGCCTTAACCCACTGAGCCACCCGGGTGCCCCTAAAGTAAATCTTAACACATTTCACAGTAAAGGTATTCCATAATGCAAATTCTCTGACCACAATTCAGTTATGTTAGAGTTTAAAAATATAAATTAATAAAATATGTGTATTTGTACATTTTATAATATATTTCCAGATAAGTCATGGTTAAAAAAAGAAATCATTATGAAAATTAGAAAGATTTTTGAACTGAATGATAACAAAAATATTTCATATTTAAAATTGTGGAATGCATGGAAAATGGTGTTCTGAGAATTGTAACTTTGGTGTTTCTATTAGAATAGAAGAAAGCCTGAAAGGAGCTACATATGCAATTGAGTATGTTTTGAAAAGAGAACACAATGAACCCAAAGAAAGAAGTAGGAAGGCAATAAAGTGTGGAGATAAGCAAAACTGAAAACAACACAAACCAAGTAGATAAGCTTCTGGTGTGATTAATCAAGAGGAAAAACTAGAAGAGGCAAATAAATGTATTAATCAAAACCATGAATAAATGCAAAAATAAATGAGAATAAGACTATTTTATCAGCAACTCTAAACCAGTAAATCTGAAAACTTGGATGAAATAAACAATTTCCTATAGCAATATATCTCAGAAAAATGGACTGGAAAAGGAAGAACTGACTATGATTAATAGATTGAAGAATTTGGCAACAAAAAGTACTCCTTATAACTGGTGGAAAACAGTAAGAATGGTGTAGTAAGAGAAGCCTTAAATAAGGGAGGTGCTTTATTAGATAATACTTGGCCTCCCCCAGATTTGTCCTATCTCTCCCCCCGGGGGTAAAACTTAGCAAAACTTAGCACAATGAAGCTAGAAGTGCTAGGCCTCCTAAATGAAGGAAATTGTACCATTTCACAGTCTATTTTCTGTTGAAATTTTTCTGAGCAGTTAAGATGCATCTGGAGGGCATCTATCAGTTTAATGGTTTAAAGGAATTTAAGTGAATGATATACACAAGATATACAGAGTTTATTACTTTTTTAAAATTTTAACTCAACAGCTCTATGTGCAGCAGGATTCCCTTTAAGTCAAATCTCATGTCTGAGGTATTGGTGACGCTACACAGGTGAGGTTAAACAAGTGAATTAAAAATGAAGATTCACTGAAAATCCCAGCTATTTGAAGCTGGTTATTTATATTAGGACAAGTAATGATTTTTATCACAATGCCTCAAGTATATAATGCTTACTAGCAGAATTTGTGCTATAACTATTGAAACATATGCTTTTGGCTAAATAAGGAGAAAGGAAAGGTGAAAGTAAATTAAATTGACTTCTGCTTAGTTGTGTAGGAAACAGGAAGTAAGAGGTGAGAAGACAAAAGATGGTATTTCAGTGATTTTAAAGATTACATTCACATGAGGGAGATAACGAGTTGAGGTAACTATCCAAATAGCGCTGTATAACGAAACAAAACAAAACACTGCACTATTCTACAAAGCAGTTGTACTGTGAGAATTTATCAGTTTTCTTAACTTGGCTTGAATAGACATTACAAGTTCAGTTTTAATTAAAATTGTCAAACACATGAAGTTTGCTTTCAAAGTCCTCACATTCCTTTTTTTTTTTTTTTTTTTTTTTTTTTGGTACTTCTCTCTGCCTTGCTTTTTTTCAGACATCAATCTTAATACCACAACTTGCCTCACTCAGGCACTGCCCATGTTCCAAAATAACTTTCCTATTTTTTCTTTGGAGTTTAAGGATTTCCGCTTGTGACTTACAGCATTTTCAGCTCTGACACATCCAGCAGTTGAAGTTCACATCTGCAATGTGTTCCCATGGGCATTCTGAGCATGAGAGCTTCAACTCTTCCTTCTCTCAAGAAACAATTACAGGATGCAGAAGTCTGAAAAGGGTATTGGCCGAAGGGGGGGAAAAATGGAATCTCCTCTAGTTTTTAAAGTATATTATTAGCATCAGTATTAGTAGTATCATTACTGGTAATAAGCTGTGATATTCTCAGCCAATCACTACATCATTGTGTGAAGACAACATAGTTAAGAATAATGTGGGAAGTAGCTTGGGGAATATAGTCAGTAATACTGTAATAACATTGTTCAGTGATAGATGGTAACTATAGTTACTGTGACAAGCATTTCATAATGTATGTAATTGTTAAATCACTATGTTGTACACTTGAAGTTAATGTAATATTATATGTCAACTGTACTTCAATTAAAAATAAAAATAAAAAGGATATGTCCTTTGGTGAGTGCTGTGAAATGTGTAAACCTGGTGATTCACTGACCTGTACCCCTAGGGATAAAAATATATGTTTATAAAAAATAAAAAATTTAAAAAAATAAAAATAAAAAATAAAAATAAAAAAAGTTGTGAATTAGAGGAAGTAATTCTTGTTAAGCTGAGTTACTCTAAGGCAAACATTACTGATGCTCTTTCTTAGAAAATCTACAATTTTTTCAACCCTTTTTATTTCAAAAGATCAAGGTGCAAATTAAGAAATTCCACACAAAATGAATGTACACGTTTGTCTCTTTATATCTATTTGCCTTACTTTCCTCTCCCAGTTAGACCATATTGAACAGTAAATAGAGAGATAGTTAATTTTTTATTGGGATAGGATATTCTAACTTGCCTATATGGAAAAGAATAGATTTACTTAGATGACAATTCATTTCCTTCCTGGAACTGAAAAAAAGTAAAGGAGTTAAAGTAAACTACTCTGATGTCCTGAGGATAAACACATCATAAAACACAAACAGTTTTCTATTTAGGAAAAAGAAGAAAGAGGGGGGAAAAGAGAGAGAGAGGAAACAAACAAAAAAAGCAGAAGAGAGGGAAGAGGAAAGGAAGGGAAAAAAAAGAAAATTTTATGGCAAGACATTGTGTCTTCAACAAAACTATCAGCTCCCCTTGGAGGAGGTCAAGGACTAAATTTTATACAGCATTGCTTTAGAATCTTCTACAGCAGTGGGCACATGGTAAACATCCAACAGTGTATATGGGTTGTTAGAAATAATTAGCCTGCAAAGACACAAGATATATTGGAGACTTTCTGGGTTTTATTTTAAAGAAATCAACCCATGTTACAAGAAAGGGGGAAAAAACTTCCCAAGCTATTTAAAAAGGGGAAAAAATGTATTTCTCACAGCGTTGCACAAGCTACAGCATAAGGGGGTCATATTTTTCCAAGGAGCTGGTTCTATTTGATGCCCTATGGCAGTATCAGCCCATGTGACTCTGTCAAACTCAGGTAACTAAAGGTCAGGTTGTTGAGGGGAGACCTCCAGGAACTGGAACAATTAATCGAATGTGTGTTAATGACTTAATTCCCCTCTCCTTTTTCTCTTAATTGTTTAACCTCCTCTAGGTAGAACAATTGCTTTGCCATGCATTGCTTTCAAAATTAAGTGCTCATAGAATTTGTTGTGCCTAATAGTTCTCAAAAATGGGGTGAGAACATACAATTGTAATCTAGTCAAATTCTGATTGAGTAAATTAATAATATCTCAATGACTCTAAAATCCATTATAATCTAGTCAGGTTCTGGTTGAGAGATTGTCCTTAGTAAGTGTATAAGGAAGGTATTACAGTTCAGTTTAATAGACACTAAGGAGGTATAAACAGGATGCTATGAAAAATAACTGATTATTGAAACACAAATTATTTGCAATTCAAAGTTGAGTATAACAATAGATGCATGAATATGTCCAACCATGAAGGGTTTCAAAACACTGAAGAAGTCAGGGCAGGCTTCCAGGGAAAGGTGATATTTGCCCTGAGCTGGCAAGCTGAGTAGGATAGGCCAGGTAAAAAAATTCAGGTGTGGTGACAGAAGGAACAACATATCAGAAGCCTTAAATTTGTCAAAAAGCCTAGCTTGAGCAGGACATACTAAGATTTTTCCTAGGAGCAGGTGGGTATATATCAGGGAGGGATATAAATAACATCAGAATGAGAGATTAGCTACAGAATATGAAAGGTGATTTGAAGAAAGCCAAGAAAATTGCACTTTTTCCTGCAGGAAGGGATCCAAAATAACTTTTTAATGAAGAGGAAGGACATGGATAAAGTTTTCCTTCTCTTTCTCTTCTCCTTCCTTCCCTTCCTCCATAACTATGTGAAAAGTGACCTGGAGTAATAGGAGACGTTGATGGGACCCAGTTAGGAGGCAGCTGCTGAAGTTTAAATAAACAAGAATACTCATGTGGGAAAAAAGCAGTGACAGTGGAAGCAAAGAGGTGACGACAAAATTGAAAAGCATTTCGAGGTAGAATTCATAGGGTTTGGTTATGACCCGGGTGAGTGTGTGTAGAAGGTAAAATAACAGGGGGCAGAGAGAGATGTAAGAATCAGGAAGACTGAGATTTTCAACTTTAAGTCTAAGTGACATCATTGCCTTAGAGGAACATTCAGAAGACAAGTAGTTTTAGGAGCAAGAAAACATTTTGGAAAAGAAAAAGTGACCTACTTCGCAAATTTAATTTCTGGGTCTCTTTAAAGATATTAAAGAAATGAAAGAGGACATTTGAAAAGGATGATTTTTCAATGTAAGATTCAGGACACGGGTAGAATTTTCTTCCTATTCTAAGTATAAAAGTGGTATATAGTTAGACCCTTAAACAACACAGAGGTTAGAGGTGCCTCCCTTCTGCACGGTTGAAAATCCAAGCTTATCTTTTGAGTCTCCAAAAATTTAACTACTAGTAATAGCCTACTGTTGACTAGAAGCCTTGCCAATAACATGAATAAGCAATTAACACATCTTTTGTAGGTTATGTCTATTATACATATGTATAATATACATATACATATGTATTCTTATACTAAGGTAGCTAGAGAAAAGAAAATGTTATTAAGAAAATAGTAAGAGAAAATACATTTATAGCACCTTACTGTACTTACTGGAAAAAAATCTGTAAGTAGAGCCATGCACCTCCACCCAACATTGTTCAAAGAAAATAGTGAGGAAGTAGAAGGGATTTTCTAATCAACTCTCCTTCCTCTAAGAAGAAACATTGTTAACCTGCTGAGTTCAGGGTGAGGTCAGGCTGAGGTTAAGAGTGAATAGAGATTGGGGAGACCAGAAGAAATTAGAAACAAGAAGGAAAATGTGCCAAATACAAGTGAAAGGTTTAGCATGGAATCAAAGTCAAGATGAGATTAGACACTCTAAACTTCTAGTTGTTTGATGTTCTACAGCAAGAGAAGAAAGTAAATGACTGGGCTATTCTAAAAAGGTGGAATTCAGTTCCTCCTTGGAAAGCCACAATCAGAGAGTTTGTAACATTTTGGCACAATAATACATGTACTAACATCTCTGGAACTTGGAAATATGTTAGATTTGGTTAAACAATTATGTGTGAGAGACTGAAGTGCATTCTTGGCTGAAAGAAACCAGACTAAAATGAACTCTACTGGTCATTAAAATATCATTACTAACAGTTAACAAACTGCTATACTAGATCATCTTGTGTTACTCTATTTTAGAAAGGTGAAATTCACCTTAGAAAAATCTTGATGATAGAAAATAGCTACTTATTCCCCACTTTTCAGTGCAGTGATATCCATTTTTTTTTTTAAGATTTTATTTATTTATTTGACAGAGATCTCAAGTAGGCAGAGAGGCAGGGGAAGCAGGCTCCCTGCTGAGCAAAGAGCCTGATGCAGGGCTTGATCCCAGGACCCTGGGATCATGACCTGAGCTGAAGGCAGAGGCTTTAACCCACTGAGCCACCCAGGCACCCCTGTGTGGTGATATCCTTAAAGAGTGTTCTGTTTTCACCCATTCCCTAATTTAGAACACATTTACATTATGACTTCTGATTGAACAGAGCCAAACTTGTGTTTTAGTCCTCTTGGTCCTTGACCATTTTCCTGAGTATTAGATAATGCGATGCATACTAACTGATTATGGAGATTTTGCTGACCTTGCTCCAATGAACATTAAATCCAGATGGAGAATCTGTAATGAATAGCAAAACACATAGGCAATTATTTTATTCCTTTGTCACTTGACTTTTTAAGCCAAGAAAAGTGTCAACAGAAATGTAGCAGAGCCCAAACCTTTACTGCTTGATATGCATGGGCTTATCATGTTGTTAGCTATGCATGACCTTTTTTCCTGATGGCACGCAAGAAATTGCGTGCGAGATACTAAGGCAAAATATTTATGTTCCAGTTTGTCTAAGCACATGAATCTCCCTATATCACAATTATATTTAGTTTTCTTTTGAAAGAGGACGAGTTCCTTTAAAAGGTAAAAGGATGTTCTATTAACAAGAAGATTCCAGGTAGTTTGGCTCAAATCTAGAAGTGGAGGGGCCTAATACAGATGTCATATTGGAATTGACTTAAGTGACTTGGTATGTTTGAGGAAATCCAGATTCCAGAGCTGCTCTGGCTTGTAAACTCAGAATTGCCTCAGACTCTATATACTTAAGCCCCTTCCACCCGCCTCCCCAACCCAGAATTCATTGCTTTTTAGGAAGTAATTGTTTTGACTTTTAAGGCCACTGCATGCTTCTATGATTCTTTCTTGATTATTCTAGAGACTACAATTTGTATGTTGGACTTACATGAAATACGAACTTTTATACTTCCCTGACAACTCTAGAACTTTAGAACACTTCAATTCCATTTCTTTTAGTGGTAAATTAGACTATTTCCTCTAATTGCTTGTTTCTTCCCTGTGATAGAAATATATATCGGTAACCTTTGATTTAATGCTGGAGTGTTCCCACTGAAACAAACAGAGTATATTTCCTTGAATTACTGATATTCAGTAACCTGCTTCAGCCAGTGGATGCTAATAGAAATAACATGAGCCAAAGTTTTAAATGTGACTGCACAGTTTGCCTTGTACACTTACATTTCTGCCATTTCTATGAAAAGGGAGTGCCCTAAGGAAACTCGTGGCCCTGGAGCGCCTGGGTGGCTCAGTGGGTTAGGCCTTTGCCTTCGGCTCAGGTCATGATCCCAGGGTCCTGGGATCAAGCCCCGCATCGGGCTCTCTGCTCAGCAGGGAGCCTGCCTCCACATCTCTCTCTGCCTGCCTCTCTGCCTACCTGTGATCTCTGTCTGTCAAATAAATAAATAAAATCTTAAAAAAAAAAAAAAAAGAAAGAAAGAAACTCATGGCCCAAGAATAAGACATAGGGAGTATATCTGAAATCAAACTGCAGCCTGCAGCCAAGCCCAGCCATCCCAGAGACCCATATCTATATAGATAAATAGATAGATAGATAGATGATAAATAGATAGATAGATGATAAGTAGATAGATAGATAGATACACACTGAGATTTGGGGGTTATTTGTTATGTAACACTATTGCAACAATTGCTGATCAGTAAAGCTCCTATTTAGTACCTTCGTATTTTATTAGAGAATAATTGGAGAAAAGTGGAAATAGCATAAATTGGCTTCTGCTTAGTGGTAACTTCACTACAAACTAAAATTTTCCCAGGACCACAGCTATCTATTATTTATTTATTCCTAATTTTTATTTATAGAATGCTAATTAATTTTTAAAATATTTTATTTATTTATTTGAGAGAGAGAGAGCATGAGCAGGGGGGAGAGGGAGTAGCAGGTTCCCCACTGAGCCAGGAGCCTGACATGGGGCTTGATCCCAGGACCCTGGGACCATGACCTGCACTGAAGGCAGGTGCTTAACCAACTGAGCCACCCAGGTGTCCCTAAATAATGTTAATTAATTATCTCATTTTAAAATACCACATTATATAAATATTTCTTTAAATAGTTATTTGATTTTCAAACATTTTAAATTTTTAATGCAATTTTTTTACTACTCCAATGAGCACATTGTTCACATAAGTTTTTAGTTATTCTTAATGCTGTACTCCAACAATTCCTCTCTTATTTTGCTTCTCAACCTGAAAAATGGAAATCATGATTTGCTTGCTACTCTTGAATGGTACTGTCTGACAATCATTTAAAATATATTTATTGTAGGAACTATTTTTTTATAGTACATGTTTCTCACAAATTAGACAATACGAGTAATTATTGACTATAGACTTTACAATTACTTAACCATACCTCTCCCCAAAGGGAGTGGCTTACTAAACTGTATTTATTCTTCTTAATGTAAAGCAGTGTGATAAAAATCTTAACTGGAGATAGTGTCAGAAACACTATGAATTGAAGTTTATAAGTTAAATATATTAAATGAATGTTTGGAAGCCTAGCACACAAGTTAGGAAAAAGACCTATCAATACAGGTTAGGTAATATGGATATAAAACTAGTAAACAAAATTCTCCTCTTCAATAAAACAATAGCAAAACCAGATAACAAAGTAGGAGATGAAAGGCTAGTTGGGACTTGAGACTGGGATGAGATTAACTCTTAAGAACTAAAATTGAGAAATGAAGATGGAGCTTCTCAGTGGCTAAAAGTAAAATCCTCTCCAAGGGAAGAGTGTCATGAGTGTTCAAGGAGAAATTGAAGGAGTGGCCCCAACATGAAATCCCAGCTCCAAAGGCAGAGAAAGCTTGCTTCGGGAAGAGTGCAAGTGACACTCTGGTCTCCCTGGCCCCACCCAGTGGCCTGGCACCTAGAATCTGGACAAGGTGTGGCGGTGATAATGATGACATTTACATCAATGGGATAAAATGGCAGCTAAAGAGGGTCCATAACAGTCTGCAATGGAATTGGCCGTTACAAGACCACCAGCTAAGAGTTTTGAAGATCAAGATCATCAGGGTCTAGAACAACGTCCCCACAATCAGCGCTGATGACATAATTGAAGCTCATCGTAAAGTTAGAACAGTGTCTGTGGGGACTAACAATAACCTCTTTTATGTTGTCTGATTATAATGATTAATCTTAATCTAAGTTTGGTAGATAAATCCTGTCAGAAATTTAAATGCCTGGGCTGCCAAGCATTTATTTCATTTAGTTAGCTTAATAAAGCTATAGATAGAGATAGAGGAATCTCTATAATCTCTATAATCTCTACCTCTATAGATAGAGACACAGGAAATTGGTTGGGAAGGCAGGTTGTAAAATAAGACTGACCGGGGTTGAAACCCCATTCTGTCATTCACTGGCTGCTTGATTTTTGTTGCTAAATTTCTCTGTACCATTTCTTTATCTATAAACTTCAAATAATAATGATAACTTCTTCATGGGACCGGTATAATAATTAGCACATATAAAAGACTTAGACCAATTCCTGGTACTCAATAAATACTAAATAAACGCTAGCTATTATTATTAGCTGCTTTACCTCGAAGGAGTTCATGAGGTCTCCTTTGTTTTCTTCTCCTGTCCCTCTAAACCAGGAATACCATAATCAAATATCAAGGAGTGGGAGGCAAGAGCCAGATGTGACTCGGTGGCAAATTCACAATACTTCTGCCTTCATTTGTGCTTGCTTGAATGTGTTTGGGGGTAAGGAAGATACCTCTCTTCTTTCCTTCTCCTGGCTGCAGCCAAGGAAACCAGTAGACAAGAATGCAAAATCTCACACTGTGGATGAGACAGATGATAGAATTATCTTGGTAATGCCCCAGCTCCTGGATGGATGGTATGTTTGTCTTTCTCTTTATTCTTACTTTGGAGGTTGGCTGCTTTCACGAAACAGTTCAGATTTAATACATTCATTCTGGAATAAACATTACTAAATTTGGAAGGAGAACAGTTTGAAACTAATGGAAAGTGGCCAGAGAAAAATGCTAAACCCAAATTACCAATGTTTGTTGCATAGAGAAAAGTATGGAATCAATGTTACTTCATAATACAATAGTGTGTGCAATTATTTCTAATTTTAGGAATTATAGTGGGTGAAATGAGTCTTTGTGAAGTATTAAATGGATACAAATAAATAAAAAGTTTATAACAAGGAACTAGACATTACCTGAATGAAATTTCCTAAAAACAAACAAAAAAGAAAAAAACTAAATATGAAGGTTGAGTAAACAAATTATGGCATGAAATGGACTATAATGCAACCATTAAAAGATGCTATAGACCTATACTTTTTGAAATCTAAATATGTCCATGATATATTTTCTGGGATAAAAGCTAATTACAAAGTAGACTTATAGCATTAAATAATTTTACTTATTTAAATTAAAAGGAGTAGGCAAAATCATGGGTGTGCCTTCAGTGTGTGTATGACTATGAGACATTTTGGAAAGATGTATGTAAAAATGTTAAGGGGTGCCTGAGTGGTTTAGTCAGTTAAATATCTGACTCATGATTTCAGCTCAGGTCATGATCTCACAGATCATGAGTCAGTTTCCATGCTCAGTAGGGAGTCTGCTTGAGATTCTCTCCCTCTCCTTCTGCCCCGCCCCTCCCCCAGTCATGCGCTTTCTCTTTCTCTAAAATAAATAAATAAAATGGTTTTAAACAAAATAAAATAAAGTTTGATTGCAAAAAAGTTAAGTTTATTCATAAAATTGTAAATCTGAGTCTGCATTCATGAATCATTTTTGAAAAGCAGTTGAAATAGTGACCTAGATGGCAAAGATTAGAGGAATGTTTATCAGTCATTTTTTCAATGTGCAACCTTGAATCAAATTAGACTTCCAGAGAAGATGATGGTGTATGACTCCACGTCTGCATATTACATTGGCCAAAATAATAAGTGCAACAGGAAACAATAAAGGAATCTCTATTTATAAAGATATTAGTAAAGTACCAAAATCTCTTACTGCAGAATCTAAAATATATTTGTCATTTTTAATAATATTTTATTTAAATAAGAGGGAGATGCTCATCTTTGACACATATGTACCATAATTAAGAGTGGGATGCTGTTTGGGGGAAGAAAGTAAGCAATATCCCCAAAAATCCCTTACTTGGAGATTGGACCCTTGCAGTTTGGATGTGTTGCAGAAGTATGGATTTTGGATACCATTTTGGATACCCTAGAGGACAAGCTCTGTGAAGTCAGAAACCGTAATGTTTTTTGTTGTTATTGTTAACAATCTTCAGTTTCTGGCATCTAATAAGGCCTGAATAAATATTTGTTGAATAAATGCCTGAAGTTGTTTCCCTTCCCACATGCCGGCAGCAGTGGAAGGAGAAACAAAATGGCAATGTCATTTTAATTTAACCCAACCAAGTTTCATAACCAGGAGGACACAGCTGCTCAGCCACAGAAGAGGGTTAACCAAACAGGCATAAATATTCATCCATCAAGTAAAAATTCCTTAGAGTACAACACTGATAGGGAAATCTGCCAGGAAGATCTGACCAAGACTCTTTAAAATGGAGGAACAGCTAAAATCCAGGAGACTTAAGATTTTCAATAATTTGAAATCTCACACTTTTAATCATTGTACTGTACTGTGTCTTTTTCTAAGGAGAATGAGAGTAATCTTTCCAATTACTAAATTGTAATAATAGACTTGTAAGATAACATTAGACTAAAATACTATCTTGCTCTTCCAGATGGCTCTAAATTAATTAGAGTAATAAGAGAACTTCTCCGATGCCGTTTTAATCAGACTTAGTGATTCAGAATACTTCCTGAGAGACTGCATAAAAGCTACATGAAAGTTCGTTATGCAGTCTTACCAAGATATGGTCTCAAGCTGTGTCTTACATACAAGAGGTCACAAGGTTCCACTGGATTTTAGAATGGACTTGAGATTTTATGGTCTTGCCTTCTAAGGATATTTTCACATCTTAAATTCAGTATTTGTTTTTAAGATACAAGTTGATCAAAAGTCATAACTGCATCTTATTTTGGCTAGACATTTGTTCGTATGACTTTGAAAGTAGCTTTTTAAAAACCTGTGGTAAAAAATATATAACACAAGATCTACTGTCTTAATGTTTAAATGTATAATACAGTATTATCAGCTTTAGACACTGTGGTGCACAGCAGATCTCTAGAAATTTTTCCTTTTGCATGACTGAAACTTTATATCCATCAAACAGCAATTTTCCCTTGCCACAGCCTCTTGCAACCACCGTTCTATTTTCTGCTCCTGTGGGTCTGACTATTTAAGATACTTCATAGAAGTAAAATCACGAGATGGATATATATCACTCCATATCTATGATTATGTGTATGCAAAAATGTATTAGAAGTCAAATCAAAATAAATAAGAAAAATAAGTAGGAAGAAAGTAATTGGGACTATAGAAAAACTAACAAAAAGACACCAAGCAGAAATGCCTTAATGATTTATCTGCATATGCCACATATTCTTGTTTTCATCAATCTATAAGAAATTCAAAATTATTTAATTAAAAAAATCATAACCAACTGAGTTATAAAAACAGTTTATTTGTTTTTTTTTTTTAACTCACCTGTGTGGAAAGACTAAATTACAGACTTGTAATGGACCAACGTCTTTAAGCACAAGTTTATTTAGTAGGTATGTAGAATATAAATAAGGTAAGTTAAGGCATAACTATTAAATAACTGAAAATTACTCTGGCTAACTCAAGCAAAAAAGTTAAATTTACTAGATTACTAAGATAGCCCACAGAAGTGAAAAACATATTGAACCACCATCTTGCCTTGACACAGTCTCAGGACAAAGACTGCTCTGGGTCTTCAACATCAGAAATTATTGAACCTTCTCTTGAGTGTTGATATTAGTTATCTCTGTGCTAGTAACCCTTATTCTTTATGGGGCTCTGTTCAATATTCATGTTTCCAAGAAAAAGAATTGGATTTGTACAACTTAGATTAGGTGTCTCTGTCCTTGATGCATTAGCCAGGCAAGTATTTTAGGGGCAGAGGGTGTTGACGTCAGCACAGTCACAGGGTAAAGACTGAAAACAAAGATGCTGCTCCAATTTGTATCACTGTAATGGGTTATCCTTTAGTCAGAGCAAAGTTCTCTTGAGGTAGAAGTGGATGCTGATGCCTCTCTCAGAAATGTGGCTTGACCACAGCTGAGTTTGCTCTGGGACTAAACCAAGAAGTAGAGTTACAGATCTTAAATTGATTTAAATAGGCAGAATGTAGGATGCCAAATCCTACAGCCCTGGCCTATGATGAGAGTTCAATATCAGAGTTCCTCTCTCTTTCCTTTTCCTCCAGCTTCTGTTAATAAGAGTGGTAGCCCCATTTATTTTGCTTTATCTTTCTCAAGCTTGTGTCCTAAGAAGTGAGAACTGATATCTCACAGACTTAAGCAATTCTGTGTTAGATCTTTTGACATGGAGGTCTGCATCTTCTCTGATCATTGCTTGCACCAAGGAATAGACAATATTGCAGTAATATGCTAGAAAACGTAAGATCATATCTATCTCTTTTAACCAAGATTGTATATTCTGAACTTAAACATAGTCCAACATCTTGCAAGTCTTGAATTCCCACCCTTCTTAAGGTAAAATAATTATAAAATTATACTTATAAAACTCCCTTTATATAAGAATATCAGAAAAGGTATATGGCTGGGTGTTTTAGTTATCTATTTCTTTATAACATATTCTTCCAAAATTTTGCACCTTAAAAAATGAACAGTAATCTCACTATCTCTGTGGGTTAGGAATTTAAGTGTGGCTTACCTTGGTGTCTCTGGCTCAAGGTTTTTTCATGGGTTGTATTTTGGGTGCTGGCTAAGACTGTAATCTCACTTGAAGACCCAACTGGGAGATGATCCACTTTCAACTTCCCTCAACATTGTTATTGTTAGGATTTAGTTCTTCATGGGCTATTGAACTGATGGCCTCAGTTCTTTGCTGGATGATGTCTAGGGAGAGACTGCCAAGACAGAAGCCATAGTCTTTCTGAAATCTAGTCTTATAACATCTCATCTTCTCTGCTACATTCTACTCACTAGAAAGGAATTACTAAAACTAATCCACATTTAAGTGGAAAGAATTACTCAGGGCACAACACCCAGAAAGCAAAAATCATTGGGAGCTCTCTTAGAGTCTGCATTTGACATCAAGGAAACCCAGATCTGTGATACCTTTAGTATTGGAAATACAGGTATATTTTGACATTCAGGAAATAGAAGACAGTCATAAAGAACAATAAAGAAACACTAAAACTGAAAAGAGACTTTGGGTAAAAATGAAAAGTATTTATGATTATGGTTCTATAAGCCAAGAGAAAAAGTGGTTCAATTGCTAAGGCAGATTTTTATTGGCTAACATTAAGAATTTATACCAAACATTTGTATCAAACATTCAATAGGCCACAGGTTTCTGTACAAATTCAAAAGGTATGCCTAGTTACCCTCTGCAATAAGTAGCTTCCCATTGTTCTTTGTGGTTATCAGTACAAAGAGCTAAGTAAAGATACTGGCAACATAGAGAGACTTATAAAAGAAACTCCTGTCAATACAAGAAAAATGTTTAAAATATGACATAATTTTAACAAAGTATGCTTAAAAGAAAGGTACATAGAAAGAAAAAATTCAATAACTTACATTAATACAAAAACAAAATATTTTGAGACAAAAGGTCTCAACAGCTGTGTGTCTCTTTTAGTTCTACAGGAAATTATACCTCTTCATATGAAAAACAAGGAGAAGAACCAAATTCCTTAATAAAAATATAGAATTACTATATTTAGACAATTTAATGTTCTTAATGAACTATGAATATAGATACAGATACCCAGAAAGAATGCCATATGGGGTGGGTAGAGTAGCTGAGACATAAACATAGAAAAGGAAAATTAACAGACATTGGAAGAACAACTTAAATATCCAATTTGGATATGTTAAAATCAACATAGCATGTTTTACTTAGGAATTGGCAGATGGGTCTACCCTACTAATCATCCTGAAGATTCATTTCTCAGATAATAGGAAGTTTTCTTGCATGTGTGTGTTCGTTTGTTTTCCCAAGAGAAAGAATGGATAGGTGAAGCTAATAATGATACGTTGGTGCCTTATTTGAGAAGATGGAGAAATAATTTTAAATACACATTTTCAGATTAACTTACCGGAGCATTTATAGGAACATAATGATTGAAAGCTTTAAAAAAGATGTCAACAAACCAGTTTTCCCCAATATTCCTAGAAATTCAGCAAGATTTATTGCATGTCAATACTGTGACGAAAACTGTGCACCAGAGGTAGAAAACCAGTGAACCATAGTTCACAGAATTATGTTTTACGTTATTTTTTCTAATATTTATTATTTGGAAAAAGTCAAAAAGCATAAAGAAAATATAGAATAATAAACATGGTTAATATTTTGATATGTTTCCTATTAGAAATTATGTTTTTACATATAAATATATGTAGGTAAATTTTAAATACTGATATATAATTTTTATAAACTATTTTGCAACTTATTTAACTACCTATGATGCCAGGTTTTTAAAATTTATTATTACTCAATATACTTTTAAAAACATGACTTTCAGAATATGTGCAATATTCCATTGTGGTTATACACAATTCATCAAATCTGCTCATATAATGGATATTAGGTTACTTCCAACCTAAATATTTGTTTTGTGTATTTTTGATATTTGTGTAGTGATAAACATCCTGAAGCAAAAATGTACTGGTCATTTATCTTGCAGCATACATCTGTACTTTCAGAGTTCCTACTCTCATGGAGGGAAAAAGTTATAAACAATTACATTTTAAAAAAAGAGGTATAAACAGTTATTGGCATACGGCAAATTCTAGAAGACAAACAGCGCAAGTCATTGGTCTACATTTCATGTCATTATTTACTCTCTCTGAGGATTTCATTCTTTTCTCCTCTCTCTACCAGAACGGTGGGAACAGAAAGCTTAAGTTCATTTTCAACACTAAATTTACCCACAGAAATTTCTAAAGACACAAATGGGAGGTATGAGAGAATCCAGGGCTACCATGACATGGCAATCTAGGCATTAACTCTCCTAAGGCTGACTTCAAGCAGTTAGCCCAATTAACACAATATTATCATCACTCCTGACACCGTTTTTCAATTGGCTCTGCACTAGGCAAAGAATAAGGGGGACTATGGATGTATCATCTAAAATCCTAATAATTTGTATCTTATTTGTAATTATTTTTTGTTCTGAGAAGAACTGGAATTTGGTTGGATGTGGGAGATAAGGGACAGAGAACCAGAATAACCCCAGATACTAGAAGAAGATCCCTACAAAAGAAGGGATAGAGTGGGTAAACAGTAGGATTTGGGGTTTTGAGCTTCAGGCACCTGTGGGGGTTCCTAATGGAAAAGTCAAGTAAGAAGTTATAAGAAGAGTTACAGCTTCATTATGTGAGATACCAAAAGTTCATTTCAGAGTATATCATAAATTGATCATAAATCAATACGAAAAGAAAGTCAATTTGTAGATCAGAGGCAATACAACATAATCATAAATAGCAATAGTTCATTACATAAAAAGACAATCACATCCCAGAAGAAAAATTTCAGGAATCGAAAATATTGAAGTAATCTCATTAATTTGAAAATCTGTAAAAATGAGAAATAGCAGCAATATAATAATGCACTGGTATCTTTATTTCTTTAAAATGAAAGAATGACAATCTGTCACATTTCCTTTTTTCCCTCTTCTGTCTTAATCTCAACAGCATTAATGAAACATGATTAACTAGAAAATGTTGGTGGCTTGGAGGCCTAACTTAAATCTTACCAAGATATGCAAAGGAAATGTTCTAGATTAAAATTTAATGTGTAAACTCTCACAGTGGGAACTATACCAGCTTTTAAAGAAAAATTTATGACTCAAAAGCAAGCAGGAAAGTACCTAGCAGATAAGTGAAAGTATTAGCTACTGAGATAAAACATAGCTTCCAAGAGGAGTGTACTTGCCCTGGGTGACAATCTTCCTTATTGTTTTTCTCTTAATAGATATGTGTACATTTATAGCACTTTGTCATTTTGCTAGTTCACTAAAAGTTGCACACAATATGCCACATAAACGGACATAATATATGCCACCCCAGGCTTCTGTAAATTTTCAAACCTTAAAGACCAGTTTGCAATTTCACTGTGCTGACAAACTTGTATTCTCTACAAACAGGATAAATAAAACCTGCATGATTTTAAAGGAAAGAGAAATCACATCCGATGGGAGCACGGAAGATTTCAAACAGAAAGTTGAACTTGAGCTAGACCATCATGAATTTTGACAGATGAGGGTGTGGCAGAAAGAAAAGGGTTAGAAACGTAGATGTTTCTCAAAGCATATTAAATATTCTAAAATTTTGTAATAGGATGTTTTAAATATTTTTTTTCTCTCATTGCTACTTTAAGTCAGCCTGACCTCCTGAGAGCCTGAAACCCAAATGAAAATAAACCCTGTTCCATTTTGTGAATTCCCCAATTCCTTAACTTGCTCATATTCTCACCTTTTTTTCCTGTCTGGCTCTGACTCAGCCCTGGCTCTAAATTGAAATCATATATTTTACTTTTTGGATTTGGGTGTCTATACTCAGTCTCCCTACCTTTGGTTATTAATTCTCCTTAATAATTTTTTGACATATACCCAACCCTATGACACTTTCCACTCTAAACTGTTTCTCACATGATGATTCTTCTTTGTTTTGGCCTTTTGGGACCCACTCCCAGTGCCAGGATTGGTTGGCACCTAGGGCAGCCTAATGTGAATCCACATGAGCAAGGCTTTGGATGTCAATCATGGAAGTTACTTTTGTTTTATTGTTATTTATTTTTTTCTGAAAATACAAATGTTTGTTGGAAGAATGTATAAAAAGAAGGGGAAAATCACCTGCAATTCTACGACTCAAGATAAACACTGTTAACCTGTTGATGGATTTCTTCCTAGTGTTTTTTCTATTTACTTATTTGTTTGCATACTTAAAAAATAACATTGTTTTCATTGTTTTCATATATATGTATATGCATATACATATATAGTTTGTATCTTGCTTTTACATACTTATTTTATCATAATCATTTCCTAGTACCATTAAATAATTTTGGACAAAAAATGTTTTTTAAAAGGGTTTATATACTTATTTTTAAACCAAACATGATAAAGCTCTATACTTTTTTTATTTTTCTCTATTATGTAAAAAACTCCCAAATCCAATACTCTGTGTATTACAAGTCACAATCAAGAAACTATACATATAAAACTAAATGTCAGTGCAAATAACACTAATTCTATACTCGCACCTTGGAAAATATTCATAAGAAACCCATTCATAGACCACTGAAATATACCCTAATCATTAGAGTCTATGCAAATATCCCGTTTCTCCTTAAATTTTGCCCACCAAGTATAACATTCACCAGTGGATCTTGTTTAAAATAAGTATTACTGTGATGTTCTAATGGGGATTTTCTATTTCTCTCTTTTCATCTATAAATTAATATTCTTCTGTAAGGAAGATGCATCTCTTCCCTATTTATTTATTCAATCATTCACTTATGTAAGTATAGATTCATATATCGGGTAGGTGTGTATAATCCAATAATAGTATTTACTTTGTTCAAATTGTTCTAGCATGGGTCACTGGGGACTCTTTCAGCTAGGCTTCTTTATTCTTTTGCTATGACTCCATCTCTACATTTCTCTCTCTTTGACCTTCTCTTACCTTTTAGTATGACAGAATGCTTTACACTAATTTTTAATATTTCCTGACCAGCCCTAGTATCAACCATTTTTCCAAGGAGCCAAAATTCCTTTTGTTGGAGAACTGTATTGAGAAACCAAGATCTAGGCACTAAATACATTCACTGCAAGTAGATGTCACTGCTTATAGGTCTTCCCAGCAGACAGAACTAGGAAATATGTGCTTGAAAATTACTGACTTATGCACATATATCAATGTTTACCTCTGTATCTATCTTTATGTATCATGAAGTAGACATGAGTTTTTGCTGTTATCTCCTAATCTAACCCAATAGGACAAGGTTCATTCTAGTATTCCCCCTACTGGTTTATTCGTAAATACCTTTTTTTTTTAATTTTTTTATTTTTTATAAACATATATTTTTATCCCCAGGGGTACAGGTCTGTGAATCACCAGGTTTACACACTTCACAGCACTCACCAAAGCACATACCCTCCCCAATGTCCATAACCCCACCCCCTTCTCCCAACCCCCCTCCCCCCAGCAACCCTCAGTTTGTTTTGTGAGATTAAGAGTCACTTATGGTTTGTCTCCCTCCCAATCCCATCTTGTTTCATTGATTCTTCTTCTACCCACTTAAGCCCCCATGTTGCATCACCACTTCCTCATATCAGGGAGATCATATGATAGTTGTCTTTCTCTGCTTGACTAATTTCGCTAAGATGATACGCTCTAGTTCCATCCATGTTGTTGCAAATGGCAAGATTTCATTTCTTTTGATGGCTGCATAGTATTTAATTGTGTATATATACCACATCTTCTTGATCCATTCATCTGTTGATGGACATCTCGGTTCTTTCCATAGTTTGGCTATTGTGTCATTGCTGCTATAAACATTCGGGTGCATGTGCCCCTTTGGATCACTACGTTTGTATCTTTAGGGTAAATATCCAGTAGTGCAATTGCTGGGTCATAGGGCAGTTCTATTTTCAACATTTTGAGGAACCTCCATGCTGTTTTCCAGAGTGGCTGCACCAGCTTGCATTCCCTCCAACAGTGTAGGAGGGTTCCCCTTTCTCCACATCCTCGCCAGCATCTGTCATTTCCTGACTTGTTGATTTTAGCCATTCTGACTGGTGTGAGGTGGTATCTCATTGTGGTTTTGATTTGTATTTCCCTGATGCCAAGTGATATGGAGCACTTTTTCATGTGTCTGTTGGCGATCTGGATGTCTTCTTTGCAGAAATGTCTGTTCATGTCCTCTGTCCATTTCTTGATTGGATTATTTGTTCTTTGGGTGTTGAGTTTGCTAAGTTCTTTATAGATTTTGGACACTAGTCCTTTATCTGATATGTCGTTTGCAAATATCTTCTCCCATTCTGTCAGTTGTCTTTTGATTTTGTTAACTGTTTCCTTTGCTTTGCAAAAGCTTTTGATCTTGATGAAATCCCAATAGTTCATTTTTGCCCTTGCTTCCCTTGCCTTTGGCGATGTTCCTAGGAAGATGTTGCTGCGGCTGAGGTCGAAGAGGTTGCTGCCTGTGTTCTCCTCAAGGATTTTGATGGATTCCTTTCACACATTGAGGTCCTTCATCAATTTTGAGTCTATTTTTGGGTGTGGTGTAAGGAAATGGTCCAATTTCATTTTTCTGCATGTGGCTATCCAATTTTCCCAACACCATTTATTGAAGAAGCTGTCTTTTTTCCATTGGACATTCTTTCCTGCTTTGTCAAAGATTAGTTGACCATAGAGTTGAGGGTCTATTTCTGGGCTCTCTATTCTGTTCCATTGATCTATGTGTCTGTTTTTGTGCCAGTACCATGCTGTCTTGATGATGATAGCTTTGTAATAGAGCTTGAAGTCCGGAATTGTGATGCCACCAACTTTGGCTTTCTTTTTCAATATCCCTTTGGCTATTCGAGGTCTTTTCTGGTTCCATATAAATTTTGGAATTATTTGTTCCATTTCTTTGAAAAAGATGGATGGTACTTTGATAGGAATTGCATTAAATGTGTAGATTGCTTTAGGTAGCAAAGACATTTTCACAATATTTATTCTTCCAATCCAGGAGCATGGAACATTTTTCCATTTCTTTGTGTCTTCCTCAATTTCTTTCATGAGTACTTTATAGTTTTCTGAGTATAGATTCTGTGCCTCGTTGGTTAGGTTTATTCTTAGGTATCTTATGGTTTTGGGTGCAATTGTAAATGGGATTGACTCCTTAATTTCTCTTTCTTCTGTCTTGTTGTTGGTGTAGAGAAATGCAACTGATTTCTGTGCATTGATTTTATATCCTGACACTTTACTGAATTCCTGTACAAGTTCTAGCAGTTTTGGAGTGGAGTCTTTTGGGTTTTCCACATATAGTATCATATCATCTGTGAAGAGTGATAATTTGACTTCTTCTTTGCCGATTTGGATGCCTTTAATTTCCTTTTGTTGTCTGATTGCAGAGGCTAGGACCTCTAGTACTATGTTGAATAGCAGTGGTGATAATGGACATCCCTGCCGTGTTCCTGACCTTAGCGGAAAAGCTTTCAGTTTTTCTCCATTGAGAATGATATTTGCGGTGGGTTTTTCATAGATGGCTTTGATGATATTGAGGTATGTGCCCTCTATCCCTACACTTTGAAGAGTTTTGGTCAGGAAGGGATGTTGTACTTTGTCAAATGCTTTTTCAGCATCTATTGAGAGTATCATATGGTTCTTGTTCTTTCTTTCATTGATGTGTTGTATCACATTGACTGATTTGCGGATGTTGAACCAACCTTGCAGCCCTGGAATAAATCCCACTTGGTCGTGGTGAATAATCCTTTTAATGTACTGTTGAATCCTTTTGGCTAGTATTTTGTTGAGAACTTTCGCATCTGTGTTTATCAAGGATATTGGTCTATAGCTCTCTCTTTTGATGGGATCCTTGTCTGGTTTTGGGATCAAGGTGATGCTGGCCTCATAAAATGAGTTTGGAAGTTTTCCTTCCATTTCTATTTTTTGGAAGAGTTTCAGGAGAATAGGAATTAGTTCTTCTTTAAATGTTGGGTAGAATTCCCCCGGGAAGCCGTCTGGCCCTGGGCTTTTGTTTGTTTGGAGATTTTTAATGACTGTTTCAATCTCCTTACTGGTTATGGGGTCTGTTCAGGCTTTCTACTTCTTCCTGGTTCAGTTATGGTAGTTTATATGTTTCTAGGAATGCATCCATTTCTTCCAGATTGTCAAATTTGTTGGCGTAGAGTTGCTCATAGTATGTTCTTATAATAGTTTGTATTTCTTTGGTGTTAGTTGTGATCTCTCCTCTTTCATTCATGATTTTATTTATTTGGGTCCTTTCTCTTTTCCTTTTGATAAGTCTGGCCAGGGGTTTATCAATTTTATTAATTCTTTCAAAAAACCCGCTCCTAGTTTTGTTGATTTGTTCTATTGTTTTTTTGGTTTCTATTTCATTGATTTCTGCTCTGATCTTTATGATTTCTCTTCTCCTGCTGGGCTTAGGGTTTCTTTCTTGTTCTTTCTCCAGCTCCTTTAGGTATAGGGTTAGGTTGTGTACCTGAGACCTTTCTTGTTTCTTGAGAAAGGCTGGTACCGCTATATATTTTCCTCTCACGACTGCCTTTGTTGTGTCTGACAGATTTTGAACCGTTGTATTTTAATTGTCATTTGTTTCCATGATTTTTTTCAATTCTTCTTTAATTTCCCGGTTGACCCATTCATTCTTTAGGAGGATGCTGTTTAGTCTCCATGTATTTGGGTTCTTTCCAAACTTCCTCTTGTGGTTGAGTTCTAGCTTTAGAGCATTGTGGTCTGAAAATATGCAGGGAATGATCCCGATCTTTTGATACCGGTTGAGTCCTGATTTAGGACCGAGGATGTGATCTATTCTGGAGAATGTTCCATGTGCACTAGAGAAGAATGTGTATTCTGTTGTTTGGGATGAAATGTTCTGAATATATCTGTGATGTCCATCTGGTCCAGTATGTCGTTTAAGGCCTTTATTTCCTTGCTGATCTTTTGCTTGGATGATCTGTCCATTTCAGTGAGGGGAGTGTTAAAGTCCCCTACTATTATTGTATTATTGTTGATGTGTTTCTTTGATTTTGTTATTAATTGGTTTATATAGTTGGCTTCTCCCACGTTGGGGGCATAAATATTTAAAATTGTTAGATCTTCTTGTTGGACAGACCCTTTCAGTATGATATAGTGTCCCTCATCATCTCTTATTATACTCTTTGGCTTAAAATCTAATTGATCTGATATAAGGATTGCCACTCCTGCTTTCTTCTGATGTCTATTAGCATGGTAAATTCTTTTCCACCCCCTCACTTTAAATCTGGAGGTGTCTTCAGGCTTAAAATGAGTTTCTTGGAGGCAACATATAGATGGGTTTTGTTTTTTTATCCATTCTGATACCCTGTGTCTTTTGACAGCGGCATTTAGCCCATTTACATTCAGGGTAACTATTGAGAGATATGGATTTAGTGCCATTGTATTGCCTGTAAGGTGACTGTTACTGTATATGGTCTCTATTCCTTTCTATCTACCACTTGTAGGCTCTCTCTTTGCTTAGAGGACCCCTTTCAATATTTCCTGTAGAGCTGGTTTGGTGTTTGCAAATTCTTTTAGTTTTTGTTTGTCCTGGAAGCTTTTAATCTCTCCTTCTATTTTCAATGATAGCCTAGCTGGATATGTATTCTTGGCTTCATGTTTTTCTCGTTTAGTGCTCTGAAAATATCATGCAAGCTCTTTCTGGCCTGCCGGGTCTCTGTGGATAAGTCAGCTGCCAATCTAATATTTTACAATTGTATGTTACAGACTTCTTTTCCCAGGCTGCTTTCAGGATTTTCTCTTTGTCACTGAGACTTGTAAATTTTACTATTAGGTGACAGGGTGTGGGCCTATTCTTATTGATTTCGAGAGGGGTTCTCTGAACCTCCTGAATTTTGTTGCTCATTGCCTTTGTCATATTGGGGAAATTCTGCCCAATAATTCTCTCCAGTATACCTTCTGCTCCCCTCTCTCTTTCTTCTTCTTCTGGAATCCCAATTATTCTAATGTTGTTTCGTCTTTTGGTGCCACTTATCTCTCGAATTCTCCCCTCGTGGTCCAGTACCTGTTTGTCCCTCTTTTGCTCAGCTTCTTTATTCTCTGTCATTTGGTCTTCTATATCGCTAATTCTTTCTTCTGCTTCATTTATTTTTAATTGCACCTCATTAATAGCTTTTTTGATTTCTACTTGGTTAGATTTTAGTTCTTTTATTTCTCCAGAAAGGGCTTTTATATCTCTCAAGAGGGTTTCTCTAATATCTTCCATGCCTTTTTCGAGCCCGGCTAGGACCTTGAGAATTGTCATTCTGAACTCTAGATCTGACATATTACCAATGTCTGTATTGATTAGGTCCCTAGCCTTCGGTACTGCCTCTTGTTCTTTTTTTTTTGTGTTGAATTTTTCCGCCTTGTCATTTTGTCCAGATAAGAGTATATGAAGGAGCAAGTAAAATACTAAAAGGGTGGCAACAACCCCAGGAAAATATGCTTTAACCAAATCAGAAGAGATCCCAAATCGTGAGGGGGGAGAAAAGGATAAAAAGAGGTTCCAAAAGGAAGAAAGAAAAAAAAAAAGAAAAAAAAAAAGAAAAGAAAAAAATTTAAACAAAATAAAACCAATGAAGAAAAATATAAAAAAGAAAGAATATATATATTAGATAAACTAGTTTAAAAACATTAAAAAAGAAAAGGGTAAAAGTTAAAAAAAAATTACCAGAAGGCAAGAAAAAAAACAAAAAATGAAAAAGAAAAAAAATTAAATTAACTGCAAGACTAAAAAAAATCACAGGGAGAAAGCCATGAGTTCCATGCTTTGCTTTCTGCTCCTCTGGAATTCTGCTGCTCTCCTTGGTATTGAAACCACACTCCTGGGTAGGTGATCTTGGTCTTGGCTGGATTTCTTGTGGATCTTCTGTGGGAGGGGCCTGGTGTAGTGATTCTCAAGTGTCTTTGTTCCAGGTGGAACTGCACCACCCTTACCAGGGGCCAGGCTGAGTAATCCGCTCAGGTTTGCTTTCAGGAGCTTTTGTTCCCTGAGCGCTTTCCTTAGAGTCCCGGAGGACGGGAATACAAATGGCGGCCTCCTGGTCTCCGGCCCGAGGAGCCAAGAGCCCGGGGCTCCTCCTCAGTGCGCCCTCAGAGAACATCGCCCAGTTACTCCTGTCTGCCTGACCTCCTGCCGCGCTCTGAGCTCACCGAGTTGCGACTGTTCAAGGTAACACCGAGCTGTGAGCTTACTGTCGGCTCTGTCTCTGTAGCCGGCTTTCCCATTCCAATACCTGCAAGCTCTACGACACTCAGACACCCCCGATCCTTCTGTGACCCTGCGGGACCTGAGGCCACGCTGACCCCGCGTGGGTTTGCCCCGGTTTAGCCTCTGGAGCGATGTCCCTCAGCGGAACAGACTTTTAAAAGTCCTGATTTTGTGCTCCATTGCTCCGCCGCTTGCCGGGAGCCGGCCCCTCCCCCCGGGGTCTATCTTCCCGTTGCTTTGGATTCACATCTCCGCCAGCCCTACCTTTCAGAAAGTGGTTGTTTTTCTGTTTCCAGAATTGCTGTTCTTCTTCTCTTCGATCTGCCAATGGATTTGCAGGTGTTTGCAATCTTTAGATAAGCTATCTAGCTGATCTCCTGCTAGCTGAAGTAGTCTCAGCCTGCTACTTCTCCGCCATCTTGACTCCTCCCCCCCGTAAATACCTTTTTTGTCGGTGAATAAACATATCCACTTCAGCAGTACAGTGTTCTATAACCTTAAAAATCCCACTGTGTGGCCCTGTATAGCCACTTCCTCCTTTTTTCCTAATCCCCAGAAACTAATGATCTGTTGCCTATTCCTATAGCTGTCTTTTTCCAGAATGCCATATAAGGGAATCATACAGGTGTAGCCTTTTTGGGGTCTAGTTTCTCTCAGAAAAATGAAGGAAGTATTTTAAATGCACTTTTGCTAAGGTTCAGAGGATATAGAGGTATCACAGAAGTCCCAACAGGAGGTAAAGACAGATATAAAATGAATAGCACTTCGAGTCTTCCACTTTGGCTTGATTAGAATAAATATGATTTTATCTGCTATATATAGACTCCCAAATGCCATTTTGTTTTCAAAATTTCTCTACTGGTTTGAGAGAGTGTTTTATAAACCCTGATAATTCTGAATTAAGGTAATATTAAGGCAATATTAGTAATAATAGACAGTTTGGAACAATTGGGAAGAAATTAAAGAAGATGAATAGAAAAAACATGGACTATTGTTTGTGTTGAATAAGTACACTAAGAAAAATCCCAGGTATTTGGGTTAAAGATTAGATATATGTAGAAATCTCAACAAAACATATTCAGAAGAAACATCTTCTCTTCTTCAGGAGAAGAAAAGATCTGGAAGAAAAGCTAAATTCTGTTTGAGAATTTTCTAAGTGAAAGGTCTAGACTAATCCTTTGAAGCTCAGCAATTAAATCTGGAATTTACTGATTTGGAAGCTACCAGCTCATAAACATTAATAAAGTGTATAGATATGGATGAGTTATCAGAAAAAGAGTATAAAAAAAGAGAAAATAATAAAAGCCCAGGATGTTATGTGAAACACTCATATTTATTAAGTAAAATAGGAAAAGACCTCAAGGAGACAAGAGGTCTATATAGAAGAAAATCCAGGAACGAATGATATCATAGACTTTGAGAAAATGGGGCCTTTTAAAGATTTGGGTGCTCCACAATGTCGAAGGTCAAAAAAGAAGTAGTAAAAGACACCAACAGAAAAAGATAAATGTGCCCTCTACCGTTGGCTCTTAACTGCTGGTGATGACAAAAATTTCAGTGTGTCAAAGCTGAAGTAGATAGCGGTTGGTTAGTAACAAAAGAAAATAAAAGCATATTAGAAAGAGTGGGTATAGTCTATTCTCTCTAAAAGTTTGAGAGAGAAGAGAAAAAGAAAGGAGAGAAAAATGTGATTTGGGGTATTTATAGGGTTGGTAGGCTGCATTAAAGTTCCACTTTAAAACATTTAGAACAACTTGGGGTTTTTTTTTTTTTTTTGAGTGTTTTAAAAATAATTGCTATCATTTATTTCTCAAAACTTCTCTGTTTGGTAAATGTTCCTAAATGTGTTTTAGTTAAATTTTAGCTCAGCATTACATAAGAGATAAATAAGAGATAAATAGAATTCCATTACAATTAGTAGCAGATCTCTAGAATTTCTGGAGTCAGATAAGTTAAAAGAAAAAGCATTTAAGAAATGTCAAAAGTTAAGACGAACCATGAGAGATTGTGGACTCTGAGGAACTAACTGAGGGTTTTGGAGGGAGGTGGCAGGGTGGGTGAGCCTGGTGGTAGGTATTGTGGAGGGCATGTATTGCATAGAGCACTGGGTGTGGTGCATAAACAATGTATTCTGGAACACTTAAAATAAATTGAAAAAAAAAGTATATTTTGTAAAATGTCAAAAGTTAGAACTGTTTCACTAGTCCTCCTCAACATCCTGAGTATTAAAGATAAAAAATTATAAGTGTGTTGGATAAGAGTTTCTTGGATGAGCCAGTTGTCATCTCAAAATAAAAATCAACTAAAACCAAAAATAAAGTTCTGAGCTCTGAAACTTTTGGAGTCAGAAAAAAAATAAAACAAGACAAACCAATGATAAAACTAAGTATGATTGACATGATAAATTTAACCATGTTGGATTTAAGGAGAAAAAATATTTCTAATTTATTGACAACAAACTAAACAATGGGATAGGAGGGAGAAAAAAATTTGGTTATAAATTATTCTAATTAGAGCTCTGACACCAAATACATGTAGACAATAGAGACATTTAGCTCTACCACTTAGGAACTGGAAATTTAATCTACTGGAGCCTTCACGAGATTGTAATAATGACTGCAACATACCATATGGAATTCTTGTGGGATTAAATGACAGAATAAGATGATGCCATGACATCAAGTTCTGGAACAAAGTAAATCCTCAACAAAATGTTGTTGATGATGATTATATTTCCTCAGTCCAGTTTCCTAATATAAGACAGTGGGGAAAAAGCAAACCTAGGAATTCTAGAGCTCCTTTCCAATTTTATATCATTTTCTACCTGGAAGAGTTGTATCAGTGAAATCACTTGCATTGAATTTTCTTACATTTTTAGCATATCTTTAGATCTCAAATGCCATTATTCAAGCATACCACACCTGTTTTATAAAATATAAAATTAATGGTCAGTTATCTCTAGAAAGAAAAAAAAAATGCTGTAGCAAGAATCTCATTTTCTTCCATAAGTAAGAGAACAAGTATGATTGGAAAACATCTGTAAACTATTTTAAAAAAAGAAAGAAAGAAAATCAAAAATGACCACTTTTCAAGGGTTTTAACTTTATTTGGCACACTTATTTGGATTCACAAATTTGAGTAATTTACCCATATGATCAAAGTTAAAATTTGTTTTGACTCTTTTTGACCTATTCTCTGGGGTTTTTAGAGTAATTTTTCCAAAAAACCTGATAGGAAACGATTGTTTTGGAGAATGGCCTTTTGAAATCTTGACTTTAAAAAAAAAAAAATCCTGATGAAAACATTATAAATCCCTGAGTTTCAAAACATTACTTCAATGGTATACTTGCTTTCAAAAACACCTGAAAATACTAATTTTAATTATGTATTAAGAAAAAAAATCAACTGGAAAAATGACCCAGGAAAACCAACAAAATGTGGAAAGTTGTCTCAAACAAACCGAGAACAAAAAAAATTTTAATATAAACCAAACAGAGATTCGAAGATGGTAAACAATAAACAGATGATACACCACAGCTTTTGTCTTGAGGATTTTAAGATTTTTTTTTAATTTATTTATTTGACAGAGAGAGATCACAAGTAGGCAGAGAGGCAGGCAGAGAGAGAGAGAGGAGGAAGCAGGCTCCCTGCTGAGCAGAGAGCCCGACGTGGGACTCGATCCCAGGACCCCGAGATCATGACCTGAGCCGAAGGCAGTGGCTTAACCCACTGAGCCACCCAGGTGCCCTGTCTTGAGGATTTTAAACATACCCTTTCTTAACTGGGATATAGCATAAGGTGTATTGACAAAGATTATTTAATTTCTTAAAAAATATTCAAAGAAACATGCAAATTTTTGTGTTTCCTCTTCCAATTTGAAGAACTCTCCAGAGGAAAGCAGTCTGAGAAAGTTACTTTTATTTGGAAAATTTTTAATTATTCTAGTACTATTATTCTTATTTTGAAAGTCAAAAATAAAAAGAAACACAAAAAAGTAAAAAGTCATAATTTTTACCATGAAACAGTTTCCTTTTGTATGATTTATAAAATTATGCTTTATCTTTTTTAAAGAGTTGGGTGAATGTTTCTCCATGGTAGCATTTCTAATTTTCTAATTTTTATGTCAGGGAGAACATATTAATTTATAATTAAAGTTTATTTGTAAGTAACTAAAGTTTATTTGTAAGTAACTGTGAATAACATAAATATCTCATTAAGCAAGGTATACAAGCATTAGCAAATGTAAAAAAAAAATTCACCTTACATGAAAACATTTGTTTAAGTTACACTGAAGATTTTCTCTAATTGAGAAAAGACTGCCACTAGAGTAACTTACTGACATTGGCTAGATTATATAAATCTTTGGAAATATTTATATGTCAAATAAATGGTGATGTGATTTGTATATTCTTCACTTTGCTTATACCCCAACACTTTCAAATAAATATTTATTTATGTATTTTCTTCTGTTTCTCACTTCATTTAAGTTTTTGCTCAAATATAATCTTCTCAGAAATGTTTTCCCAAATCATTATATTGAAAATAGCCCCATTATCTTACCTTATTTTTGTCTATAACACTTATTACTAATACTTTAATTATACATATCTTTGTGTGCTTATATTTTTTCCTCTAAGTTCCATGAGAGTAGGTACTTTATTTTATTTATTAGTGTATCCCAGACTATATTAAAGTGAATGGAATACAAATGTGCCCAATAAAAAAATATGTGACTAAATGAATGAATTATTGTTTGTCTTCCCTAGTAGAGATTGTTGTTGAGGGACAGAATATCTCCCTCTAGCAGAATACTGTGTTTGCATATGGTTGGCTTATAGTAGAGAACTAATGAATTTTATTTTAATTCTATAAAAATCCTTGGAGTGTTCAAGTAGATAATGTGCCATTTGTGGAAAAATTTAGAGTTCTCACTTTCTAAAACATATCACCCACTTAATTTTGGCATGCTGCATAACATAATGTAACACCCAAAATTTTTCCAAGGTTATATACACTGGTTTTCCAAATGATGACTTACTATAAGCAAAACTATACATATTGCTACTTCTTAGAACCTAATTTGCCTCTAAATCCTCCTTGGTGGGATTATCTATATCTCATCCCTACTCACCCCAACACCCCCACCTCAGGAAGGTTGTATAATGTCTCATGACCCAATGTGATTACCAAATTTACTCTCCCCCTTACAGTTTCTGTCTTGCATTATAAATCTGATCAGTTCCTTAGCTTACATATATCTCTCTCAAAATTGAAAGGTTAACTAGTTAGAGGTTAATAAAGTTCCCTTTCATGTCTTACTCTCTATGATGTATATATTGCTTAGAGATTCTAATTAGCATATCAGAGGGATAATACACTTCTAAATACTTTTACAAAAAACTGTTTCTAAAAATAATTTTAACTTTAAAACAGAAGTAATTCAATCATAAATTAGAACTGTAAATATACCTTGCTAGTAAGAGGCAATGTTTATTGACCTTCTGACACTCTAAACAATTATTTAGTCATCAGAGCAAAGCTAAATTAGAACTGGTGTTTCTTATAACTGGGTTCACTCTCCTAATAATTTTTATTTGTCTAAATTATAACATTATACACACACACACACACACACACACACATATATATAGAGTAGTATATAAAATTATATATACTACTCTTAATATCTCTTCCAAACTGAGATCTAATTATTATTATGTGTACTTTATTCCCCATACTATCATATTTATTCTGTCCGTTGTTAATTGATAGAGAAAATACTGAAAGTGTTTTCTCTTACATCTAGTATTGCCTGTTAATTGTAAAAAGTATAGAGATTTAGGAAATTAACTATTCAACTACTGGTAACATTACATTTCCTTCTAGTCATAAAATTATAAAAGGCCAAGATAAATATAAATAAATATATAATATAAATTTATATATATGTATAAATATATAACATGATATATTAGTATATTTAATTATATACTATATTATATTAATATATTTTTATGTTTATGTATAGTAAATATATATGTATACATGTATTTCCTTCTAGTTATACAATTATAAAAAACAAAGATGATTATATCATACACATATAACTGAAGTACTAACTATATCATCTGTATTATAAGCTTTTAAACAATATCTATCATACTTTGTCTCTTTTTGCATTTAACATTAAAATCAATATTTTCTCACATCATCAAAGTTTATTTTCTAATAGTTTTTATTTTCTAAGTTTTATTTCTATTTTTATTTCTGACAGTTTTTATTAGTTTTTTTTCAGGCATCTGCTACTGCATAACAAGAAACTCAAAGCTTATGGCTTAAAATAACTATTTTATTATATCTCATAATTCTGTGGTTGACCAGGCTCATCTAGGCAGTTCTGATTTACTACATCGTGTTGTCTGGGGATACAGTGATCTGGGGGATCATTTGAGTTGGAATTTGTCCAAATGAGCTCACTCACATGACTGACAGTTGATGTGTAAGTCAGGCACTGTAGCTTCTCCATGGGGCTTGGGTTTCTCTCAGCATGGTGGCTTTGTTCTGACAGAGAATTTCCCTATAATGATCATTCCAAGAAAGAGGAAACAAAAACTGATATTCCTTTTAACAGCTAGACCTGGAATTAGCACAAGATTGCCTCCATTGCATTCCATGTGATAAACTGTCACAGGACTTTAATTAAGGGGAGGTAAAATAAACTCCACCCCTCAATGGAGAGAATGAGAAATTTGGGTCCGTATTTGATTCATGAGAATAGCTGCATAATTTCTATTTGTAGAGACACCATAATTTAGTCAAAGTTAAAAATAATCTGCTAAAAGCAACCAACAAAAGGAGAACTTTTAATATAATTAAGGCTAAGCCACATCTGTACAACTTTTCTTTGGGTCTAGCCTGTTTGGAATTCACTTGGCTTGTTGAATTTGAAGGTTATGGTTTTTGTTGTTTTGTTTTGTTTTGTTTTCCAAATTTGAGACATTTTCAGCCACTACTTCAGATACTTTCCAGCCCCATACTATTTCTGCTCTCCTTCTGGACTCCAATTTTAGATTTTTTATTATAGTCCTTCAGGTTCCTGGGTCTTGTTCTTTTTCAGTCTATTTTTTCACTTTTGTTTGGATTGGATAATTTGTATTGTAGTGTCTTCAAGTTTATGTATTCTTTCCTCTGTCTACTTCTTTCTGCTATTGGGCCAATCCATCAAGATTTTCATTTCAGTTGTTATATTTTCAGTTTTAAAATTTCTACTTGGTATCTTCTATTTTTTTCTTGAGATTTTCCAATTTTTCATGTTTCAAGCCTGTTCATATTGCTCACTGAAGTATTTTTATAATGCTGCTTTGAAATCTTTATCAGTTGATCTCCACATAGGTATCTTCTCGGGGTTATCATCTATTATCTTTCCCAATACAAGTTGATATTTCCTGGTTTTTGCTTTGGGAGATGCTTTTCCCTCTTCTAGGCAGAGCAGTGCCCTCAGTGGAGAACGTGAAATACCATTTCTGCTTAGGTGTAACAAGGTTTTCCTCCCTTAGGATGTCAAATAGGTTGAGCAAGCAGCTGAGCAACCAAGACTCTCATAGCCACATGTCAGAAGAGGTCTGCTAAAACAGAGATTTCAGTAAGGTTTAGAGTTTCCTAACACAATACACAATACACGCAGGATAATAAAAAAAAAATCACAAGCTTCTTACATGACTTCCACTGATACTGCAGATAGAGGGCTCCTTATACTAGATCATGGTGAATGTTCTGGCTTCCTGCTTTGTCTCCTCTGACACTGGTGGGGAAAAAGGAAAGTACATACTATGGTTAGATGGCAATAGAAATCCAGGATCCTCATGTTGCTTCCACTGAAACCATGGGGCGTAATGCCTGCTACCAGACAGAAGTGAAAGTCCCAGCTCCCTACTCAACCTTCTCTGCTACCGCCCTCGTGAATAAGTTGAGAGTCTTCATTATACTCAGGTAAGCATAGAGATCTATACCCCACTTCTGGATTTTGCTGACTGGGGTGAAAACAGAGCAGTGTTGTGTTTTATTTTAAAGATTTTATTTATTTATTTGACAGAGAGAGAGAACATAAGCAGGGGGAGTGGGAGAGGGAGAAGCAGGCTTCCCATGGAGCAGGGAGCCCAGTGAGGGGCTCTATCCCAGGATCCTGAGATCATGACCTCAGCCACAGGCAGATGCTTAATGACTGAGCCACACAGGTGTCCCTGGAGCAGTGTTTTGTTTCATTTTCTGTGGTGTTTGTGTGAAGTAGGGTGGTTAGTGTCTAAAGGATTTCTGTTTTGCTAGGTTTCCCCTTTCCTGTTCCTTTGGCTAGAGAGAGTAGGAGATTGTTGTACTTAATTGTATTTAGCAAGAGAAATGGAGGCAAGTATGCCTACTTGATCCAGAACTGGGTTTTTAAAATATGATTATTTTCACTTCATATGTCATGAACGTTTTCAAATGTTGTTAAACTCATCAAGAAGTTGTTACACAAACCTCTCAAACATCCTTTCTAACAGCAAAGATCTATACTAACCTATAAGAGAAATATCTCTAGATGGTGAAATTGCATGTGATTTTTATTTTATCTCTTTTTTTTTCTTGTTTTTAATGTCTAGATGCCCTTGTGAACATATATAGCTTTTGTGGCAGGATATTACTAGGTAATTATTCATAGTAAAGAAGTATTTTTCTAAATAAGGTCACCATTGCATGTATCAGTAAGAATAAAAAGCATACTATTTATAGAGGCAAATCATAGGAATTCATAGTCCAGAAGACTTGACAGAGAAAAAAAATAGCAGTGCCATGTTCTTTAAGTAGCACTAGACTTTGTAAAAGTTAAATGCTTAATTCCTATCTTATAATTCAGTAGTACTTAAAGCATATCCCTGTGTGTTCTTTCTCTTCCTCTACCCCCTTCCGCCCACCTCGGTATTGCACAGAAAAACATTTCAGTGTTTTTTTTTTTTTTCCTTCTTCTCTGTTTTTACATCGAAAGATCAGTTAAGAATATCCTTAATAATCTAGCTGAGAAACAGATGGCTTTACAAAAATAACAAAGTTTGCCAAAATGATGGCAAAAATGCCATATTTCTCTGAACATAGTCACTAAGCAATAGGAATAAAAGTCAAGGTTTTTATGCCCCTTTCATCAGAACTGAAGAGGAAGATAAAATAACACCATCAGAATTAATTGAAAGAATACTTTCCTTGTTTATTTAACTTTGGTTAATTAAACTAAAGCCTTAACTATGAATACTTCAATCTCTAGCTCTATGATCCAGTCATTGAAAATCTGCAAGGCTGTGTTTTCTTTTCATCTGTGCTAGACAAAATAGGACTTCTTAAACTGCTTTATCTTTTGGCTTTCTCATCTGGAAAATAAGGAATTACATCCTTGTGTTTTCCAAACTTGAAATTATTTCATCTCCAGAGATGAGAAGTGGCAATGACTGTGCCTTCCTGGGAGGTTTGAGCCTTTGCCCTTCCCTCTGCACATACCCCTCACAATATGCCCCACACAGCGTAACTGGGCATCCTTGTTGGTTGTTAGTAAGCTGAAGTTTTCTTCTCCCTAAGTGATAAACTAGTTCAGTAAGCATTTGATTGAAGAGAAGGTTTTCAATTTACTAAAATATTATTTTAATACCAGTATTAAGTTTAATAAATCTCCAAAGGAAAACTGGACCCCATTCTTCTGTTTTGCTCAGAATACTTCCAAATATGCAGGTAAGACAGCTAGAGGCATCAAAAAGAGAGATTTTTCAATTTCTAAATCAGATTCGAACTGGCAGGAACTTCTGGAGTCAGGAGAACTGTCTTTTAGTAAATGATTAGGAATTATAAACTTAAATGTTATGTTTTTTAAAAGCACTGTTGTGCCTTTTTGTCCATGTTAATGACTTCCAAATCTCTAAGCTCTCTTCATTCATCCATTCCTACAGTCAGCAGACAATGTATTAAATACTAATATTATATTAACTACTAAAATATGAAAGTAAGACATCCTCATTATGTTCATGAATCTTAAAATTTCTTCATTTATATTGGACTATGTCTTCAGAGAAGATCAATTAGTAACTTAGTTTGTCTATTCCTTAATGAAGACAGCCCTGAAATATGCTAATTGATTTACAAAGCCTTTTTAAACAAGTACTAGTAAAATATAGAGATGAGAGTCATTTAGCTTGTCCTAAGAAGGTATTTCCTACATTTAGAGTATTGTCAATGAATACAAACAATGTATTCATTGTCTATAAAAATGATCTGGGGAGGGTGGAGGTGGAAGAAGAGAGAATCTATGTAGACATGCTGACAAAAGATCATTTCTTTGAGATCCTGTATTACATTTCAGTTACTCTATTGAACTAATTGCCTTTGTTAATGAAGTTTCTAAGATATTAAAGCTCCATTCCAGCAATGCATCTGTACTCTATTGGATGGCTTGCCACTAAGATGGTTGAGCTATATGACACTAGTTACGCTTCATGTATGTACATTATTCCTTGCTAGGGTTCCATTCCCAAATCTCTGCTATAATGAATTTGGCTGGAAAAGTAATAAACATAAAAAATGTTTCTCACTTTTAAATCTATTTCTTAAAGTTAGTACACAGCTAGTCTATCTCCCATTGGTCCCTTTTCCCTTGGTTCTATGTGCGCTCCAAAAGACCATCCAGTGCTGAGGTCCTCTCAGGCTATTTTATACTCCTATAAGAAGTATTAGTTCTCAATCACAGAGGCTTCCTCCAAGAAAAAATTGCCAATCCAATCATAACATTCTACTAGGGAAGATAAATCCAGAGGAAAGGAAATTCTGGTTCCCTTTTCTTCCCATAAAAAGCTCCATCCCAGTATGGTGCCCTTGTTGTGTATCCATGAAGCATACACTTCATATCTTTAGGCACTGTCCAAAGCAAGAGTAATGAGAGTGTGGGAAATAATTTTTACTAAAAAGAATAAGATTACAAAAAATGCAGTGTTTGAGAAAATCTTAGTCATGGCAATGTTGAACCATGCAGAGGAAAAAGAGAGGAAAGACAGAACCTAATTGAAAAATATTGAGAGGCAATAAAAGTAGCTCTCACTACAGGAAATTTGGGAAGAGTCAAGATGGTGGAGGAGTAGCAGGCTGAGACGACATCAGGTCGCAGGAGTTCAGTTAGATATTTATCAAACCATTCAGAACACCTACAAACCCAACAGGAGATTGAAGAGAAGAAGAGCAGCAATTCTAGAAACAGAAAATTGATCACTTTCTGAAAGGTAAGACCTGTGGAGAAGTGACTCCAAAGCGATGGGAAGATAGACTACGGGGGGAGGGGCCGGCTCTCAGCAAGTGGCAGAGCAATGGAGCACAAAATCAGAACTTTTAAAAGTCTGCTCCACTGAAGGACATCACTCCAGAGGCTAAGCAGGGGTGGAGCCCTGGCCGGGACAGCATGGTCTAATGTCTTGTAGGGTCACAGAAGGATTGGGGGTATCTGAGTGTAGCAGAGCTCACAGGTATTAGAGCGGGGAAGCCGGCTAAAGAGACAGGACCAAGGAGTGAACTCTCAGCTTGGGGGTTCCTTAAACTCTGATCTGTGGCACAATCAGACCACTGCTTTTTGAGCAGGGACCCCACAAGTGGCAGATCCGGGGAGAGCCACCAGAAGAGCAGAGTGAAAAGAATCTGCTGGGTTTGGAGACTCCAAACAGGGCTGTGTGCCAGAGACAGGCCAGGTGAACTAGGAGCATAGCAAGAAACCAGGGAGATGGGAGGATTGAGTGCACACTGAGGAGTGGGGCTCTGAGCTCTCAGCTACCCTGGGCTGGAGATTGGGAGGCCACCATTTTCCTTCCCATCCTTCAGAGCTCTATGGAAGGCATTCTGGGGAAAAAAGCTCCCGAGTGAACCTGAGGAGATTACTTAGCACAGTCCCTGGCAAGGGTGGTGCAATTCTGCCAAAGGCAAAGACACTTGAGAATCACTATAACAAGCCCCTCCCCCAGAAGATCAGCAAGAACATCCAGCCAAGACAAGCTCACTGATCAAGGAGAACAGTGGAATTCCAAAGGAGGGGAAAGCAAAGCATGGGATTCATAGCTTTCTCCCCATGATTCATTAGTCTTGCAAAGCTAATTAAGTTTTTTAATTTTATTTTTTTTATTCTAATTTCTTATTCTAATTTTTTTAACTTTTACTCTTTCCTCCTTTAACATTTTTTAACTAGTTTACCTTAACTAGTTTATCTTTTTAACTAGTTTATCTTAACAATACCTTTCTTTAAAAAAATCTTTTTGAAACTTCATTATTATAGTCATATTTTACCCTTCATTGTATCTAATTTTATTTAATATATATATATAGGGTTTTTTGTCTAAAAAAATTTGGGATACAACTTCTTCTAATACATCATAATATAACCTAAATCTAGCACAGGGATTTGTTCTAGTCTCCAGCCTGAGAAAATTCTTTCCACTTTCTTTTTCTTTCTTTTCCCAACCAACATATCAACTCCTTTTTCAGAAATTTTTTAAAATTTTCATCTTTACAGTCATATTCCATCCCTTCATCATGTTTACCCTTATTTGTGTGTGTGTGTGTGTGTGTGTGTGTGTGTGTATAATTTTTCTTTAAAATTTTGGGAGGTAGTTTTTTCTAAGAGATCAAAATACACCCAAAGTCAAGTGGGTGGCTCTGTTCTATTACCAGTTTGATATAAATATAAATATAAATATATAATATAAAAAAATTTTTTTTAACTTTTTTTATAACCCCTTTTTTTCTCCCCACCATTTGGGGTCTCTTCTGATTTGGTTAACGCACATTTTCCTGGGGCATTTGCCACCCTTTTAGTATTTTATTCTCTCATTCATATATTCTTATCTGGATAAAATGACAAGGCAGAAAAACTCACCACAAAAAAAAAGAACAAGAGGCAGTAGCGAAGGCTAGAGACCTAATCAATATGGGCATTGGTAATAAGTCAGATTTAGAGTTCAGAATGATGATTCTCAAGGTGTTATCTGCACTCAAAAAAGGCATGGAAGTTATTAGAGCAACTCTGGAGAAAAAGAAGTTCTTTCTGGATATATTCAGAGCACTAAATGAGAGAAACATGCAGCCAAGAATACTATATCCATCTAGGCTATCACTGAAAATACAAATAGAGATAAAAAGCTTCCAGGTCAAACAAAAACTAAAAGAATTTGTAAATACCAAACCAGCTTTACGGGAAATATTGAAAGGGGTCCTCTAAGCAAAGAGAGAGCCTAAAAGTAGTAGACCAGAAAGGAACAGAGACAATATATAGTAACAGTCACCTTACAGGCAATACAATGGCACTAAATTCATATCTCTCAATAGTTACTCTGAATGTAAATGGGATAAATGCCCCAATCAAAAGACACAGGGTATCAGAATGGATAAAAAGCAAAATCCATCAATATGCTGTCTATAAGAAATTCATTTTGACCCAAAGCACCTCCAGATTTAAAGTGAGGGGGTGGAAAACAATTTACCATGCTAATGGACATCAAAAGAAAGCTGAGGTGGCAATTCTTATATCATATCAATAAGATTTTAAGCCAAAGTCTATAATAAGAGATGATGAGGAGATGATGAAGGACTTATGTTTAAAAAGAGAGAGAGAGATGAGGAAGGACACTATATCATACTCAATGGTCTGTCCAACAAGAAGATCTAACAATTTTAAATACCTAAGCCCCTAACTTGGGAGCAGACAAGTATATAAACCAATTAATAACAAAATCAAAGAAACACATTGACAATAATACAATAATAGTAGGGGACGTTAACATCCCACTCACTGAAATGGACAGATCATCCAAGCAAGAGATTAACAAGGAAATAAAGGCCTTAAATTACACACTGGACCAGAAGGACATCACAGATATATTCAGAACATTCCATCCCAAAGCAACAGTACACATTTTTCTTTAGTGCACATGGAACATTCTCCAGAATAGATCACATCCTGAGTCACAAATCAGGTCTCAACCACTACCAAAAGATTGGAATCATTCCCTGTGTATTTTCACACCACAATGCTCTGAAGCCAGAACTCAATCACAAGAGGAAATTTGGAGAGAATCCAAATACATGGAGACTAAACAGCATCCTACTAAAGAATGAATGAGTCAACCAGAAAATTAAAGAAGAACTAAAAAAATTCATGGAAGCAAATGCTAATGAAAACACAATTGTTCAAAATATGTGGAACACAACAAGGCAGTCCTGAGAGGAAAATGTATAGCAGTACAAGCCTTTCTCAAGAAAGAAGAAAGGTCTCAAATACACAACCTAACCTTACACCAAAAGGAGCTGGAGAAAGAACAGCAAAGAAAGCATAAACCCAGTGGGAGAAGAGAAATAATAAAGATCAGAGCAAAAATCAATAAAATAGAAACAAAAAAAAAAAAACCCAATAGAATAAATCAACAAAACTAGGAGCTGTTTCTTTGAAAGAATTAATAATATTGGGGCACCTGGGTGTCTCAGTGGGTTAAAGCCTCTGTGTTTAGCTCAGGTCATGATCCCAGGGTCCTGGAACTGAGCCCCACATCAGGCTCTCTGCTGAGCAGGGAGCCTGCTTCCTCCTCTCTCTGACTGCTTCTCAGCCTACTTGTGAACTCTGTCAAATAAATAAATAAAATCTTTAAAAAAAAAGAATTAATAAGATTGATAAACCCTTGGCCAGACTTATCAAAATGAAAAGAGAAAGGACCCAAATAAATAAAATCGTGAATAAAAGAGGAGAGATCACAACCAACTCCAAAGAAATACAAACAATTATAAGAACATATTATGAGCAACTATATGCCAGCAAATTTTACAATCTGGAAGAAATGGATACATTCCTAGAGACGTATAAACTACCAACACTGAACGAGGAAGAAACAGAAAACCTGAACAGACCCATAAACAGTAAGGAGATTGAATCACTCATCAAAAATCTCCAATCAAACAAGAGCCCAGGGCCAGACGGGTCCCAGAGGAATTCTACCAAACATTTAAAGAAGAATTAATTCCTATTCTCCTAAAACTATTCCAAAAAATAGAAATAGAAGGAAAACTTCCAAACTCATTTTAGGAGGCTGGCATTACCTTGATCCCCAAACCAAAGACCCCATCAAAAAAGAGAATTACAGACCAATATCCTTGATGAACACAGATGTGAAAATTCTCACCAAAATACTAGCCAATAGGATCCAACAGTACATTAAAGGGATTATTCATCACGTACAAGTGGGATTTATTCCAGGGCTGCAAGGTTGGTTCAACATCCTCAAATCAATGAATGTGATACAATACATAAATAAAAGAAAGAATAAGAACCATATGATACTCTCAATAGATGCTGAAAAAACATTTGACAAAGTACAGCATCCTTTCTTTTTTTTTTTTTAACTTTTTATTTTTTATAAACATATATTTTTATCCCCAGGGGTACAGGTCTGTGAATCACCAGGTTTACACACTTCACAGCACTCACCAAAGCACATACCCTCCCCAATGTCCATAATCCCACCCCCTTCTCCCAAACCCCCTCCCCCCAGCAACCCTCAGTTTGTTTTGTGAGATTAAGAGTCACTTATGGTTTGTCTCCCTCCCAATCCCATCTTGTTTCATTTATTCTTCTCCTACCCACTTAAGCCTCCATGTTGCATCACCACTTCCTCATATCAGGGAGATCATATGATAGTTGTCTTTCTCTGCTTGACTTATTTCGCTAAGCATGATACGCTCTAGATAATGCACATCCTTGCCGTGTTCCTGACCTTAGTGGAAAAGCTCTCAGTTTTCCTCCATTGAGAATAATATTTGCTGTGGGTTTTTCATAGATGGCTTTGATGATACTGAAGTATGTACCCTCTATCCCTACACTTTGCAGAGTTTTGATCAAGAAAGCATCCTTGATGCTATTCAACATAGTACTAGAAGTCCTAGCCTCAGCAATCAGACAACAAAAAGAAATTAAAGGCATCCAAATCATCAAAGAAGAAGTTAAACTCTCACTCTTTGCAGATTATATGATCCTTTATGTGGAAAGCCCAAAAGATTCCACTCCAAATCTGCTAGAACTTTTATAGGAATTCAGTAAAGTGTCAGAATATAAAATCAATGCACAGAAATCAGTTGCATATCTATACACTCACAAGACAGAAGAAAGAGAAATTAAGGAGTCAATCTCATTTACAATTGCACCCCAAACCATAAGATACCTAGGAATAAATCTAACCAAAGAAGCAAAGAATCTATACTCAGAAAACTATTGAGTATTAAGTACTCATGAATGAAATTGAGGAAAACACAAAGAAATGGAAAAATGTACCATGCTCATGGATGGGAAGAACTAATATTGTGAAAATGTCTATGCTACCTAAAGCTATCTACATGTTTAAAGCAATCCCTACCAAAATACCATCCATTTTTTTTTCAAAGAAATGGAACAAATAATCCCAAAATTTATATGTAACCAGAAAAGACCTCAAATAGCCAGAGGAATGTTGAAAAAGAAAGCCAAAGTTGGTGGCACCACAATTCCAGACTTCAAGCTCTATTACAAAGCTGTAATCATCAAGACAGTATGGTGCTGGCACAGAAACAGATACATAGATCAATGGAACAGGATAGAGAGCCCAGAAATTGACCCTCAACTCTATGGTCAACTAATCTTCAACAAAGCAGGAAAGAATGTCCAATGGAAAAAAGACAGTCTCTTCAACAAATGGTGTTGGGAAAATTGGACAGCCACATGCAGAAAAATGAAACTGGACCATTTCTTTACACCACACACAAAAATAGACTCCAGGGGTGCCTGGGTTGCTCAGTGGGTTAAAGCCTCTGCCTTCGGCTCAGGTCATGATCCCAGGGTCCTGGGATCAAGCTCCGCATCGGGCTCTCTGCTCAGCAGGGAGCCTGCTTCCCTTCCTCTGTGTGTTTGTGTGCCTCTCTGCCTACTTATGATCTCTGTCTGTCAAATAAATAAATAAAATCTTTAAAAAAAAGACTCCAAATGGAAGAAGGACCTCAATGTGAGAAAGGAATCCATCAAAATCCCTGAGGAGAACACAGGCAGCGACCTCTTTGACCTCAGCTGCAGCAACTTCTTCCTAGAAACATCGCCAAAGGTAAGAGAAGCAAGAGCAAAAATGAACTACTGGGACTTTATCAAGATCAAAAGATTTTACACAGCAAAGGAAACAGTCAACAAAACCAAAAGACAACTGACAGAATGGGAGAAGATATTTGCAAATGACATATCAGATAAAGGGCTAGTATCCAAAGTCTATAGAGAACATATTAAACTCAACACCCAAACAACAAATAATCCAATCAAGAAATGGGAAAGGGACTTGAACAGACATTTCTGCAAAGAAGACATCCAGATGGCCAACAGACACATGAAAAAGTGCTCCACATCATTCGACATCAGGGAAATACAAGTCAAAGCCACAATAAGACACCACCTCACACCAGTCAGAATAGCTAAAATTAATAAGTCAGAGAATGACAGATGTTGGTGAAGATGCAGGAAAGGGGAACCCTCCTACACTGTTGGAGGGAATGCAAGCTGGTGCAGCCACTCTGTAAAACAGTATGGAGGTTCCTCAAAAATTTGAAAATAGAGCTACCCTATGACCCAGCAATTGCACTACTGGGTATTTTCCCTAAAGATACAGATGTAGTGATCCAAAGGGGAACATGCACCCGAATGTTTATAGCAGCAATGTCCACAATAGTCAAACTATGGAAGGAACCTAGATGTCCATCAACAGATGAATGGATAAAGAAGATGTGGTATATATACACAATGGAATACTGAGCAGCCGTCAAAAGAAATGAAAGCTTGCCTTTTGCAACGATGTGGGTGGAAATAGAATTGAAATAATTCAATCAGAGAAAGACAATTATCATATGATCTCCCTGATATGAAGAATTTGAGAGGCAATGGGGGAGATTGGGTGGTAGGGAAGGAAAAAATGGAATCAGGAGGGAAACAAACCATAAGAGACTCTTAATCTCACAGAATAAACTGAGGGCTGCTAGGAGGAGGGGGTAGGGAGACGTGGTTGGGTTATGGACATTGGGGAGTGTATGTGCTATGGTGAGTGCTGTGAAGTGTGTAAACCTGGAGATTCACAGACCTGTACCTCTGGGGCTAATAATACATTATATGTTAATAAAAAATAAAAAAAAAAATAAAGTTGCTCTCAAGATTTTACAGAAAGAAGACAATCTTAAATCCTATTTTCACTTGTATCTCTTGAGATAAATATTACTGAGCAACAAATGATGCTGACTGCCTATTTTCACTAATTGCTGAACAATGCTGAATAGAGATATTCAGATGATTTTAAAGTCTTGGCAATTGATTTTAAAGCCTTGACACACCTCCCAGATACAAGGAAGTGGCTTTTCCAGTTCAGACAAGAATAGACACAGACTCAAGGAGAAATGAATTTAATGATTAAATAAAAAGAGAAATCAAGAGGCAGGAATCTATCAAAATCCTAGAGGAGAACATAGGAAGTAACCTCTTCAACATCAGCCACAGCAACTTCTTTCAAGACATGTGTCCAAAGGCAAAGGAAACAACTGAAAATGAACTTTTGGGACTTCATCAAGATCAAAAGCTTCTGCACAGCAAAGGAAACAGTCAACAAAATAAAGAGGCAACCCTCAGAATGGGAGAAGATATTCACAAATGACACTACAGACAAATGGCTGATACCCAAGATCTATCAAGAACTCCTCAAACTCAACACACACAAAACAGATAATCATGTCAAAAGATGGGCAGAAGACATGAACAGACACTTCTCTAAAGAAGACATATAAATGGCTAACAGACACATGAAAAAATGTACATCATCATTAGCCATCAGGGAAATTCAAATCAAAACCTCATTGAGATACCACCTTACACCAGTTAGAATGGCCAAAATTAACAGAACAGGAAACAACAAGTGTTGGAGAGGATGTGAAGAAAGGGGAACCCTATTACACTGTTGGTGGGAATGCAAGTTGGTCCACCCACTTCAGAAAACAGTGTGGAGATTCCTTAAGAAATTAAAAATAGAGCTACCCTATGACCCTGAAATTGCACTACTAGGTATTTACCCCAAGGATACAGATGTAGTGAAAAGAAGGGGCATCTGTACCCCAATGTTCATAGCAACAATGGCCACAATCCCCAAACTGTAGAAAGAGCCAAGAAGCCCTTCAACAGATGAATGAATAAAGAAGATACGGTCCATATATAAAAAATGGAATATTAAGCCTCCTTCAGAAAAGATGAGTACCCAACTTTCATATCAATGTGGATGTGAATGGAGGAGATTATGCTCAGTGAAATAAGTCAAGCAGAGAACATCAATTATCATAGGGTTTCACTTACTTGTGGAGCATAAGAAATAACATGGAGGACATCAGGAGAAGGTAAAGAAAAGTGAATTGGGGGAAATCAGAGTGGGGGATGACACATGAGAGACTGTGGACCCTTGTGAAACAAACTGAGGGTTTTGGAAGGAGGTGGGTGGGGGGTGGGTGATCCTGGTGGTGGGTATTAAGGAGGGCACGTATTGCCTAGAGTACTGGGAGTTGTACATAAACAATGAATCTTGGAACACTGAAAAAATAAAATTAAATTAAAAAAAAAAAGAAATCAAATAGAGCTGAGCTAGTATCTTTAGAGATATTCCTTAAGCCACATATGCCAAGGGTTTTACCAGAGAATCCAGGTTCCTAAGGACTGCATTCTTTTTTTTTTTTTTTAAGATTTTTATTTATTTGACAGAGAGATAGAGAGTACAAATAGAGCAGCAGGCAGAGGGAGAGGGAGAAGCAGGCTCTCCACTAAGCAGGGAGCCTGACACAGAGCTTGATTCCAGGACCCTGGGATCATGATCTGAGCCAAAGGCAGTGCCTTAACCAACTGAGCTACCCAGGAACCCCCAAAGGAATGCACTTTTTTAAAAAAAATAATTCTTTTAATTTTTTTATTAACATATAAGGTATTATTAGCCGCAGGGGTACAGGTCTGTGAATTGCCAGGTTTATACACTTCACATACTCACCATAGCTCATATAAGGACTGCATTATCAAGAGCAGGCTGTATTTATAGTTAGTGTTAAGGTGATTGCATAGTAACACATTATTTTCTTAAATTTTAGTATATATTCAGGTATTTTTAAGATAGCCTTACATTATTTTTATAAAGTCCCAAGTAAAGTAACCCTTTAAGCTTTTATTAAAGGCAATTATACAATCCAATAACTACAAAGGAATTGCTAATATTCAGATGTCCTGAATGGCTAGGTTAGCACAGCTCTCAGAGAATAGTTCTTCAGTGTAACTGATTCCCACCAAGGTGTGCAAAGAGTTCCTACAACAACCATTTTATAGACCCTGCTACCAGTTGATAGATAGGAGAAAATGCTTTACAACACTTTGGATTGCCAATGAGCTAAAATGTTTGTGTTCCTCCATTGTCAATGACAGCATTCCTGGTTCCCTAATAAATAACAATAAAAATGGCCAATACTTAGTATAATCCTAAAAGATACAGATTCAGAATACATATTTTAAAAAGCACTTTAATAAAATATTAACAGTGTTGGAACTGAAAATTTAACACATTCTAAAATTTATTCAAGACTTAAGACACACTTTGTTTTCATCCAATTGCAGATTTACTAGGCATGCCTACTCAATTATTTAAGTCCTATTTCAAATACCGTCTCCTTGGTGAAGCTGTCTTTGACCTCTGTCTGCAAATACAGACACTTTCTCCAGCAGTACTCACTGTCCTCCATATGGGCTTTTAGAACACTCTTTACATAACTCTGTGATAATTTATTATTAGAGTGAGTTGCTACATATTCCTTTCCTACTAGCTGTGAAATTATCTGAGGCATAGATGGCATCTTATTAGTATGTTTATCTCCAGTGCTTAATACAGTGCCTAAAACTGAGTGGTCACTTATTAAGTATGGGTTTGATGGAATGGTGCATATGCAGCCAGTGAAAAGTAACCATGAGAGGTGCCTAGGTGGCTCGGTCAGTCATGCGTCTGCCTTCAGCTCTGGGCATGATCTTGGAGTCCCAGAAGTGAGCCCCACATCAGACTTCCCACTCAGCAAGGAGTCTGCTTCTCCCTTTGCTCCTCATCCCATCATGTTCTTTGACTCTCTCTCTCTCTCTCTCAAATAAATAAATAAATAAAATCTTGAGAGAGAGGAAGGAAGGAAGGAAGGAAGAAAAGTAACCAGGAGTCATACTAGCAGCTGCCGCAAACATTTTTAGCCCAAAATTTTCTACATTCAGTTTATTTCTCTTTGGTTTCTTAGATCATGCTCCATCTACATTTTCATTTTAAAAAACTCTCTGTGGATTATGTTTAGCCAAAAGGCAAAGTATCTACTGACTTAAAGGCTTCCCTTCTGTTAAAAGCTCTTTAAGCAAATTGCAGAATTTGGTGCCTTTGTACAGCTATAAAAATAAATCGTGAAATGTATTATCTGATAGATCACATGCCTAGATCAAGTTTTTAAACTATATTTTCTTTAAAGCTTATATGATCCATCTGGATACAAGTTAACTATTAAGAAATAAAGAGACTGTGAGCAGCAACTGAAGAACGTTGAGTTTTTCTGGATGCCTGATAAAGGGTTTCAAAAGGCTTCTGATTGAATTGTTACAGGAGTTCATTTATAACCCTTGAAAGAATAAAATAGTATATTGTGATTACATAGTATCTGACAACAAGGAGTCCTGAATTCTGCTAAAGTGGTTTGACTCTGAAATATCCCAAATGAAGTTGCTTTCAAAAACCCATCTCACTATGGGACAGGACCAATTGTTAGGAACAGATGGTAACCATTAAACAGAAACATAGTTTTCCTTTTTTGTGTTTATGGCCATTTGTTTCTAGCACATTTATTATCATTTCCTTCTTGTAGTGCTTTTACTGGTGTTTGTTTCGATGGAAACAATGAAATTTTGGCTAGGTACAGAAGATAAAGAATTACTTTAAGATTACATTGATCTTTTCAGTCCAGGCCACACACAGAAGACAACACTATCAGTGCCAGCATCATGTCCTCGGCACCTGAAAGGATGACTAAATCAACATAGAAGTCTAATTTAAAAAAATCCTGTAATGTTCACTATTTAAATCATAATCCTATTAGGAAAAGTGAAACACTTCTCATCTACCAGCAGGACAACAAAGATAGCATCAGTCCCAATCTCAGTCCCAGCAGGCTTTTTTATGGAAATTGATGAGCTATTTTTTAAAATGTATATGGACATGCAAGAACCCAGAGTAACCCAAATATATGAGAAAGGAGACTAAAGCTGGAAAGTCAAGACTGGGTATAAAACTATAATAATCAGTGTGGGTCTGGCATACAAATAAATACACAGACCAATGGAACAGACTAGAAGGCTCAAAATTGACTTACACTTATTTAGTTATTTGGTTTTTGATAAAGAATTCAAAATAATCCAATGAGAAATGAAAGCCATTTCAGCATATCGTGCTGAAATAAATATATATTCACATGAATGCATACCATACACAAAAATTAATTTGAGGTGGATCATAGACCTAATCCAAAAGTTAACATTATACAATTTTTAGAATGAATAATAGGAAAATCTTTGTGACCCAGAGGTAGCCAGATTTCTCAGGTAAGAGAAGACAAGAGCTATAAAACAAAAAATAACAGAATTCATTAATAAAAAAAAAATTTACTTGTTAAAAGACATCATTAATACAACAGGCAAATCACAGAGCATGAACAAATATAAAACTTATATGTACTGTAGGACTGACATCCTTTATTATAGATAAAGATATGGCCATATCAAGAGTATGGTGATTCTGTTTGCTGTTGATAGGCAGGAACTACTAAGAAACTACTAAGAAACAGTAGCCAGATCAGCCCTGATAAGAGGACATTCAGATTGTTAAGCCCATGTATATAACCTCTATTCCTGTCACCATGGCCACTCTGCCTATGAGCTCATGGAACAAGTACTAGATGGAGAAAGAGGCATCTGACATTTAGAGCATGTGTCCTTTAGTATACCTAACTGTTGAAAAACTTCTCTACAGTAGATGCCATACGGTGAACAATTGCAAGAAACAATTATTTTCACACTATATGTCAAGTTTCACACTATATGTCCATCCACATGCATTTTTTTCCAGACCTTGACACTACACTTTGAGCCCTATTCTTCCTAAGATCATTAAACCAAATGAAAAGCAATTTCCCATCAGTCAGTGTAGATCCATTCTTCTGGTCATGCCTTTGTGTAGACAAGGTAGACAATAGAATGTCCCACTCAATGTTCTGCCTACTAGGATGATTTCCACTCGCCCTTTCCCTCCAGCTCACCCCTGAGACTATAATGTTACAGCAATGCACATACTGTTGGTGCTAGCAAACTGTTGGTAACCATCCATAAACCCGGCCTTTTTTCCCCTCCTCAGCTGACTGGTCATAAGGAGCTCTCTATAATCACAGGTGTGTGCTGAAAGAGACGAGACAGTGCAATAGGAGTCCTTATCAAAGGACTATAGCCTGAGCCTATACCACTTGCACTTAATAACAAAATACTGCTGTATACGCCCAAATTCATGGCCTAGTGAATCAGAAACACCCAACTCATGATGGAAAGCTTAGGCCACATGGCTGTTTGATGTCCCATGACTAGGCATTCAGTCTCTACCAGGACCCAGTAGGAAGCTAGCATGTATTTCTCAAAAGAGAAATAATTGTTTACCCCCCAATACTGGAGGTTTGATATTCTCCTCTTGGTGCTTGCAAGTGACTTGACCGTACATCAGTATTTGCCATAGACACTCTGAGTATCACTGGATCGGCTAGGTCATAAGGCCCAATTAGCAGAGCAGCGTATATTGAAGACTTAACTTGCTGCACAGTCTTTTCTTTGCTCTGGGTCCCCACTCAACATCAGGACCTTCATGAATTATTCGGTAAATGGTTTCAATTAATACATTCAAATAAGGTATATGTTGTCTCCAAAATCCATCAAGGCCACCAAGCACCAAAGCCCCGTTTAGTGCTAGGTGGTACAAGGTAAAACATGCCTTCCACTTTTGAGGGAATATATTCATAGGTTCCAAACCACTGGGCTCCAGAAACATCACGGAGGTGGCTGACCCCTGAATATTTGTGTGATTTCTCTCCCTTCCTCTGCTTTGCATATATCAGGCCAACTAATGCAATCTATGAGTTGCAGCTTCTCTTTTTTCCACAACACTGAGATACTCTGTGAACTATCCTGACCTATCTCAGTAGGTGCACCTTTACATAATCTCATGACTTTACATAGCAAATACAGTATCTTCTGTATTTGTTTACCACTGCTGCTGTAATGACGGCCACAAATTAGAGGCTTGAAAAAATACACATTTATTGTTTTCCAATTCTGGTGGTAAGAAGTTCAAAATGTATTGATAGGGCTGCCTTCCTTCTGGAGACTCTAGCAGAGAACTGATTACCTTACCTTTTCCGGCTTCTAAAGACTACCAGCATTCCTTGTGTCATGTCCTGTATCACTCTGATTCCATCCGTGATCTCTTTACCTTCTCTGACTCTCTTGTCTCCTCCTTATAAGGAATTTTGTGACTACATTAGACCCTCTCAGATAATACAGGATAATCTCTTTATCTCAAAATCCTTGCCTTAACCATATCTGCAAAGTCCCTTTTAACCTGTAAGGTAGCATATTCACAGTTTCTGTGGAGTGGGATGTGGACATATTTGGGTACCATTATTCTGCCTACCACATCCTAAACTGAGGGCTGCCTTGAAAACATTTCATTAAGTATTCCAATCTATTTTTTTTTCTTGTGGTTATTGCTCAGAACTTCTAGGAAAATCAAAGGAAATAACTTTCCTTTGGCCAGCTTCTGACCGATCTGAATGTTGTCTGTTTAATCTTTGCTTTGGGGTCTTAGAGCAGAGTGGAGAATGATGGTGTTTCAGAGAGGGACAGTGTGGGGTCTGAGTCTTGGCACTGATACTCACTATGGTGGGTTTGAATAAGTCTTCTTACATAGAGAATAAAACGATTTTTTTTTTAAGATTTTATTTATTTGTCAGAGAGAGCGAGCGAGAGTGAGCACAGGCAGACAGAGTGGAAGGCAGACAGAGTGGAAGGCAGAGTCAGAGGGAGAAGCAGGCTCCCTGCGGAGCAAGGAGCCCGATGTGGGACTCGATTCCAGGATGCTGGGATCATGACCTGAGCCGAAGGCAGCTGGTTAATCAACTGAGCCACCCAGGCGTCCCAATAAAATGATTTTTAATGTAGAAATCAAATTGCATAATGTAGGTCAAACATATAGCCTGATATTTGACACAGAGAGGGGCACTCCATAGGTGGGGATGGTTATTATTATCACAGCTACAATTACTTATTTAGATGAGATATTCCCAATTCTGAATGTCCATGGGAATCATTAAGAAAACAATAAACCCCGGGAACCGCCCTCAGAGATTATGATTTAATTGCTCTAAGATGGGTTCTGGACATCAGTATTTTTCAAAAAGTTCTCCAAGTAATTCTAGGTGAAAATCAAGGCTGAGAAAACACTGACTTACATGAATTTGGCTAGGATATTAACCAAATGTTTTCTTGTATTTACCACAAAGATCATTGTGGCACATTTTTAAAACTCTCTGTTTTATTTATTTTATTTATTTTAAAAGATTTAATGGATAAGGAAGATGTGGTCCATATACACTATGGAGTATTATCCCTCCATCAGAAAGGATGAATACCCAACTTTTGTAGCAACATGGACGGGACTGGAAGAGATTATGCTGAGTGAAATAAGTCAAGCAGAGAGAGTCAATTATCATACGGTTTCTCTTATTTGTGTAGCATAACAAATAGCATGAAGGACATGGGGTGTTAGAGAGGAGAAGGGAGTTGAGGGCAATTGGAAGGGGAGGTGAACCATGAGAGACTATGGACTCTGAAAAACAATCTGAGGGGTCTGAAGTGGCGGGGGTGGGTGGAGTGGGAGGTTGGGGTACCAGGTGGTGGGTATTAGGGAGGGCACGGATTGCATGGAGCACTGGGTGTGGTGAAAAAATAATGAATACTGTTATGCTGAAAATAAATAAATTTAATTAAAAAAATAAATAAATAGATCTTTAAAAAAAAAGATTTTATATTTTCATTTGAGAGAGAGAGAGACAGCAGGAGGAAAGAAGAGACACAGAGGGAGAAGCATACTCCCCACTGAGCAGGGAATCCAATGTGGGGCTCAATCACAGGACCCTGAGATCATGACCTGAACCAAGGGCAAATGCATAATGACTTTAAAACAAAGAGTTTTGGGGCATCTAAGCCACCCAGATGCCCCAAAACTCTTTGTTTTAAAGTCATTATTTAAAAATATACTTTAGAGATATAATTTGACTAAAACATACATGTGGTAAAAAGATGTACACTGACTACAAGAGACTTTTTTTTTCTTTAATGTGTTTGGGCTTGGGAAAACATTCTGATTTTATCTTTTTGGTAAGTAATGATTTTACTTTTTAAAAAGCTGGATATTTCTCTATTGAGAGTCTACAAGAGGTTTTTTTTTTTTTTTTTTTTTTTTTTTTTTTTTTTTTTTAAAGATTTTATTTATTTATTTGACAGATAGAGACCACAAGCAGGCAGAGAGGCAGGCAAAGAGAGAGGAGGAAGCAGGCTCCCTGCCAAGCAGAGAGCCTGATGTGGGGCTTGATCCCAAGACCCTGGGATCATGACCTGAGCTGAAAGCAGAGGCTTTAACCCACTGAGCCACCCAGGTGCCCCTACAAGAGGTTTTTTATGTAGTTTTTGAAGACAGTGGGAAGTAGTGACTTGTTTTAAAAATTATCATTTGATATTTAATGTCAGTATTTTAACAGAGATCAGAAATTATTGTCCTCAGCATGTTGAGGGTGTGCTCTTGCTAAAAAAATACTCTCAATGATTTTTGTCCTGCGGCTTCAGAATAAGCATTTATCTCATATTGTTGGTTGAAGTAAAGATTCTGATTGTGTCTCTAGAAAATTAACAAGATGACTTAATTAACTTAGAACAAACAACTGGTGAGGGCAAGATAATTTCTGAAGGAAACTACTGAATGAATTGACAGGTCATTTGAATTCATTTACCTTTCTAAGTGTTATCTATAAATTCAAAAATTAAATTATTGGTAATGTGTACAAAGGGGATGTATATCATATTCCAAATTGCAGGGGCTTGTGTTACTGTTAGTTTTCCTTTGCAAGCAGTATCTTAAAGATCAGAATTTTTAGAGAATCAAGCCTTTATTTGGATTTTAAGAGACTCTGACTCAGACTCATGTTTAGTTATCTTTGTGGAGAACATGAAATTGTGGATCCATAAAAAATATTTTTAAGGATAAATTAAAAATAATTACCTTTCGTAGCCAACTATTTTTATGTCATAGGGCAAATAATGAGAAACAGAACTATCTTTTAAAACATGTATTTGCGTATCAAGATAACCTAAACCAAGCAAAAACTAATGTCTTCCCATTAATGAAAAAAAGATATCTCCCCTCCAAAAGATAACATAGTGTGTTGATTCTCTGGATATTTTTAAGAGAATAAATCTTCTTGCTAAGAGTATCATTCCTGTATCAAAGAAAAATATCTTTTCTTATATTTTTTTCTACCAATTATTTACCATTTGCCTCAAGTATTACATTTCTAGATAAAGGAAGGTATTCCTTTTGTGAAAGGGCTTTTTGTGTTTTTGTTAAAGGAAAGATAACCCTAGGTCCTTCCTGGTCCTTTCTGTTGACAAAATTATGGTAAATCAGTAGTCTGCGAAATGAGATGGTCACATTCCAGCAGTCGTGCAAAGCAATCCACTGGGGAATGGGAAGAAAAAATTCATTTACCTCTACTTATCATGTAGCTTTCATACAGAAAGAAGTAAAATACATTTATATTTAAAATATGAATTGACAGTAGTGTGTGTATATAATTTATAAATGAATTGCTATATGTATGAAAAATCACTTTGCTCTTAGTGACTATGACCGAAAGGAGTGTAGAGTCTCACTAGCACATTCCTACTGGGAGAGATGAGGAGAAAAGGTGAGGAGGAAGAGGAGCCAGGGAAATATGGAAAGTCCAGGTTATCACATGTAGGCAGAGCTGCAAAATTTTTTAAAAACAGGGGCTTCTTTTGCTTAATGTTACATGAGTGTTCGTTGATGGCCCTTCTCCCTTGACTCCCAAATCTCCCGTGAAAGTTCTTCCATCTGCCACAGCCCTGAATATATAGCCACTGGGAAGAGGAAATAAAGGGGGAAGAGGCTATATTCATGTCATTGCCATGGCAACAATAAAGACACCAATTACTTCATCCGCTTCCTCACTCTGAAATCTTATATATTATATGACATTCAGACTTATCAATCTGACTCTAAAATTCCTCTTTCAGCCTCCATGAACCTTTCCCTGGAACCCTGACCCAACACTACGCTGCCTAATCTGAACTTCACCTTTGTGGGTAATCGTGTTTATGTTTTCTCAGTAACAATCCTTGATACTTAGCTCCTGTCAATATCAGTAAACTATAGTTAGTATACCTGATTAGGTTACCTTCAGAATTTTGAAGTATTTTCAGATAAATGAGCATACTAATAATGGTGAATCTGTGAGTGTTAGCAGAGGAAGAAAAGGCAGTGTTCCCAGTTCACAGGGGGCTTTCTAGTATATAAAAGGAACAGCATTGTGGTGCCTGGGTGGCTTAGTCTGTTAAGCGTCTGCCTTCATCTTAGGTCATGATCCCAGGGTCCTGGGATTGAGGCCTGTGATGACTCCCTGCTCATGAGGAAGACAGCTTCTCCCTCTCCCTGTGCCCCTCCATCTGCTTATGCTCCCTCTCTCTCTCTCAAATACATAAATACCTTAAAAAAAAAAAAAAAAAGGAACAGCACAGTCTCTGGAGTTTATCCAAGAAAAGAAGACTTAAATTCCATGCCAGAACCTGCACTAACAGTGGAAATCTGAGCTATGATATAACCTCTTCGAGTTATATCAAATGAGTAATTTCCTCATTCAAAAAATGGAGGTAATACCTACTTACCTAGAAATGTTAAAGTAAGGGGCACCTGGGTGGCTCAGTGGTTTAAGCCTGCCTTTGGCTTGGGTCACGATTCAGGGTCCTCAGATCTCAGTGTCTGCTCGGCAGGGAGCCTGTTTCCCCTCTCCTTCTGCCTCCCCCTCTGCCTGCCTCTCTGTCTACTTGTGATCTCTCTCGCTCTGTCAAATAAATAAAATCTTAAAAAAAAACTTTAGAGTAAGAAATTAATTATATATGCATATAAAATGTCTAGCACAGAATAGATTCTGAACTAATGGCAACTGTTGTTATTATTATGACATATAATTAAGTCTGGTGGTCTTAACATTTATCAACCTGATACTATAATACAGAATAGCTTGGGCAACGAAACTAACTATGCAACTGAGGTTCCAAAGTGCCTCATTCCTGTCTGACTAAGCCAGAGAATCACCCCCTCACATATACACTGAATTTGTGTTACTTGAGCTGGTATAGATTTCTCCTTATATGTTACATAGACAAACTAGAAAATAAATATTATTTTTAAAATCCCTCCATATTTCTATTCTTTTTTCACACAACCTTATCTTATCCTTACTTTCTTCCTTAAAATGTTCATGTTGCTGCAAAAAGAACTTAAACATTTGAAAAATTCAAATTATGCATTTTGTGTGTGTGCTATAATGGAATCTTCAAGAAAAGAATTTATACGAATCAATGACATCAGGTAATAATTTTTAAGTTATTAATATATTTTTCTCTTTTCCTTTCTTTTTCCAAGTTGTTTTGAAATATCTATTTAACAGGAAAGAAATTAGAACTTGTTACTAGAGAAATACAAGAAGTGAAGAGGTCACATTCAGCCACTAACATGCAAAATAGAGCTCCGCAATAACCAAGAAGCAAGGCTACAGACAGAGAGAAAACTGTTCAGACTATTTTATTTCCTCCATTCAAATATCAAGGGTTCGAAGGAAGCATCTCACAGCTGAGATGCTTTTTAACCTATGACAGAAAATTGCCCAAGCTTGCTTCTGCTCAATGGCAGAAGGGAGATATGATGCATGGAAAGAAAAACAAACAAAAAGCCCATTTTCTGGTTCCAGGGGAAACTAGGAAGTGACAGAAAGGGGGGAAAAAAAAAGCTTGAGGTGAGTGTCTGACCACCTTCTCTCCCCCTTCTCACTTTATTTTAAGAGAGAGGAAAAGGTAATTTAGAAAAGTGAAGGTAACATGGGTAGATAGTGTGACTGTTCTCCAATATCTTATTTAAGATGTAGGAAGAGTTCACCTTCTATGATGCTCTTGTGCTAGACTGGGGCTTGGCCATACTTCCTTGATGTTCTATGAGACAAGAAAGAGGGGCTTTAGTGCTTAACTTTGTCAAGCTGCTTTCAAGACTTCAATGATATGAATGAGTGTTGAGAATAAGAGGGCTTATCGGAAGAAGCACAGTGATCTCTGGCAGAGACTAGGGTTTGAGAATCAGAAGACACGGAAGAGCCTCATGGGTCTATACCCACCCAGAAATCAAGTTATCTAGGGACTGCTGTCGAAATCTGGCTAGGACAATAGGTATCATTTTCTAAATAACATTACTTACACTATTAAACCAGCACTGGAGGTTGCTTTTAATTGGGACCAGATGGTAGCCTGGCCTCCCCCACAGTGATCTAGAACTCTCTTCCCCACATCATCTGGGAATTCCTTTCACTATTCCTGGGTTGCAACACTATTTTTTGAATCCCATACGCATTATTTTCTGGAGCATAACAATCTCCTGAAAAGGGTTTTGTTGTTGTTTCAGAGGAAAGATCTTGGATACTTGAAAATGTCTTTATTATACACTCATCACTCAAGTAACAGTTTTAGTTTATTTCTGAGAACCCTGCTCCTAATTAAAAAGTTGTTTTAAAAAGTTCCATTAATTTTAAAGGGAAAACATTTTGACGCTTTTCTTTATAAATGTAAAATGGCCAAATGATTTTCACAGAAAATGTATCAATTGAGCAAAACTTAGTTTTTATATAACTAAACTATAACAATCTGAAAATAAATATATATGGTTTGAAATTTAAGGTAATAAACATTCATGATACTCACCAAGGGGAGAAGAGTCAACTTAACAGTGGGTGGTGATTAGTGGAGGAAGGTACAGGAAGCAATTCTTTGAAGGATAGCAGAGAATGAGACCAATAATCAACTTTCAGGCAGGCATTCAGTCTGAAGCAGGTATGCTTTGAGACTTTGGTAAAATAAATGCTATGCATGACCTCATTTTGAAATACAGGAACATGATATGTATACACTAAAGGGTCATGGAAAACCATGTGTCTTCCTTTTTGGCTCTTCACTCATATTGAAGAATGGGGCACTGAGATGCTGACTGGACACTGCATGTTCAGAGGTGAGATGTTGGATTGGGGGATGAAAATTATCTGGTGAGCGGTTGGGGACACAGATGTTTAATTTAGGACCTCCAAATTATAGAATTTGTAGAATTTTCCTTTTAGACTGTTTTGTTTCTACAGGAAGCACTGCTCCAATGATTTACTAAGGAATGCACTTGATGGACAGCAAAGACTTAGCTCTCGGTACTCTCACAGCTGAATATGGGAAGAGGATCAGGGTCTCCTACTTCTCTTGAATACTTTCAATTAATCAAGTCTTCAGTATTTGTCTCTAAGTCTAGTGCCAGTCTGACTCAATTTCTCCAGAGAACAAATTTCTTTTTTACTACCAGGATTTAGGAAGATAGATACAAGCAAAAGGCAAGATAGAATTAAGATGGCTAATGGCCTTTTTCTTTTTCTGTTTTTTTTTTTTTTTTTTTTTTTTTGAGGGGGTTTGTGGGGGAAGAGGGAGAGGGAGAGAAAGAATCTTAAGTGGGCTCCATGTTCAGCCTGAAGCCCAATGCAGGGCTTGGTCTTAAGACCCTAAGATCATGGTCTGAGCTGAAATCAAGAGTCAGATGCCTAACTGACTGTGCCACCCAGGTGGCCCTGTCTAACTGCTTCGATTTTCAAACAGTCTTTCTGCCTCCCTGGGTACCTATTGCCTCAGAGTCTCGAGATTTTTATAGTTCTATGACACTTACCCTCTTGTGTCATTGACATTTCTCTCTACAAAACTTAGATATCTACTTTTTCTTCTTTGCTTAAATCAGTTACCTATTCATCCATCAGTTTTTCCTCTTCAAAAATGTGTTGGCATCTTTTATATACTATCATCTCCCATCCATTTTCCCCCTTATATTTTATACACTGCTATTCATTTACATAGTTTTTTTAAAGGGGGAAGCACGGATTCATCTATACTATTTAACTAAGTTTTCCTCTCTTACTCAGAAAAAAAAAAAAAAAAACAAAAACCCAGAAACCTAGAAGTTTTGCCCACATCAAATGATTTTGAAGTAAAATTTCAGTGTAGACTAAGGAGTAAACTGGAAAGACTACAGTGACAAAGGAAAGTAGAATTAGGAAGTGTTCCAGCTGACCTGGAAATGAAACTTGGAAAAATACGGTTATGGAGAGTTTAATTATGAAGTGATACCACACTGATTAATGTGTAAAAGAAAAGATTTGAGTTAAGTAAACATGGATTCAATTTGGGCTCTGCCACCTATTAGCTGTGTGACCTAGAAAAAGTTGTCTTGGCTTCCTCCTTTGTAAAGCAAGGACAACTAGTGCCCAGGAGAGGTTTTTGTGAAGACTGAAGTGGGTAATATTAAGTGCTTAATCTAATACCTCACACAAACATGGTACTCTATGGTAGTTTCTAATGTTGGCTACCCATCACAATATTTTGTATTTCTGAAGAGTTCTACGTTTTACAACACCATTGTTTTTATCATTTTTATTCAGGATGTGTATAGTATACATAGTAAATATATCCTACAGCATATGAGTGTATTTTATGGTATATAATATGAGTGAGCAATTTGAAGAGGCTCTGGCAGAGGAGGGATGAAGCCAGAAACAGAAAGAAGGACCAGAATCTAAAGTTTCATCTTTGAAGTCACCTACTCCTATTCTACTCTACCTACCTTCCACATTGTAGAGATATTTTCTGCTAGTGGTGGTTGCTCAGAGTTATCCATTGAGCTCCCCTGTGGATGTTGAATGGGTTAGATCTATGCCAGGAGAAACAAGAGTAAAATTTACAGATGAGCTAAACATCTGAGCGTCACAAAGTGTTGATGTTATGAACTGACACTTCCCCTGGTTTCTTCCAGACTCTATTCTCTCTTTCCTTTTGGTCTTCCTTGGGCTTAGCGTAAGTCTATCTTCAGAACCACAGACAAACTTCTACTAGAGACAATGACCAGGGATCAAATGTATGGTATCATGGATTTGGCATTTGCTTGAGATGCTCAAGGATCTCAAATCCAGCAGAGAAAACCTGGGAACAATGCATGTGCTGGTCTTTCATTAAAATCAAATATGTTTAAGTTCTAAATCTGAAACTTGAACAGCAAAAGGAAAATTATAAATGTTAAAATCTGTTTCAATAATTTTTTAAGCCAAATAGCCTTTAAATCAGCCTCTAATATATATTAATAATCAATGTTATTAATTAATTATTAATTAATTTTATATTATATTTGTCATATTATATGTAATATAATTACACACTATATAATTAAGATATTATTGATTATTAATTATTAGTATATAATAATATATTTATTTCCTTCTCTCTCTCCATCTCTGTCTCTCTGTTTGTCTCTCCATTGACACCATCATGGAGTTACTGAAGTAATTCTCTTGCTTAAAGTTTTTCTTCCCCATCCTAAGTTGAGCATGGTAACAGAAGAGAGGAGCTCTGCATATGCATAAAATTCTTCCTAAATAAATAATACTGCATGCACATACAAATACATTTTATTTTATCCATTTTCCATGTGGTTAAAATAAATAAGAATTCATACATTTTTATTCTTTTAATACCTTCAATTAATAGCCACATTTGCACCCTGAAAATTTCCTCTGGGTATAGAGAAACAATCTTGTTTATTCTAAATTTTCCACCTCATTATCTTTAATAATGTACTTTGTCTTCTGTTATTTACAAGGAGAAAATGATTAAAAGGTAGTTACAGATAAGAGAGCCTTTAAACATTTAAGAAAAGAGATCTGGTTTGAGACTGAATTTACTATCTTCTTGATGTCTGATACAGACTGAAGGCAGAGACATTTTAGTACACTAAGTTATAATCTTAAATTTTTCATATGTGGAAATCATGCTGATGTCTTTTAGAGTTTGGGGTCTAATCTAATCACACTAGTCCTTCACAGTGGAAAACCTTTCCTGGCTATCATCAGAGAAAGAAATGTAACAGAGAAATGATCAATAAGATGTACCATAAGAAGGACTTTGCCTATTGCTGGCTTTGGAGAGGAGGGCTAGGAGCACGAGACAAAGAATGTAGGTGACCTCTAAAATATGGAAAAGGCAAAGAAACAAATTCTTCTCTTAATTTCAGAAAGGAACAGAGTCCACGCTAATATCTTGATTTTAGCCCAGTGAGATTATGTGTCTGACTTCTGATTCAGAGAACTTTAAGATAATAAATTTCTGTTGTTTTTTGATACTAAGTTGGTGGTGATTTGTTATGGCAGCCATAGAAAACTAATACAAACTTCAATAAATTTTGTAATCTAAGTACTTCTTTAGCATTTCAACTGTGTTAAAATAAAAACTACCTTGATGAAAATGTTTTCTATCATAGAGAGGATAAGTAATTAAATTTTTTCAATATTTCATATGACAACTCTAAGATTCAATAACTACACACCAAGTTTTTACTTACAAGAAGGCAAACAGCTATCTTCATGACAAATAAATTCTAAAATTAAAAAAGAAACTTCCAGTTATAAGACAAGCAAATTCTGGGAATGTAATCTACAGCATGTTGACTATAGTTAAAAATACTGTACTGTTTATCTGAAATTGCTAAAAGAGTAGATCTTAAAAATTCTCATCACAGGAAAAAAAAACTTTGTAACAATATCAAATGATGGATGTTAACTAAACTTACTGTGGTAATCTTTCACAATATATACTTATATCAAATTATCATGTTATATACCCTAAACTAATACAATGCTACATCTCAATGAAGTCTCAGTAAAACTGGAAAATATTAAAAATGCTTTATAATACCGAAAAATTAATCTTATGTAAATTTTAAAAATAATACACAACATCTCTTCCACAAAGGAGCTGCCAAATAATGTTTTCTAGGTTTCAGAATCTATACTAGTTATAGCTAAATCCCAGATGATCAAACATTCTTATCAAGGCTTTAAGAAGTGACTTATAAAGCTGTTTGGGGATGTGTATTAAATATATTTCAATTTTAGGACTTTTGTATATGAATACAACCAAATATAAAGATTCACAAGCAGAAATAGAAAAAAAATACTTCGACAACTGGAAATTTACATCGTGAGAGAAATGGGATCATGGAAACAAAGGAATAAATGATTCATTTTCTGGAAATGTTGGTTTCCTGGAAAATAAAGGTAATTTTCCTCTAACATGAGAAATGTTATGATTTAGATATGAAAACAGAATAGATAAAAAACAAAACAACTCACCATACTCAAAATGTAATCCCTTTAACATAGAATACTCTGGTATTTTCTGAACTAACATGGTATTTGTTAACATATTTAATTAGTACTCCAGAATAAGGCACCATGCATGTTTAGATCTCTACTGCGCAGCGTGCTCCGTTAGCTACTGTGAGGTATTTCAGAAGATCTGGTCTCTGACATTAAGGAGTCTAAATACTCCTTAGGACTCGAGGTAAACGTAAGTGAAACCATGTAGAATTACTACATGACAATTATCAAGGAGCACACAATATTAAAATGACAGAGAAGACTTATGGGATTAAAATGTGATTAGTCAGGGAAGATAAGAGATAGGCAGCCATATCCAGAAATAATTCTGGTTTCCAGGTGGACAATGTAAATGGAGATGGGCTGAGAAAACCACTTTCAGTGGAAAAAATATGTCCCCTAACAGCCCTTCAAGATGACTTAAATTTTCACCATTAATCAGATCTTTCAGCCATTAATCTAACCAGAAAGTATGTATTGAATACCACACACCAAGTTGCCTGCATTCCTGTGTTAAGTATTTTCCTTTTTTCCTCTTTCCTTTTCTTCAGTTTTGGGCCATTTTAAATATGATTGTTCTCTGGAAAAGATAACATAGAAAGTCATTATCACATCCTAACGTGTAATTATGACCTGCATTTTCCTCTCCTCCTTCTTTCCTAACTTCACTGAAGAATTACACTCACCTTTTAGGTTATGTTCCAACCCAATGCCTACACTATAGCTAGAGCTATCTTCTAAAATCACAATTCTCATTATCTTCTCATATGACTGATGGCTACTCAAAATTTACCTGCCAAGTGGCCCAATTCTTCAGGGCCCTAAAAGAATAGCTGAAGTGAAAAGAATCAAAAATAAGGCAGGCCTGGTGAGTAGTTGAAGAAGTGACCTGAGCTTGATCACTTTTATGAATTCTGGAAGTCCTGGTAAAACACCCACATGAGAGATATGTAGGTAATGATACGATGGAGCATGAGTGCCTGTATATATTTTTGAAAGGTATCATTTTCTGGAAAGAAAGACAGCAGTGTAGCGTTTGCTAGGAGCACAACTGATCTACATGCAATCACCAACAGTTTGGGACTTCAGTATTTCTCAATCAATCCATGCAAAATTGGAAATTCATAACATGAGAATGGACTATGTTCTGAAAGAGATACATGTTAAGGGAAAGGAGCAAAGTACAAAGGATTAATTCCTGGAAATCTCTAAGGGGTGGTAGGGAAAAAAAAGAAATCAGAGAAGGAGCACTAAGGAGAGAAATAATAGGAAAAAAAAAATGAACCTTATAAAAATTTGCATTAGGGCTTTTAAAAAAATTCTATTTTATTTGCGGTCAGAGTTTGTGTTCTGTGAAATTCCTCCTGATTCTTCTCTGGGTCAGATAGGTTTTGATACTAAGCAGGCGAAATGGTTCCAATTCTTCTTTTCTTGGAATTAAATAAACCAGAGCTGCTTTTTTGACTGTTTATAAAAGAAGAAAATGAGCTGCCAAGACATAGTTGATAATATTGTGTATTTTTTAATTTGTCATGGAGGAACTTTTAACAAGCCCTAACATGACATCTTGTTTTTAGAAACCCCAGCCGAATAACTTCCCAAATTTCTTATTCTTAAAATTGCTCATCAGTATCAGCTAGTAGCCTAACTACAGCAATAGTCAAGAAACATTGCTTATTCAGCCATTAGAACAAACTTGGATCTTAAGTGATTTTATCTACCGGCTCATTAAAATGAACCATAATCCAATCTTATTATTTATGTTGAAACAGCTAACTACTAAAAGGTGTTTTAATTTATCAACATGAGTTTACATAGAACTTACCGATGAAGAAAAACATCATTTTAGGATGTTATCCAAGAAAATAGACCCTGCAGCAAGACACAGGAATCAAGAAAAGAGAAGGCAAAAAAAGAAAGTTTATATAGTCCCGCAACAATTAAATTCAGAGTGTTTCAGAGGTTGATCTGCCCAGAGATGGCTCACAGTTCCTTTCCCCAATCCATAGCACATCACAAACTCTGCTTCCATTGGTAATGTCCTTTCTATTTCTGACATTCCTGTCTCCCTCTTGTAGGTGCCCTTCTGATTACATTGAATCCACCCAGATAATCTAGGATAAACTTTCAGTTGAAGATCCTTAATTTAATCCATTTGTAAGAGCCCTTTGCCATATAAATGAACATATTTAAAGATTCCCAAGAACATATTTAACGATTTCCACAGGATATGGACATCTTTTGAAGGCCATCATTCAGCCTATCACCATCACTGCACCAGGGGACTCATAACTAGAGAAGTCAATTAGCTGATTCATAAACTACTTATTTCTAACCTGCTATCCACTGTATGGATGCACATTTGGGCAAATGCCAGTTCTCTGCACCCTGTGTCCCTCACCCATAAAATGGAACAAATGCCTACTTCCATAATAGGGATGTCCTGAGGATTAAGTGACATAGTGTATAAAGAGCGGTTCCCACTCCATCATACAAGAGTGCTGTGGGCACCTTGTTAAAAAGTGAGTCTTCATTGCAGAGGGATACATTTAGCACTTACTGTTGCATGTTTGTAGTACACTGGAATTCTATTCTAGTCACACTGAAACTACTTGAATTAAATTGCATGCTTGAGGAAAAAAAAAGAGAAATAGTGTAAAAATATATGCCTTGCTACCTGTCATTCCATCCAATGGACACGTGAAAGAGTAAAAATGTAATGAGTTACTTGAATCTGCTCTTCCTTGGTAAGCCTCAATTTCCTCATGCGACTCAAAGCATGAGCCTGCCGGGATTAACTGTGTAAATACATGTACTCTTTCAGATATTATTACAATTATCATTGACAAATCTGTTTTTACACTATTAAGTAAAGCTGACAAGAACATTATCTTCCCACAATACCAAGCATGTAGTTGGTGCTCAGTATGTGATAGCTATTATTATTAGGCAAATAAATACTTGTTTAAGAAAATGAATGCTCATGAATAAACTGGCAACATGCAATGAAGAACATCCCAGTGTTCCAAGTCAGATTCAAAGAACAAATTCCAAAGTCAGATACATCTGAGTTCAAATCCCAAATTTACCATTAAGTGTTTCCTTGGTTATTTTATCTAACTTCTCTAAAAATCAATTTTATCATTTCTAAAATGGAAATTACAATTTTATTCCTTTAGATGTGAGGATCAAATGAGAAGATGTACTTAGGCTCCAAGAATAATTTCTGGCAATAAATGGTAATTATTAGTATGTAAATAAATATTTTCTTAATTTAAATACATTTAGAATATAACTTCCTGAATAAAAAATATGGGATTATAGGTAGAAACAAATGAATTATTTAAATTCCATCTGATCACCCGGGTTTCTGAAGTATATAAACTTAAAGGATCACTAGCCCATTACTAATTGCTTGTTACTGAATACATTCTTTTAAAAGATTTTGCTTATTTATTTGAGAGAAAGAGAGTGAGAGCACGAGCAGAGAGGAAAGGGAGAAGCAGGATCTCCAGAATAGGGAGCCCAACTCAGGGACCTGGGATCATGACCTGAGCCAAAGGTAGATAATTAACTGATTGAGCAACCCAGGTGCCCCTGAATACATTTTCAATACTAGTAATCATCAGGCTCTTTAGGGGCTCACATATGCTTACATGCACAAATGTTCATGTGCCTCCAATGATGGTGTTTACAAAGATACTAGGAAATACTAGTAGTATAGGTTTTTTTTTAAAGATTTTATTTATTTGAGACAGAAAGAGACAGCACAAGTGGGGGGTTGAAGGTAGAGCAGAGAAGGGAGAAGCAGACTCCCCACTAAGCAGGGAAGCCTAACACAGGACTCGAGCTCAGGACCCTGGGACCAGGACCTGAGCCGAAGGCAGATGCTTAACCAGCTGAACCACCCAGGTGCCCACTAGTAGCACAGTTCTTAATGTTAGCACCAGCACAGTCATTGTGTATTCTAGGGCTTCTGTGACCGGAAAATAGACCAGGCTCTGCAGATGAACAACTAAATATTCTTGCACTCAACAAGTGTGGCTTGATTGACTCAACTTCTCTATGCACACCAAACCTTGAATTTGGCAAACTTGTCAAGTCCCCCTCAAATTTACCTGAGTTCCTTCTTGTTGAGTTAATTTAAATTTCTCTCGTACTCCTGTACATCTTTGATCCAATTCATACCAGGAGCAGTGGTGATTACAAAAGAAAAAAAAAATCTATCCTTGTAATGTGTCTGCATGTGAGGGATTCCCTCTGTTGCCCATCCCATGTCCTAGCCCTGTACTACGTATGAATTGCCTTTTTCTGCTTGGAGATCGGAACAGAGACTGCCTGCTCCTTTCCTGCCTGCCCCTGCATGGAAATTCAGGCTACATTTCAATGCTTCATTATTCCAACTACACATGAAGGTAACAAGTAAAATGTTGTCTACCTCACAAACTCCGTCCTCTGAGTTACATCTTGGCTACAATCTACTATCCGAGATTTTCAAAGGCCTTCAGAGTTGTGCTTAGATGTGATTCCATATACAAACCATCTACAAAGGAAGTTAATGAAGGGGAAAGAAATAATTATCAAAAGAAAACACATCAAAAGGAAGAGAGCACCACACACAGGAGATAACAAAAGAGCACAATTTTATGGACTTATACCCTTAGGCAACTCCCTGAGATCTCCACAACCTGCCTCAACTACCCTTGTATGTTGCTGACCCTAGGTATATCCATTCTAGGATGGCAGTGCCCTAAACAATGGACTTGAAGACATGGTCTCCATAGTAGTTAATTTAGTTCCTTTTTAAATTTTCAATAATTCTCTCTTAATTATTGATTTACCATTTATTATAAATGTTCTGACCTATAACCAATCACTACTGCCTTCCCAGACCTTTACCCTTATTTGGGGTTCAATTTTGAGAAGTAATCTAAATGAGTTTACGAACCCATAGGGCTACCTGGAAGAAGCGTGTTCTAGGAAGAGAATGGGATGCATGAAGGCCCTTACGTGGGAGCTCAGCAAGGAGGCTGATTCAAATGGAGTGAAATGGTTGAGGACCAGAGAGGTAGGAGCTAAGCCAGACGCATCATGTTTTTAAAAGCACATTAATTAGGCTTATTTTATTTCTTGCATATTTTTTTGAAAGAGGATACAAAACCCAGAAAATGTGAAAAAAAAATCCCAATATTCCCTCCTGTTGTGCAATTTTATCAGTCCCAATCTGTCTTTCATTAATGTCAGACTGACTTCAGGAAAACAGTATGTTGCTTTAAAAAAGTTTTTCTTGGATTACAAAGCATTGAAAGTTTAAATGCTTAAAAATTACGCGTCGTGTTATACGCAAGTAATAAATCATTGAACACTACATCAAAAGCAAATGATGCACTATATACCAGCTAATTGAACATAGACAAACTATGTGTCAGTGGGTTTTATTTAATTTCATGCGACAGGAAACTAAATCCAAAAAGGTTTAAGAATAAAAGGAAAGTAAGTGCTTCATGTATCTAAAAAAATCAATTATTTGATGGGTAAAGGAGAGTGGGAGGTACTGGTTTCCAGTTAATGGAATGAGTAAGTCACAGGGTTAAAAGGTACAGATGTAGTCAACTGTACTGTAATAGTATTGTATAGTGACACATGGTGCCTATACTGGTGATGAGCACAGTATAAAGTATAGACTTGTTGAATCACTATGTTGTACACTTGATATTAATGCTGCATTGTGTGTCAACTATACTTCAATAAAAACTTTTAAAAATCCATTCTTTGGCTTCTACTACAATGTCAGTTGGACCTAGATTCTGTTTGATTCTGTTTATCATGCTCCTCTACTGTCAGATTTCATGCCTTCTCTTTGAGGTGGCTGTTCTATCTCCAGACATGAATTATTCCCCAAATCCAAAGCGGGGGGGGGGGGATAGATAGATAGATTTTGGGAAGTTCCAGCACTTTACTAATTCTGATTATGTCACATACAAATTCCTGAACTTGGCTACAAATGATGCTGTAAGTCCAAAATATCTGCTCAGTGCACAGTCTTCTCAGTCAGACCTACCGCTAGTTAACTCCTTTTGGCCCAGAGAACTAATGCTAAATAAGTAGTAAGTTTAATAAATACCAAAACACCCAATACACATTTCCTTGCTAACCTGCCATTGTGGAAGAAATACAACATATAGTAGTTGCTAGTATGTAACTCATATCTTGTGTGACAGAGAAGGCAAAGACCTCAATCTAGAAGTGAAATGTTGTTCCTTGGTCAACAAGTCTGGTTGTTCTAACTCCACTCTCCACAAAGATCTTTCTTTCATTGTTGAGAAGGGAATGATTAATGACAAGTTAATAAACCACTCTTTTCCTGGTGGGGATAATGGGGAAAGAATGACTTCTTTCTTCTTGCACATAGGATTCCCTATCTACAAAACAGGGTATTTCTGATCCATCTATTCTTATTATAGAAAAATCAGATTTATGGATTTTGCTTGTATCTCGTATTTGTTCATATACTTTGAATTATTAGTAAAGTTTGATGTAGGGTAAGGTGCATGGTTTTAGTAGGCCTGCTTTGATAATTCAGCTGACTAAGTAAACACGAGTGTTTTCCATGACCATAACTGAGATGAATAATATAATTCTTTATCAGTATACTTTGTTTAACCTCAAGTTCTGAAGCCTGATGATTATTCTCAGCTTTGAGCCTCTTGTCTGTATAGAATGAGATTTCACAAATAGTAAAATTTATTTAAACTTTTTTTTTTTAAGATTTTATTTATTTATTTGACAGACAGAGATCACAAGTAGGCAGAGAGGCAGGCAGAGAGAGAGGAGGAAGGAGGAAGCAGGCTCCCTGCTGAGTAGAGAACCCAATGCGGGGCTTGATCCCATGACTCTTGAGATCATGACCTGAGCTGAAGGCAGAGGCTTAAACCACTGAGCCACCCAGGTGCCCCTATTTAAACTTTTGGTATACTTTTAATCTATTTTCATTTGCTCTGCATCATCAGGTAGTAAACAAAGAGAGATATGAAGAATTTGTGTTTAAATCTGAAAATAACCCTTGAATTTCCTGTCTTCTAGAAATTGACTATGGCTACTATTTGGCTTTAATTATGTCCTCATAAAAAATATGTTGAAGTCCTAACTCCCAGTATCTCAGAATGTGACCTTATTTGCAATTAGGGCCATTGCAGATATAATTAGTTAAGATGAGGTCATGAGAGAGTAGAGTGGGTCTTAAATCCAGTATTACTGGTCTCCTTATAAGAGACACACACAGAGAATGCTGTATGAATAAAGGCAGATTAAAATGATACATTTACAAGCCAAAGAACATAAAAAGAATTGTTGACAACTGCCAGAAGCTGTAAAGTCATGGAACACATTCTCTTTTGAGTGCTCCCAGAAGGAACCAACACTGTTAATAGCCTGATTTTAGACTTCGAGCCTCCAGAATTATGAGACAATTAATTTGTTTTAAGCCATCCAGGTTTGTGGTACTTTCTTATTACAGTCCTAGGACATAAATACAAACACAGTGCACTGTCAATCACTTTAGTCTCGAGCTGGAATGGTTTTGTCTTTGTTTTTTAGGTTTTTTTTGTTTGTTTTTTGTATCTGTGCCCCTGGACTGCATATTCTCAATGGTAGTAATTCATCCCCTTCTCGGACAATGACTGCTTAAATGGAAGTATGTGGGAGAGGCCTGAGATACTAGAATCTTTTATCAACATTCTTGCTAAATCTCACACCTCCGATTTTGCTTGAGTCAATGGTGGCCTGGGGTAAAAAACTTGGCTTTTCCAACCCTGTTATTATATTTGTAGCTATCTCAGATTTCAGACTGCAGGTGAAGAACCCTTATACAAAACAATATTCTCTGATTTGTTTTCAGATGGAACATATCCAACTTAAAACCTTTTCGTTCTTATTTGACCTTACTGAAGGCTCGACGAAGCTGAATTTTTCACCACAAATTCCCTTATCTCGTTGCTTTCTTCAGTACAAGACACACAATTTAACCAGTTATTTTGCTTACATTTAATCAAAACTGTTTTCAAGTCAGGGATTGAAAAGACCGACACTGCCCTTGATGAGCTTGGCCAGATTACATAAAAAGTACAGTTCCTTTCAGAAATTGGCACAACCATTCAAATTTGGCTCAAACTGATTCCCCTTTACTTTATTGTCTTTCCAGATGTAGCTTGACCAGGACTTTAATTAGAATAATACCTACTTGCCCTAATTTTTGGCCTCTCTGACCTGCCACTCTGTCCTGGCTCTTTTTTAAACAGGCTCTCTCCTTCTGGTGAGAAAATGGTTGCCACAATGTTAAACTTACATTCTTTCTCATTTAAGTCAATAAAGTGTTAGCAAAATCACAGGTCATTTCATTGGCTTTGATTTGGTTATTCTCATTCCCAAATGAATCACATTAGATGGATTAATACCAAGTGATTAATGGCTGGTCTGAGTCCTATGCTCTGTTCTCCACAATTCCAAAAACAAATGAGCTAATTATGAGGAAAGACTAAATGACCATTAGTAAAAGTGGAGTAAACTGAATATATAGACAGTCAGAAAATGTGCATTACAAATAGAATTAAAACATTTTTATTGATTTGTATTTGAAAAATACACAATGCCTACAGGAGAAAAAAATATCACTGGACCAGATAAAAAATTGCATTTGTATGTCCATCAACCAAACAATGGATAAAGACCATAGTATATCCATATAATGTAATACTACTTGGTAACAAACTCTTGATGAATGAAACTAATTATTCTGAGTGTGTCTCAGTTTGGGGTGCTATAACTAAACGCCATAAATGGGTGGCTTAAACAATAGACATTTCTGATAGTTCTGGAGGCTGAGAAATCCAAGAAATGAAATACTGTCTCAGTGAGAACTCTGGCATGCAGATTGCCATTTTATATGGAAGAGAGAGAAATCTCATCTCTCTTCTTCTTCTTACAAAACACTAATCCTGGGAGCCCCACTGTTACAACCTTATCTAAACCTAACCACCTCCAAGGGCTCCATCTCTGAATATCCTATTAAGGGTTAGGACTTAATATGAATGGGGGGTGGGCACAAACATTTAGTCTATTGCAGATTGAAAAGCCAGACAAATCATGTATGATGCCATTATATAAAACTGTAGAAAAGGTAAATGATCTATAAAAGCAGAAATCACATCGATGGTTTTAGGGACAGGGCTGGAAAGGAGTTGTGGGACTGGAAGGATTACAAAGGGCATGAGGAAACTTTGATAAGTGTATACGTTCATTATCATGATTATAGTGATGGTTTCACAGGTATATGTATATATATATATATATATATATATATATATATATCAAAATTTAACAAACTGTACACTTTAAATATGAGCAGTTCCTTATATCAATTATATCTCAATAAAGCTGTTTTAAAAATGTGCTATTGAACATTCTTCAGTTATTCTTTGTATTTGATAGTTGTCACCAAATTGTGATTGTAGAATTCTTTCACCTAATGGCCCAGACTGCATAAATTTTTAGTCTATTTTTTCCTTTCCTTAAATACATCTTCTAATATTATATTTTTGAAGTTTATTATATACATCTGGAAAAAGGCATATATCCTAAATTGTCCAATATTGAAACTATCTTTGCAAATATAACCCAGATAAAGAAAGGGAACAATACCAGAACAAAGATGCCCTCTCTCACATTCCTTTCCAATAAAGGTCGTATATCCTTTCCTAGGGTAACCACTGTCCTGACTTATAATAGCCCAAATTCAGCCTGCCAGTTTTTGAGCTTCATATTAATAGAATTTTAAGTTACATCTCTTGCGTTTGGCTTTAGACATTATATTTGTGAGATCCATCCATGTTTCTTCATGTAGTAGTGGCTCATGCATATTCATTATATATTCATAACATTTCATTGTATGACTATAACTATATCAAATATCTGTTTTTCATGAGTATTTCGAAGTTTTTTAAAAAAGATTTTATTTATTTGAAAGAAAGAGAGCACAAGCCAGGGGGGACGGGCAGAGGGAGAAGGAGAAGCAGACTCTCCATTGAGCAGGGAGCCCAATGAGGGGCTCAATCCCAGGTCCCTGGGATCATGACCTAAGCCAAAAGCAGAGGCTTAACACCTGGAGTCCCAATTTCATGATTATTTTGATTACTTCAAGGTTTGGACTTAAACAATTAACCCTAAGAACATTCTTCTATCTTTTAGTGCACCTGTAGATGTACTTCTTTTACCAACACACCTCAGAGTGGAATTATTAGGCCATGAATATTTATATCATCCTAAAAAGTTCCCTTGGTTTCCTTTGTTCCTGCAAAGATATCCATGATAGATTAGTCTGTTCTGGGAGTTCATATAAATGAAATCATATATAGTGTACTCTTTTGTGTATGGATTCTTTTTGCTCAAAGGTACAATTTTAATTGGTGAACAGTATTTGCTTATTTTTAGGTTTTATCTTTGACATGTGTTTATGGTGGACATCTCTTCTGGGGCACCTGGATGGCTCAGTTGGTAAAGCATCTGCCTTCAGCTTAGGTCATGATCCCAGGATCTTAGGATGGAGCCCCACATTGGGTTCCCTGCTCATGGGGAACCTGTTTCTCTCTTTCCCTCTGCTGCTCCCCTTGCTTACACTGTCAAATAAATAAAATCTTTTAAAAAATGAGGGGCATCTTATTCTATTATTCCTTTTACTAGTATTCATCATTTATTTTCCCTTTGCTTTTGGCATGAATTGTTTTTTCATGTATTAAAATTGCTACCCCAGATTGCTTAAGACTTTTTGAACTTCTTTGACTTTTCTATTATACAAGTGTTTCATAGACTATTTTTTGGACCTTGTATTTATAATTCAAGGTAAATATTTTATAAAACCTAATGTAACTAAAACATAAAAATAGAACTCTAAGAGCTTGTTAGGTTTTACTTATTTTACCTTCATTTTAACTACTGCTATATATTAGTCCTTTAATTTTTTAAAGGTTTTATTTACTTGACAGAGAGAGAGACTGAGAGGACAAGTGGGAGGAGGGACAAAAGAGAAGCAGACTCCCCACTGAGGGAGCCCGACGTGGCACTTGTCCCAGGATCAGTATGTTAGATATATTAAATGCGTTTTCAACTTACAGTATTTTCAACTTAAAATGGGTTATTGGTATGTAACCCCATTGTAAATCAACCAACATCTGGATATTCATGGCCCAAGAATTAATTTTACAGATATCACTATTGGGCATAAGTCTAATTCCGCTGACAAGTTTGATTACTCTGATTCCACTCTTCAAAGGCAGTTACCTGGCCTGCCAGTGCCTATCAAAAAACAGGACTCTGGTCAAAAGTGGCCTTGCAGTTACAAAACAAAGCCTTTCTCAATTCTTTGCTTAGATAGGCAGAATGATGGAAACTCTACATCCCTCAAATAACTCCCACTATACTGCCTGCAACTTATAAAGAAAGAGGTGCACTTGAATTAACTGTTGGAATGACTAATAAGATCCACTACCTATCATTTCTAGTTTAGTATTAATCAGTTGACTTTCCTAATATCAGAAACTAAAGCAATGGGGAAAGGAAGGAGTAAAGAAGACCGAGTTTTAACCATGAAAATCAGTAAGAAAAAGCAAACTAGAATGGTTTGGTGAGGAGTATTTTGCTTAAGGTAAAAATTGAAGTTATCAGGTTCTTTTTTTTTTTTTTTTTAAAGATTTTATTTATTTATTTGACAGAGAGAAATCACAAGTAGATGGAGAGGCAGGCAGAGAGAGAGGGAAGCAGGCTCCCCGCTGAGCAGAGAGCCCGATGTGGGACTCGATCCCAGGACCCTGGGATCATGACCTGAGCCGAAGGCAGCGGCTTAACCCACTGAGCCACCCAGGCGCCCCGAAGTTATCAGGTTCTTATAGAATAAAAAATACTACTCGATGGGAAGTATGCTGTCCATCCATATAGTCACAGAAATGTTAATCATGAAGAAAGTCGATTCCAAAGGACATGAATTTACCTGAGATCAAGTCTTCAGAGACTTTTAGGCATTAATATTTTATCTTATGCTATCGCTCTGATGGCAATGAACAGCAAAAGAACAAAGTACTATAATTTTAAGGTTTCTGAATTCTCATTTCTGCATTTAAAAATTTTATTTTATTTAATTTATAAATTTAGTATTTAATAAATAGATTTTATTTATATTATTTTATCTGTATACCAACTGGTTTAGATGGCTAAGGAACAAGCATTAATATTAAATATAATTTGTCTGCTATAAGACCATCACTGACATTATCTCTGCTAACACATATATAAAACCAATCAAATGCAACCCTAAGCCTTATGATTACATTAACGATTAACATCTATTATTTACTACATATCAAAGCCCTATGATTACATTAATAGTTAACAACTATCATTTATAGCAAGAACTATTTTAAGCAATTTAAGTATATTAATATATTTAATATAAATATATGTATTTTCCATTTGAATTTATTTAAACAAATCAATTTAGAAAAGTAATAGAGTTAAACAAAACCTCTGACATGTAAACATACTACCATGGTTCTGAAACAGATGTTAACACCTGATAAAAGTTAATAATCACTTGTTAGGAAAGCTGCCCATTAATAAGGTCAGTCTTCAGAAAGATGAAAATAATTTTTTTTTAATGTTTTCCAATCTGACAATGAAATATCACCAAACCACAATCAAATAAAATAAAGACAACACTGAATGGATAGATCAGTACTATGGCTTGGTTATAGCGGCAAATTGTTTCGTTCTTGGTGCCACATGGAAAACAATAAGGCCAATTACATCAAATAAATCATGGCTTTTTGTTTATCACAATTTACTAAGTGATGTTAACTAAGGTTCTTGTCAAACATGTTTGGTAAAGGCTATTTACAATGCACGTGGTTGAGCATGCACTATTTATAGTTACAAAGATACCTGCCAGTTTATACAATAGCACACACACACACACGTATATATATATATAGAGAGAGAGTGTGTATGTGTGTGTATATATACAATACACATTATATATACAATATATATAATTTGTGTGTGTGTGTGTATACACAAGGAATTATAGGTTGAACAATTCCCCTAAGTTACACTAGTAAGGGTGGAACCAGGATTTGAATACAGGCAGATCCATAACTTGGACTCCTAATTATTTCACAATACTGACTTCTACTTATGTATGTAAAATTCCACGTTTGAATTTAATCGTCTCGTTTTTTTTTTTTAGTTTCTGTCACTAAGGATTGAAAATGTATCACTGTTGGAACTAATTTAACACATGCCTTTCTCAGATGATTGCTAATAAAACTACACACCAGCTCTTCTGTCTTTAAGGAAGCAGTAATTTCTTGACACATTATTTTACTTTTGATTTGAACACTAAAAGGCAATTCAGGTGAAGGTTTTAAAAAGTATCAATTTTATACCGATTATTTAGAAATATTGTACACACAGAAATGACAATAATAAAAATGCATAAAATTTAAAACTATTTTCTTATAAACCCTTAACATGGATGGCTGACAGCTCCCAACAGACAAAATTTCGAACAAAGATACCAGGTATTTTGGGGGGGGGGGGTTATTTTTAAATACCATTTAGTCATGCAAACAATTAGGCTTTTAAAAAAATAAATATGACAAATATATGGATTTCTGAAGTAGAAACTGACATACAAATCTATATATTTTCGTAGAAGTTTTCATTAAAGATCTTCAAATTAGTATTCGGTAACATGAAGTTGAGAGCTCAAAATAGATGTAATGAAAAGGCATGAGGTTTTATTAGAATTGTGTAATTCACATACTAAATATTTACATAAAAGTAAACACAAAATTGCAAACATAATTGTTTTATCCTCTGAGTCATTAGCTTCATGAAATTACTTACTGGGATAATTACAAGATAAAATTCCCAAGTATGAATGTTAATAAGGAAATACATATAGGAGCAACAGGAGAAAAACTTAATTCTTCCTTCTGAGAAGTAGTGAAAAAGTAACATAATTGCCCCTTGGGGATTGTCAAAGCTTTCCCAGAACTCCTAGGGAATAGATTTTTTTGTAAACAGTGAGACCTAAAACTACATCCCTTTACCAGCACACAAACCTGTGATACGCTTTCTTTCCAAACATTCAAATGCTCACAACTCTGAACTGTAGGTAGCAAGCTGGGTTAAAATATCCCTACCATCCATTTCCCCAAAAAGGCAATTCCAAAGATGGGGGAAAATCTATTACCTTTTTTCACTTGAACAATTGAATAAAATTCTACTATGAGTTTAAAGAAAATAATCAATCTCACATAAACAAGGTTGATGGTACTTAAGATGAAATAAATACTAGTTATCAGAAGAGCATATTCATTAGAATATCAAAACTTAACTGGGTTATGACACTAATTTAAAAAGTTAGTGCAGGAGAGATAAGAGGATTTCCTTGAACTAATTTAGAGCAGTGATTATTAACCCTGACTATAAATTAGGATCACTCTGAGAACTTCAAGAAAATGGAGGCATAGCTCCCTTCCTAAGAAATTCAGATTAAATTGTTGTTGGTGGGGTCCATATTAAAGAGTCCTCCAGATGATTCTAATATGAAGTGAGGGTTGGGGAACATTAATTTGGAAAAATTACTAATCAGGGTGGATTTGATTTAAATAATTTATTTAAAATTCAAATATGAGCACTTCCTACATGATAGGCATTGTTCTAAGTGTAAATAAAGAGGAATTCTTTTTCCTATAAAAATCATTGGGTAACAATATATTTTTAAACTTTTGAATAGTTACATAATTTTATTAAAATATTACTCAAAGCTCTTATTACCATCTTCTGCCACAAAAGATTCCCTTCTGCTTTTCTGACTTATCTTCACTTGATACTGTAACAGAAGAGATCAAACTCAGAAATTTTTTTCTCAAGATACATGGACAGAACACAAAATTAACATAGATTTTGTTTTTCAAGTCATAGTAAATATGAGGTATTCTCCATCTTATATCTGGAGTTGCAAAGCCATAATTTAAAAACTGAAACTGGATATTGCTTTAATGCTGAACAGAATCTCTAAATCAAAAATGAACTACGATTGGTGTCAGTGCTTGATATAAACTGCCTAAAAAATAAATTTATGACACAACCTCAGGGAACCTAGTAAGAGTGGGTCTTTAATGTTCTTTAATGTAGACCAAGTTTGCTTGTGACCTATTTATAAAATATTTCTTTATAAAAACTTACAGTAATAGGATTTTTGAAATATATATATTTAGAAATTAGTTTTCTCAGTTTTTGAAATTCTACATAATTAGAAATTAGTTACTACCTCAGGATGATAGCTTGAGCTTTAACAGTTTAAATTAAAGCCAACTTATCAGGTATTATAAAATTCATCTGAAATGTACTTTAACTCAAGAAAAAATCAGATATAAATTAATAAATTTGATTTATGTCTTCAACTTAACAGTTTTCAGATTTAAATTTGCTAAAACCAACTGACTATTAAACCCATACAAGGCTAATTACTTTTCATAGCTAGATAGCAGGCCAAAATGATGAAATTTTGGTTAAATTGTAATAGATGCATATATAAGAAAATGCAATAGCAATTTGTTTTCCATAGCTGATGGAATTTAAACAGTTTTAAAATTTTTATGAAAGCTCAGTAGTCAAAATAAATATTTAATAAAAATATACACCATAGGAAGATAACAAGAACTTAGTGTTTAAAAATAAACTTTGTCATATTGTTTTTCCTTCAGTTAAATAGAACACAATTTAGTTGCTTAAGGTATCTAAGAATGATTAAGGTATGTTTTTGGAACAATTAAAATTCAAATAACACTAGAGGGATAACACCAAGATGAATGAGAAAATATGTTTCAACTCAAAGGTTTAAAGTTACAGTTACTGGGACATTTTCAGTATGACTAAGATCCTAATAAACATGAACAATTTGGGGAGTAAAAACTCAAGGATAGTCATGATTATGTGGTTCATGCTGTGAAACTCTTAGCATGTAAAAAAATACAGAGTATATATGAGCACCATTAAAAATGTGCGGGTATGTATATGTATATTTATACTTAAAATTTTACCTGATTAAAAACTGCATTTCAGAGTAAAATTAAGGACAAAGCACACAACTATGAAAATACATTCTTAAGCTAATATGTCACTGGACTTATTTTAAATAAGTTTCATCTGGCATTCCTTCTAAAAATCAACATAAGAATACAACATAAAGGAAGCCAGTATTCTTTTATGGTGTGAAGTCCCTCCGTTAAACAGAAATTACCAAAGAAAAAAGAATGTGTTCAATAAGAGTTTTCAATCCATAATCAGATTCCAACAGAAGGTAATGAAGTCAACTAATAAATGTCAATTCATAGAATAAACCAGCATATGTTAAATTTGCCCACAAGGGACTATCATTCACACTTCAGATTATTTTTAATTGTGAGTAGTCAAGATTACTCTACAGAAGAAATCTTCCTTCCATATAAAAGATACAAATCTGCAAACTGTAATTTAGTATTTCTGCCATAGTCACCAAAACTCAGAAAACTGTCACATCTTATACAATACATACCCTGGGGTAAGATAGGTGTTTAATGAAAATCGCATTTTGATCGTATGTAGAGGCAGCTCATGACAGACTGTTACGTGTATACTTGCTATTTTTCAATGCTCCCAGAATAAGCAATCACATAAGATAGACTGAAGTTCTTTGAGGACATTGTGACACAATAAATAATACTATTCACCATTTAAAATACGTTCAATCTCTTCTAGTCTTTTTAAAGCAGCAACTCTTTTCTTCTCAATTTCTTTGATTTCCTTTGTTGTTTTGTGGGGGGTCTCTTTGTCTGTATTTTTTCCTAATAGTTTGTTGGATTTAGATTGACTTTTATTATCACTCGGTTTTATGATCTGTGTAGATCTAGGTTCACTTTTTACATCTTCTTGTACATTTTCAGTTGGAATTTTGTCTCCTTCTACACCTGAAGTCTTACCAGCTGGGGATATTGGCTGTTCTGCAAAACTAGATGAGGAAATTTTATCCCTGACTATATTCAAATGGCGCTGAATATATTCTTCATGTGGTGCTAATGCCAATGTTTCAACCAGGCATCTTTCAGCTTTTAATAAGTCCTTCTCTTCAAAATAAACAACACAAAGATTGTGTTTTCCTTGCACATTGCTTGGATCCATTTCCAAAATCTTTTCAAAACATTTTTTTGCTCCAAGTATATCTTTCTTTTGATTCATCAGAATGTCTCCCTTTAAAATAAGACCCTTGATATGATCAGGATAGTGTCTGAGTAACTCTTCCAGAATTGGCAAAGCCATTAATTCCTTTGCTGTCTGAGAATACAGGAGAGCCAGATTAAACAAAGCACTTCTGAAATCGGCTTGTAATTTTATGGCTTTCTTCATCCACATTTCGGCTTCACTGTCCTTTTTGTCATCCATGGCAAGCATTCCCAGATTGAAATAACCATTAGCATCTTGTGGCTCTTCATTTATATAGCTTAGAAGTCGTTTTCTAGCTTCTGGTCTGAGTTTAACCTCACCTAAGAATAATTTTTTTAAAAAGAAAAAAACACATATCGTTAACAAATGAATTAAGTCTGAAGAACAAAAAGCCACTTTCAGTATTCATCTAATTAGATTAGAAAAAGACAGCATCAAAACAATTAATTTCTGTACCTAAATCAAAAAGTAGAAAGCAAAAACCCAGTTTTCACAGGAAAGATTGTGTGCTTCAAACACTGAAATGACAGCTCATTTCCTTTCTATAAGACCGGAAGAATGCCTCAAAAACCTGAAGGGGCAAAATATCTCTTTATAGTTTAGAATCAAACTGAGAGTAGCAGAGGAAGATTATGCAATTAAGAGGAAGAGGCATTGGATTTGCCAACAATGACATGCTTTCAATCTTGATTCTGTTAACACTATGACTTTAGGCACAGATCATTTAAGTTCTCTGGGTTAGCCTGCTGAATTTTCTTTTTCTTTTCTTTTCTTTACTTTTTTTTTTTTTCAAAAGATTTTCTTTATTTATTTGCTGAGAGAGACAGAAAAAGAGAGCACATGTGTGCACACACACAAGCAAGGAGAGCAGCCTGTTAGCAGGGAGCCCAATGCAGGGCTTGATCTCAGGACCCAGGCGCCCCAGCCTGCTGAATTTTCTAAGAATTACATGAAACCTATGCAAAAAAGTTCAGAAAATAGTAATTATTATTGGATAAACAAAATGCTTCAGTCTTACAAAATTAGATTTTTTAATGTATCTCAGACAATAAAACTAGATGATACCAAAAGCACTTGGTCACATGAATCAAGAGAAAATACATTTTTTCCTAAAATATATAATGCTCGTCTCCCTAGAAGTAATTATATAAAAAATCTTGCAAGTTCTGATTATTTGGAAATGGTATAATATGAATATGTAAGAGATTATTTCTGTACATAAAATTACAAAATAGATTAAAGGCACTGCTTAATAGACTGCCTGAAAAATAAGTCTTAACATATACCCAAAGAACTAACAATCTTGTTAGAGCATATTACTTGAAAATAGTACTTCAAGTATTTTAAATATTCTTAAAATCATTTATGTACAGTTTTGATATAAACTATCCATTTACAAAACACATGCCTCAAGTAATATAAGTTCAGATTTTATTATACTTCAAACAGTATATTTTAAATATAGAAACATTTTGAGAAAACATACCTGATTCTTGCATTAATATAGCAGAATTGAATAATGCTAGTTTATGCTTCGGATTTAGTTCTAAAGCACGATTAAAATTTTTTAGGGCCTCGTTTGGTTCTTTAAGTTCAATATGAACAATTGCCAAGTTGTACCAAAGATCTGCATTATTTCTGTCCAGCTCTAGTGCTTTAAGATATGCTTCTTTTGCTTTGAGAGGTTTATTCATTTTTAAAAGCAATTCTCCTCTGTGGAAAAACCAAACGCAAGCTTTACTCACATTATCGTGTTACTTTGTAGACATTATTTTTCACAAGTTTTAAGCTTTTCCACATAAAGCTTTCTTTTTTCCTTTTAACCAAAGCTTTTAAAGTTTTCTATCAAAAGGAACTATTTGAATATGTCCTCAAACCTGAACTCATTAGTTTAGCAAATTTGGTTGTTTTCAACTATTATTAGAAAAGAAACCTTAAAGGGTAAGATATGAGGAGGTATCCAATAAAGGGGAGACAGAGAAAAAATATTCTTTATGTACATCTTGAAAGAAGGCAGACTAGACTAGACTACATCAAAAAAATGACAGTAAAAAGAATGGGAGATCAATTTTTCAGGAGACCAAGTAATAGCATTTGAAGAATGAATACCAATATGGTGGTGATGGGGAAATTCCAGTATTTAAGTCTATGCTATAAGTCTCATTTATAAAGTACAGAACATTTAAAAGTTTTGCCTTTTCTTATATAAATTCAGTCTTCTACAATGTATTCTTATAAAATGGCCATTCACTATAACAACACAAAAAACTCCCCAAAATAACAAAAAGAGAATTTAAAAAGCTGACTGGGTAAGGATTGGAGGGTACATGTGTGACCAGCAGATACCTATGAGGTATATATCTGGAACTAAGGATCACAGTTTGAAAATCATTTTACAAATTTTTCTAATATGGTTCTATTTTCTGTTAGAAAGCTTAAAAAAGTAATATGTGCAAATCGATTCGAGTAGTGACAGGAGAGCTTTTTTTTTTTTTTTGCTATTTTTATTATGATCCTATTATTTCCTTAACATTAGCATAGGAATGATATCAAATGAACCACGAATATCCTCATTTAAAGCAACTTCTGGAATGAGTATCTGTACAAATTGCTTTTTTAAAATGCAGACTACTGAATAATTCTTTATAGATTAACACATGACAGGTTTTATTTACAAATGCAACCCCACTAAACTTAGCTAATTCCAACAACTACTAGATAAGGTTGAGCAAAGACAGCCTCCAAATTATGAACAGATTTTATCTCAAAAACTTATGAAATTCTGAATACATTTTCCCTATAGGAAAATGTCATAAATTATGATTAGGTTTCTGGGCCAGGCCATAAAATCAAGTTTAACATACAATTTTCCTCAAGTATAATACAGATGATGATCCTTACATGGGAAAATGTATTAAGTTCTAGCATGTGATGCCAAATTTCTTTTTAATGACAACTGAAAAGTTTCTTTTTGGTAAAAGCATCAATAACCAGTCAATTGTCAGAAAGCTCTTTAGAGTTGGATATTAGAAATACTTATAAAATGTAAGTTTCAGGTGTCTGTTTGTTTTTTTAAAGATTTTATTTACTTATTTGACACAGAGAGAGAGAGATCACAAGTAGGTAGGGAGGCAGGCAGAGAGAGAGGGGGAAGCAGACTCCCCACTGAGAAATGAGCCCGATGTGGGGCTCAACCCCAGGACTTTGAGATCATCACCTGAGCTGAAGGCAGAGGCTTAACCCACTGAGCCACCCAGACACCCCAAGTTTCAGGTGTTTTAAGTAAAAATGAATGTGACCATAAGAAGCAAATGAAACTAAAAAGGAGCTTTTCTTTCTTTCGTATAAAACTTGGGTTTGTCACTATATGTTAATAGACTTGTCAATTTCAAATCAAATCAATTAAATTTCGTAAGTCTAAACTAGGCTATGTTTCTATATTCTTGGTTGCTAAGTAAGATTACTGAAAAAAAAAAAAAAAAAGCCAATTTAGTTCCGATGGTGAAATGTACGTGCAGATGCAGTTTCAATATTCTATAATGATAGCTTAAAGAGAACTACAATACCTGCTAATGTAAGCCTGCTTGAAGTCGGGTCTCATGCTTATTGCTTGTCGGTATAGCTGATCTGCTTCTTCCAGCCGGGACTCATTTGCTCGGATAAGATTGGCCAGATTAATATAAACATTTAGGTGGTTAGGGGCAATTCTGGCTGCATATTTTTTACCAGGAATAATCTGTCCAAAAGAACATAATCTGATTATTTCAGTACCAAATAAAAATAAAAATAAGTATTCCTAGTGGCTTATTTAAAATATACATGACATATAAAGGTTATGGTACTAGTTTTATTGCCAAATTAAAATAAGTCATAAAAATGTGAAAGCACTTACAGTATTTACAAAATGTAAATGAAATAATTAATATTTTGTGGCTTTAAAAGATATATTTTTCATTCATACTAGCTCAGCACAATATTGTTAGCTTTTTATTTATATGCATCATTTTATAAAGTCCTATAAATTTAAACTCTTGAGGCTAAGGTCTGTTAATATATTTGCATCAGACCCATAACAGAAAGAACTCAGGTCTCCTTCCCTTCACTCTAGTATATTTGTTACACCATGTCAACTTTCATCTTGTCAGCAAAATATTTCTGGTTGTGACAACAGGGTGGTTAATTTTATTCAGAGTTATACTAAAGCCTCATTTGTCTGATAGAGTTAGGAAGTAAAATTCTTATTAACTGATTATTCAGGTTAGGCAAAAGTTATAAAATATACATAGACCCAAATTTTCAGTGAAAATAATAAATTGTGTCTGATAAGAATCTATACTGAACACAATTTAACTTTAGTATCTTAGGACTGAAATAATGCTTAAGACATCATGTGGTCCAACTCTGTTTCTGAAATATTTTATCAAACTACAACCAATCATTTTAACATTATATTATTAACATAATATTAATATATACTACTATGGAGAAAACTGTAGTATAGGGTAAGCTATCTTTTCTGATGAAACATAGCTGGTCAAGGCCAGAATCTGGCTTTCCAGCTTCCAGGCTATACTGTAATAACCAATGAATCTTGAGCATGTGTCACTGCAACAACTGAACACCAAATAGCAACAGAGATGTTATCCATTCATTTTATTACTTTGTTTATTCATTTTTTTTTGAGAAGAATAATGCTGAATTTAGTGTTTAATGTACACATATAAAATTCTCTTTATTTAAAGTCACTTAATTCAATGATAACTTCTAATCAAGGATATCTAAAATTTATAACCTTATCAAACCTTTTAAACATACTATATGGAAAAAGTTTTCAATTGAGCTATAAAAGTAAATGTAGCCCTTTATAAAACTTGTAGTATTTTGCTAAGTGAAGTAACTCAGTGAAAGATGAATACCGTATGATCTCACTCATGTGTAATTTAAGAAACAAAACAAACTAGTAAAGGGAAAAAAAGGGAAGGAAAGACAAACCAAGAAACAGACTCAATATAGAGAACAAACTGATGGCTACCAGAGTGGAGGCTGGGGGGAGAGATGGGTGAAACAGGTATGGGGATTAATAAGTGCACTTGTACTTAAGCGCTAAGTCACTATATTGTATACCTGAAACTAAATATTACAATGTTAACTGGAATTTAAATAAAAACTTTAAAAAAACCTGTAGTAATAAATGGCTTATTGGATACTTTACTTTAATGTGAACAAATTAAAGAAAAGATACAGATTTTACACCCAGGTAATTCTATTCAGTGTGGACATACAGTGGATATAACACAACAGAAATGTATCACGACAACTTACTTGGGGCATTAGTGACTTAGCCATCATGTAAGATTCTTCAGCTTCTTTGGTTCTATTTAAATTTTTGTAAGTTCTTCCTACATTCATGTGGGCACCAATATCATCTAAAATTAAAAAAAAAATCATTTGTTGAATACGAAACAGTCTTCAATGTAAACTACAAGTTTTTAGCAAAAAAACACTAGGCAAAAAATGCAAAAGCAGTCAACAGATCCTGCATTCTCCTTAAAGTTCTTTTAACACAATTTGTTATAATTTATGATCAATGCTACAACAGAAAATTAATAAAGTACTGTAAGGACAGAAAATACACATATGACATGAAAAAAACTATCTGAATGAATCCTTGAAAGGCTAAGAGATGATAAGAGATACAGAGGTAATAAAGAAATATGTATCATTTCTCTTCACTAGATTTTATTACACTACACTATACTATACTATACTAAGGCTTGCTTCTATTTCCTTGATTGCATAGCTCTGGAATTCACTCAAAAAGTATGGCTCAATTCTAAAAGTGAAAATATCCAGAAGTGAAAAAGATAATCATGATTCTTAGAGCTATTTCCAGTGCTGAAACCAACAAATATGCACCATGGTGGGACACCTGCAAAGAGACTGCAAGAAAAAAACAAAAAACAAAAACCAAAAAACCCCTGTGATTTTGTTTAGAACTTTTGTGAATGTGGATGGAATGCAAGTATAATACCCGGATTCTCCAGTATTACTTAAGATGCAGCAGCCCATCTCTCTTAAATGATAAACTCCTACATATTTTAACATTTACATTTTTTTAACCTTTCTAAAGGTTAAAAAACTTGTGTTACTATCAGTATGCCAGGAACTTTTGTGTAATTTTTTGATAGGGAGAATCAAATTCTCAGCAAATTTTTTCAGGGACAGAAAAATACGCTATTTAAATAAGAAAGATTTCATATTAGGGTTCACTGCACACTACTTTTAGGACACATTTCCTAGAAACTATTTCAAAGGCTTGGAATAAAAACAGAAAGATGGGAGAAGATCTTAAATCAGTTAAATTGTATTAATGTGAATCTCTAACAGATAAGACAAGATTACTACCAGCCTGTGACACCAGAGATTTTACAATTTTGGAATAATTCTCTGTGTGCAAATCCTAGGACACACAAGAGCCAAGAATATATATCTTAGGCACTGCCCTATGAGGACAGTAATCGTCCTAACATCCTGCTACAATACATTATGTTACAGGCTGGTAATTGTGTGCACTGAACAGAGAGTGCCACATGCAGTACAGGTTTGGTTAGAGAACTCAGACAAGCTCAGGAAAAAAGGGTTGATTTTTTTGTTGCTGTTGATTGTTTGATTTTTTATTTGTTGATTTTTGGTTGACATACTGCTGAGTCTCATGGGGTTTCAGGAGAGGGCAAGGAAAAAAAAAAAGAAAGGAAAAAGATTGCTTAGGCAAAACATTCTTAATTTTAGCTGCAAATCTGTATACTTATGAATTTTAAAAATTCAGGTAACCTTAGCGCCACCTAGCTCTATGAAAATAGAATTTATAGAAATAGGACCTGTAAAAGTTTTTAAAAAGTTTCAAAGGCAGTTCTGATGTAGACCCAAGGCTGAAGTTCACTGTATTACCAAATGTGTAGAAAAAGAGTGGGTAGTCCTTGCTCTTACATAGCTCATTTTTTTTCAACATCAGATAAATCTTACTATTTATTATAAAGATCAGAAAGCTACTTAGGTAAAACTAAGAACCTGAAAAAATTAATTATATGGTAAGAATTTAACCTAAGGGAAGAACAAATAAATTAGAAGTTTAAATAAATAAAATTACTGGCAAAGTATTTAAAATGTCACTCATATCAGTACCAACAAATCTTAGAAAAGAAAGAAGGTATCTACTTGGATGAAAGACAAGGCAAATTAATATTCACTGGAATCAGGGTCTTAAAATTATGGCAAGGAGATATCATCAATGAAGACTTCAGATACTAGAGTAAGGCAACTCTACTTTTCAAAGAACTAAGATAGCAATTAGATAATCTTATGCATAAAAGGACTTTACAATACAGCTAATAAAGTGAAAGACGTAATTTCTAAGCAATTTCTTCTAAGTTACAAAGTTTTAAGATTCTAGAGAAGGAAGTAACCATTACTAGGGTAAGGTAATTTAAATTTAGGGGGGAAAAGAAGGGTAAGAAAACCAGGCAAGATATAAAAACCAGTGACATTTAGAAGTCTAAAAATCTACAAAATTTCAACGATTATTCTTATGAGTGTATTATCTAAGCCAACAGCACATGAATCCAGCAGTCTGTCTTTTATTCAATGTGAATGAAGACTGGCAAGTACTAGGCAACCTTGTGCCCAATAACTCTTTATCCAGCACCAATGAAGCATTTTCAGTGTGATGAGCCAGGCACCTACCTATGTTGCTTTCCAGTATTTCCTCTCTACAAAATTATCTGTAAACTCCTAAAAACTCTTTAAAAATCATTTCCATATTGATAGCATCGAAGTTCAACTAGAGGTCCATGAGAAAAATTTTAAAATTTGGACTTAGATAAAAAATGAAATCACTGATTTTAAGGCAAACAAACCTTGCAGAATTCTGGTGTTCCTTAACAAAAATTCACTCTTGTCTTATAATGATGTTTATGGAAACTGGAATTCCATGTGCAAAAATTTTATCTTTGTGAATTGGGATTTTTTTCTCAAACACTTGTAAATCATTAAAAAAAAAAAATCACTATCCTTTTAGTGCAACATGCATGTCACCTGGTCAGACCACCACATAGTTTATATTCTTATTCTAGTTAAGCAAGAAAAACCTTCAGAATTACTTTTTTTTTTTTAAAGATTTTATTTATTTATTTGACAGAGAGAGAGATGACAAGCAGGCAGAGAGGCAGGCAGAGAGAGAAGAGGAAGCAGGCTCCCTGCTGAGCAAAGAGCCCGATGCGGGGCTCGATCCCAGGACCCTGAGATCATGACCTGAGCCGAAGGCAGCGGCTTAACCCACTGAGCCACCCAGGCGCCCACTTTTTTTTAATTAACTTTAAAATGCTATAAATCCCTACTCAATGTGCTCCTAAACACTGTCCTAAGTTTTTAAATACCTAAAATTTGCTACCTCAAATTTTTACTTTTGGTCCTGACCAGTTCTCTTATCTCCAGTCTTATAAATCTGTGTATGCCTAACAGTGACAAAAAAAGGGATTCTTGATGTCCCTCCATACATGTCATTTCATATATAAAATCTAAGAAGAACATGACTAAAAAAACAGAATAAGCCAAGATGCCTCTGAACACCAAATTCAGTGTTTCTAACTTTACAATACTTTTTCCACAATAAATTGTAATAAATGGGTTTACTTCTTTTTCTAGTCACTGGCTTATGAGAAAAAGCAATTTTGCGAGAAGTATAGTAGGAAAGTCATACTATATTTCAGGATGTATCTCAAAAACAGCAAAAAGTGATAACTGACAATGAGGGGGAAAAATATTTTAAAACTGAGTGCTCATCATGGCAATAAGCTAGTGATATGCACACTATTTATTAGACAAAACTAAACATGAACATAGATACTCACCTACATCATTTACTCTTTAAAACAATGCAATGAGATAGAAACTACTATTCTCATTTAGAAATGAGAAAAACAAGGAAGAGGCCTACATCTTTTAAGTTTCAAAGTCCCTGTACGGCTGATATCAAAGATGACTCTGCTTCTCTAAAGAATCCTGGATTTTGATGTAGTATTCAATGATTCATTCGATGTATATATGCTGGCTAACTAAACATCATCATAATAAAAAAGACTCCTAGAAATAACTTAAAAGGCTTTAGAAAGTAATAAATTAATATTAGTGAATGTTGGGGTACCTGTGTGGCTTGCTTGGTTAAGCATCTGACTCTAGATTTTGGCTCAGGTCATGATCTCAGGGTAATAAGGAACCTGCTTAAGATTCTCTCATTTTCTCTCATTCTTCCCCACCCCATCCCACTCATGTCCTCTCTCTCTCTAAAATAAAATAAAATAAATGAATGTTGACTGTGTATAAAACCATGGTAGATGATTCAGAGGGTATAAAGATAAATCAGATGTTCATGATGTCTCTAGGGAGTTCCTTAGCTTAAATACATATTTTTAATAAATATTCAAACAAATACAGTATTAAACAGTTATAAATACTATAGGAAAGATACAGAAGTTGCAAGAGGTTTTAAAGATTAATAATATTTGCTTCTAATTGGATTGATAGCAAGGTTTATTAAAGAGAAGCCATATAATAGGAGGGGCAAGATGGCAGAGGAGGAGGAGCCCCTATTTCAACTGGTCCCCTCAATTGACCTAAATATGTACCAGAGCACTCTGAACACCCACGAAATCAGCCTGAGATGTAAAATTATACACTTCTGGATCTCTAAATGGAGGCAGAGGATCACCAGTGGAGAGGTACAGGGGAGTTGGGAGGGCATGGACTGATATCAGAAGATAAACAGAAGGGGGAAGGGAGCCACCAGAAGCGACCCATTAGAAATACCCCAGTGCGAAAGTGCCCTGTGCTTGGCAACCAGCATTAGCTTGGAGACTGATTAACAGCACTCAAAATGAACAAAGGGACTTAAGGGACAACTGTAGGGATTAGGTGGCCACAGTCCCAGGACAGCCACAGCCGGTGCCTGCCTGCGCTTGAGAAAGCCTCCAGGCGACTGGGGGCTCCAGTCGATGGTCCCTGGGTCCATGGCCACTGCAGCTGCCTTCGCTGCCTCTACACCACCCGACTGAGTGCTCCCAGCATGGGCATGGGCTCCAGACAGCAGTCCTGGGAATGGCAGCCGCAGAGACTGGGCTCGCTTGGACCACTATTGTTCACGGTTTGGTAGCATGGTTTTGGTGGCACACGGGCACAGAGACAAGCAGGAACCTCTGGCAACCACTGAGACAGTGGCTGGGGGTGCGCACCACCTGTGGGAGTTTGCAGTGTTCAACGGAGTTTGCAGAGGGGTGAGTCTGTGTGTTCTGGACCATTCAGAGGGGAGCCGACTGTGGCCTCTCTCTGAGGCAGAGGTCTGGGTGCAGAGTTTACTTTGCTCTGACCCTCTTAAAAAGTGCAAAAAGCTGCCAAAAAACAAAAACCTTCAGAGAACAAAGGCCTGAAAAACAGGTTTCCACAGAGCCCAGCCTCTCGACAGGGGGCAGGGCAACTCAGCCCAAAGACTGACTGAAAAATAACCCAGCAGGCCTCTCCCCCAGAAGATAAGCCAAAAGAACAAGAGGACAACAACCACAGGGTCCCCCCAAAACTATAAAACCCCAATATCAGGAGAAAATAATATATTAAGCTCATGGTACTGGCTCAAAACCTGTATTTTGTAGGTACAACATTTTTCTCTTACATTTTTTTAATTCATTCTCATGATTCTTGGTTTTTTTTTTTTTTAATCTACTTACAATTTCAATTAGATTTTTTTAAAAAGATTTTATTGATTTGAGAGAGAGAGAATGAGAGAGAGAGAGAGAGCGAGAGCGAGAGAGAGCGCATGAGAATAGAGAGGTCAGTGGAGAGAAGCAGACTCCCTGCTTATTAGGGAGCCTGGTGTGGGACTTGATCCTGGGATTCCAGGATCATGAACTGAGCCGAAGGCAGTCGCTTAACCAACTGAGCCACCCAGGTGCCTTTCAATTAGATGTTTAATACAACACATTCCATAGTAACTTTTTAACTTGAACTTTTTTCATAAATATACCTTTTATATATATTAAATATATATATTATCTATATCTGTATCTTTCTCCCTATATATAGAAACATATATATATGTGTGTATGTGTTTGTGTGTGTGTGTGGTTATATAGTGGTGAGAGGTAGTTGAGGGGATGTATAGCTGAATATATCAACCATTATCCAGGCAAGGTGCACCCTGGAAAGTTTCAGAGCATTTGGAAGTCACCACCAAAAAGAAAGAGAAAAGAAAAGAGAGAGAAAAAGGGGGAATAAAAAAATAAAAATAAATAAAATAAATAAAAAAAAGAAAAAAACCAGCCAAAATAACTATAAATATATAGATATATCTATATAGAGAGAGTTTCAAGGTAGTCCTTTTTCTCTATTCAATACTACCCTATTTATATATACCAGCTTTAATTTCCCTGTATCTCTTCAAAGTTGAGTCCTTTAACAAAGATAAGATACACCCAGGAAGAACTCAAATAACGTTCCTTGCCCACATGGAGGGTTTATAACCACCATCCCATATTATTCTTTTGTCAGTGTTTCTGTGTGTTTGCTTTGTTTTTATACATTATAAATCTTATTCTTGGGGTTCATTTTGGCTGGGTTTTTCTTTTTTTCTTTTTCTTTTGTCAGTCTATTTGTTCACTTCTGTTTTTGTACTTTATAAATCTTATTCTTGGGGTTCATTTTGGCTGGGTTTTATCTTTTATTCCCCCCTCTGCTCTCTCTTTTTTCTTTTCTCTTTCTTTTCGGTGGTGACTTCCAAATGCTCTGAAACTTTCCACCTTGCCTGGACAATGGTTGATATATTCAGTTATACATCCTCTCAACTACCTCTCACCAGAATGATGGAGAAGCAACACCCAAAAGAGGAAAAATTCAGATTGTGACCTCTGCCACAGAACTACTGGATATGAACATAATAATATGTCAGAATTCAGGGAAATGGTTTTCCAGACAACGGCTAGGTTGGAGAAGACCATTAGTGGCAACATAGAATCTCTAAGAAGTGAGAGCTTATCTGGCAGAACTTAAAAATGCTATCGATGAGATCCAATCTAACCTAAATACTCTTAACACCTAGGGAAAATGAGGCAGAGATCGAATTAGTGATCTGGAAGACAAACTGATAGAAAAGATGGATCAGGTGGAGGCCTGGAACAAACAGCTTTGAAGCCATGAAAACAGAATCAGGGAAATAAATGATGCCATGAAATGTTCCAATGTCAGAATTATGGGGATCCCTGAGGGGGTGGAGAAAGAGAGAGGACTAGAAGATACAGTTGAACAATCCTGGCTAAGACTAGAAGATATATGTTGAACAAATCCTGGATGAGAATTTCCCTAATCTGGGGAACGGAATAAGTGTTCATGTACTAGAAGTAGAAAGGACATCCCCCAAGATCAACAGGGGCAGAAAGACATCCAGACATGTAATCGTGAAATTCACAAAACATAAGCTCAGAGAAGGTGTCTTAAGGGCAGCTAGGGGAAGAGATTCCTTCTATACAGACGGAAAAACATCGGAATAATGTCAGACCTGTCCACAGAAAACTGGGAAGTCAGAAAGGGCTGGCAAGACATATTCCAGGCACTAACTGAATAGAACATGCAACCAAGAATACTTTATCCAGCAAGGATATGCAGAATGATTGGAGAGATTAAGAGCTTCTAAGACCAGCAAAGACTAAAAGATTATGTGACCACCAAGCCGGCACTACAAGAAATATTAAGGGAACTCTAAAAGAAGAAAGACCCCAAGAGTGATACAGAACAAAAATTTACAGGGATAATCTATAGAAACAAGGACTTTACAGGCAACATGACAATAAAAACCTATCTTTCAATAACCACTCTCAATCTGAATGGCCTAAATGCTCCCATAAAATGGCACAGGGTTGTGGACTGGAAAAAGAGACAGGACCCGTCCATATGCTGTCTACAAGAGACACATTTTGAACCTAAATATATAGACAGACTGAAAGTGAAGGGATGGAGAACCATCTTTCTGAGCGCACATGGAACTTTCTCCAGAACAGACCACATACTGGGCCAAAATCAGGTCTCAACCAATACCAAAAGACTGAGATTATTCCCTTCATATTCTCAGACCACAATGCTTTGAAACTGGAACTCAACCACAAGAAAAGGTTTGGAAGGAATTCAAACACTTGGAAGCTAAAGACCATCCTGCCAAAAAATGTTCTGATCAACCAGGAAATTAAAAAGAACTTAAACAATTCATGGAAACCAATGAGAATGAAGACACATCAGTCCAAAACCTATGGGATATGGCAAAGGCAGTCCTAAGGGGGAAATACGTATCAATTTAAGCCTTACTAAAAAGAAACTGAAAAATCCAAAATACACCAGCTCTCTTTACACCTTAAAGAACTGAAAAATCAACAACAAATTAAGCCAACCCCAAGCACAAGAAGGGATATAATCAAGATTAAAGCAGAGATCAATGAGATAGAAACTAGAGATATGGTAGAACACATCAATGAAACTAGAAGCTGGTTCTTTGAAAGAATCAATAAGACCGATAAACCATTGGCCAAACTAACCTAAAAGAAAACAGAGAGGACCCAAATTAATAAAATTATGGTGAAAGTGGAGAGATCATAACTAACACTAAGGAAATAGAAACGATTATCAGAAATTATTATCAACAGCTACATGCCAATAAGTTAAACAACCTAGAAGAAATGGATGCATTCCTGGAAACCTATAAACTTCCAAAACTGAATCAGGAGGAAATTGATAACCTGAATAGACCAATACCTAGTAATGAGACTGAAGCAGTGATCAAAAACTTCCCCCAAAAAACAAGAGCCCAGGACCTGACAGATTCCCTGAATTCTATCAAACATTCGAAAAAGAAATAATCTTTATTTTCCTGAAGCTGTTTAAAAAAAGAAAAAGAAAAAGAAACAGAAGGAAAAATTCCAGACTCTTTCTATGAAGCCAGCTTTATACCTTGATCCCCAAACCAGGCAAAGACCCCATCAGAAAGGAGACTTTCAGACCAATATCCCTGATGAATATGGGTGCCAAGATTCTCAACAAGATCTTAGCTAATAGGATCCAACAGTACATGAAAAAGATTATCCACCATGACCAGGTGGGATTTATCCATGGGATGCAAGGGTGATTGAACATTCACAAATCAATTGATGTGATAAATCAGTAAGAGAAGAGAGAAGAACCACATGGTCATCTCAGTTGATAAAGAAAAAGCATTTGACAAAATACAGCATCCTTTCCTGATTAAAACGCTTCGAAGTATAGGAATAGAGGGAACATGCCTCAACTTCATAAAATCCATCTATGAAAAACCCACAGCGAATATCATTCTCAATGGAGAAAAGCTGAGAGCCTTCCCACTGAGATCAGGAACATGACAAGGATGCCCACTCTTCCCACTGTTGTTCAACATAGCAGTACTAGAAGTCCTAGCAACAGCAATCAGACAACAAAAAGAAATAAAATGTATTCAAAATGGCAAAGAAGAAGTCAAACTCTCTCTCTTTGCAGATGATAGGATACTTTATTATGGAAAATCCAAAAGACTCTACCCCCAAACTACTAGAACTCATACAGCAATTCAATAATGTGGCAGGATACAAAATTAATGCACAGAAATCCTTGCTTTCTCATACACTAACAATGAAACTGTAGAAAGGGCAATTAGAGAATCGATTCCATTTACAATAGCACCAAAAACTGTAAGATACGTTGGAATAAACCTAACCAAAGAAGTAAAGATCTGTACTTAAGGAACTACAGAACACTCATGAAAGACACAGAAAGACTGAAAAGCATTCCATGCTCATGGATCGGAAGAATAAACATTGTTAAAACGTCTATGCTGCCCAGATCAATCTATACTTTCAATGCCATCCTGATTAAAATACCAGCGACATTTTATGAAGTGCTAAAACAATTTGAAAATTTGTATGGAACCAGAAAAGACCCCGAATTGCTAAGGAAATGTTAAAAAAGAAAAACAAAGCTGGGGACATCACATTGCCTGGTTTCAAGCTTTACTGCAAAGCTGTGATCACTAAGACATCATGGTACTGGCATCAAAACAGACACACAGACCAATGGAACACAGTAGAGAGCCCAGATATGGGCCCTTAACTCTATAGTCAAATAATCTTTGACAAAGCAGGAAAAAATATCCAGTGGAAAAAAGACAGTCTCTTCAATAAACAGTGCTGGGAAAATTGGACAACTATGTATAGAAGAATGGAACTTGACCATTCTCTTACACCACACACAAAGATAAACTCAAAATGGATGAAAGACCTCAATGTGATGCAGGAATCCATCAAAATCCTAGGGGAGAACAGAGGCAGTAACCTCTTCGACATTGACCACAGCAACTTCTTTCAAGACATGTCTCCAAAGGCAAAGGAAACAAAAGTGAAGATGAACTTTTGGGACTTCATCAAGATCAAAAGCTTCTGCACAGCAAAGGAAACAGTCAACCAAACAAAGAGGTAACCCAAGGAATAGGAGAAGAGATTTGCAAATGACACTACAGACAAAGGGCTAATATCCAAGATCTATAAAGAACTCCTCAAATGTAACACCTAAGAAACAGATAATCATGTCAAAGAATGGGCAAAAGACATGAACAGACACTTCTCCAATGAAGACATACAAATGGCTAACAGACACATGAAAAATGTTCATCATCATTAGCCATCAGGGAAATTCAAATCAAAACTAGTTGAGATACCACCTTCCACCAGTTAGAATGGCAAAGATGAACAAGGCAGGAAACAACAAGTGTTGAAGAGGATGTGAAGAAAGAGGAACCCTCTTAAACTGTTGGAGGGAATGCAAGTTGGTGCACCCACTTTGGAAAACAGTGTGGAGGTTCCTTAAGAAATCAAAAATAGAGCTTCCTTATGATCCTGCAATTGCACTACTGGGTATTTAACCCAGAGATGCAGATGTAATAAAAAGAAGGGCCATCTGTACCCCATTGTTCATAGCAACAATGTTCACAATAGCCAAACTGTGCAAAGAGCTGAGATGCCCTTCAACAGACGAATGGATAAAGAAGATGTGGTCCATAAACACAATGGAATATTACTCAGCAATCAGAAAGGATGAATACCCAACTTTTGTATCAACATGGATGGGATTGGAGAAGATTATGCTGAGTGAAATAAGTCAGGCAGAGAAGGTCAATTATTATATGGTTTCATTTACTTGTGGAACATAAGGAATAACATGGAGGACATCAGAAGGAAAGGAAAAGTGAATTGGGGAAATCGGAGGGGAAGATGAACCATGAGAGACTGTGGACTCCAAGAAACAAACTGAGGATTTTAGAGGGCAGAGGGGTTGGGGGAATGGGTGAACCTGGTGGTTGGTATTAAAGAGGGCACATATTGCATGGAGAACTGGGTGTTGTACATAAACAATGAATCTTGAAACACTGCATCAAAAACTAATGATGTATTTTACGGTGACTAATATAACACAATAAAAAAAAAAAAAGAGAGAGAAGAGAAGCCATGCAAGATGGGTTGTAAAAGATGGATAGGATATGATAGAAGGTCAATGGCAAGGGAGAAGGGAGGAATTCTAGGCTCAAGGAATAATATAAACAAAGGCAAAGAGGCGAGGAAACCAGGGATATGTACTCAAGAAAAACTATAGAAAGAGTTAGGGAAGATAAAATTGAAAAGCTAGACCATCTGTTTTATTTCTACAGCTTTCTCTTCATCTTTCTCTAAATGAAATTTGGCTTTAACTCAGGGATGTGGTTTTTTACATGTAGCTTGTCCAAGTAGCGACTGTGTTCTTTTTCTTATTCTTTGCAACACTGGGTCTGGAGGAAGAGTAGGTGTCTTTGGTGATCTTTAACACTTCCAGACAACTCTTGCTCCTTCTTAAAATCACTTGTCTCTGAATTTCAGGTCATTAAACTCTATTATAATTGACCATCCTTCTTTGTTGCAGTCACTATTCTCTGAGTCAAATCTCCTGGTTGCTTATGGTTCTCATAATTCTTAGTGATTTCAAAATCTACAAATACAAATTTTCTAATACTTGGGCTTTGATATCCTTTCTTCCAAGATTTTCACCTCCATCTTCCTTTAACTAGTTAGTACAATGACCACAGTCATATCTAACAAAGAGTGGGTATTGCTTGCCACTCCCCGATTCTCTGAGGATATTTACAAATGTGACCGGGGTGTTGGGGTGTATATGTGTTGAGGGAAGTACCTTTTGGTTTTCATTATAAATGGACAGTAATGATGGCATTTGGCAGATGAGGGCCATGTTGGTTTATATCCTGAAATACAGTTTTGTACACTCAAAATACCAATAGTATTCCTCTTGAAAAATACTGATGCTGTAGCTAGATCCTACTCAGACACCAACAATTCTTCACACCTATAAATCATTGATCCTATCACCCTGCCTCACCTCCCTGCTTAACTTAGATTCTTCATCTATTATAATCATTATCTGTTTCTTGTTTAGTAATAGCACATTTTAAAATGCCCTAATTCTATTTAACAGAGTTCTCCACGCCTGTGCCATTTCAGCTGTAAAGTAGCAAGTGAAAAGCATATACTTACATCAACTAGTATAATTTTAAATAAAGTATTCTAACCTCAAGCAGTTAGAACTGCTTGGCAATTACACATTTTCCTATATCTTGTCTCTAAAGTGTGATCCATGGGCTAAACATTACCTGGGAACTTATTAGAAGTGCAGAACTTCAGGTTCTATTCTAAACCTCTATCCATCAGAACATCCACTATAACATCTCCATGTGATTCTAGGGCACATTTCAGTTTGTGAAGCACTGTCCTAGACAGCTACTTCAACCCACTCTTATTCTTAGATCTCTAGAGATTCAACCCTTCCTGACTCTGATGACTCTGCTTTCTATTTCAATGAGAAAATAGAAGCAAACAAAAGACAATTTCCAGAAACTTCCTCCAGATGATCTATTCGACTGCCTATATCCATTATCTATGTTCTTTGCCTTCCTTATAGTATATTAGCAATTCTATGACTAAATGAAGTCCTTATCCTGTGCACAAAATTCTATTTATTTCTTCTCATTTATTTAAGGACAACCGATCCATAATTTGTTCCCTCCTTTTTGAATTATTACTTTTCCCAGCCTCAGTGGATTAGCTGTACATATGCTTTGTTTCTCCCACCTTAAAACTCCTATCATCCTACTTAACCTTTTCTTGACTCCATTCCCAGCAATACCACCATTTCCTATTGATACTCTTTAAGAGTTTTCAATACCAGCTGTCTCCAATTATTCTTCCCCTTCTCTCCTAAACACATTCCTATCAGGCTTTTGCATCTAACATTCCACCAAAATTGCTCATCAGTACCACCAACTCTTATAGTAAAGAAAAAAATCCTAAATGTCTAAGTAGATCTAATATATAATCTAATTCAAAATAAGCCAGCATCAAACACTATAGTATTTGTATCACCTGGAATGAAGACTGAAAACAAAACTCTACCTTATTATCCCCAAATATAATCAAGTTTTGAATCAATCTATTCAAATTGTTTTATTAATTAATAATGCTTACCTGGCTGAACATGGGTAGCCTGTAAGAAATATTTCAAAGCTCGTTCAAAGTTCTTTTCGTTTTCCAGAGCATGACCCACATTATTCCATAATTTGGCATTATTTTTATTTACCTTCAATACATAAGCATAGATAGAAATAAATTACAATTAAAAAATACAACTCCAATTAACACAGATATTTATTACCATTAGGAATACCATTAGGTATGGAGTGTTACCATTAGGAATACCATTAGGAATGGAGTGTTCCACAGAGGTATCCATGAATGGGTGAGGTGCTCAAAGACACCAACTTTCAGTTATAAGACAAATAAGTTCTGTGAATACAATGTAGAGCATGGTTACGATAGTTAACAATACTGTAATGTATATTTGAAAGTTGCTAAGATAGTAGATCTTGGAAATTCTCATCAAAAGAAAAATATTGTACCTATGTAAGGTGACAGAAGTTAACTTATTATAATTATTTTATAATATATACAGATATTATGTTGTACATCTTAAACTAATACAACATTATATGTCAATTAACCTCAATAAAACTTGAAAAAATAATTCAGGTTTTTCTTTTAGAAAAGAAAAATTTGTATGTATACCTCCAATTAACAAAGATATTTGTTTAGTATATTGTTAGGAATGGAGTGTTCCAAGGAGGTGTCCCTGGAGATGAGAAAGGAGCCAAGTGAAGTATTTCCCCAAATTTACTCTCCTCCTTTTAACATAAATTAAAACCACAGCAGTCTGATTTCATCTATTTGATGTATTAGAATTTTGCTAAAAGTTTTATTTGATCAAAGTATCACAGGGTGCTTGGCTGGCTTAGTCAGTAGAGTATGCAACTTGATCTTGGTGTCATGAGTTCAAGCCCCACACTGGGCACAGAACTTAACTAAAAAAAGAAAAAAATGCATTACGTTGTTTGAAAACTTAAGCTCTACTATCTGTATTCTTTTGGGAGAGAAGGTATTTGAACATGAGAATATATTTAACTTGCACTGATTACTTATTTTTAGGCTTGTTATAAAGTTATTTACGTAGTCCATTATGGTAATGGGAAACCTGGGATTAAAGTTGTAAATTTATCTGTGCTTTATTAATTCACAGATGGGCATGATGTTCCTGTAGGGAGAGGATGGTATCTGGCCGAGGAACTAGCCTCAGTGAGTGGCGCTGTGGTTCTTAGATTGTTCTAAGAATAACGATAAACAAAACTCTTGAAAATTATAGGTCTCCACTGGTATTCTATGAGTGTAGCTTAAGAAGAATAGTAATGAGGTCTCTTTCGTTAACAGACTTCTAAGCTAGAGGAGAGAGTGCAGTTACTGAGTGAGACAAAAGGATAGTCACATGACCTTAAGTTGCCGCCAAATCAAGAAGTCACACAGACTATTGGAATGAGGCAATATTCCAGGAAAGCCAAGCAATGGGGAGTACAGAAACAGCCAAAGAAAGTTAAGAATTTATAGTTTTGAAGAGAAGCACCTGAAAAAAACCCATTGCTTGTAGCTTACAGAAACCAGTATTTTATGATTTTTTTAAAAAGACCTTATTCCTGGTATGTTGTCCATTCTATAGAAATGTTTTATCACTACTTTCTGCCAGTTTCTATCTTTTCTATAGTATTGTAACCTTAGTTATTTTCCACATAGCAAGGTGCCATTTTTAGTTACGTATTTTACTTCAATGAATCTAGGATGCCATTAATTCTAAGACTCACTATTAATAAAACAAAAAGCCACTAATTAATTGTAAGATGCCTCTCACTGTGAGATTTATTCTAATTTTTAAAACATTAAAAGGTTAAAAAAAAGGCTCACCTTCAGAACTATGAACTATATATAGTGTTCTTTTTTTTTTTTAAGATTTTATTTATTTATTTGACAGACAGAGATCTCAGGTAGGCAGAGAGGCAGGCAGAGAGAGGAAGGGAAGCATGCTCACTGCTGAGCAGAGAGCCTGATGCAGGGCTCAATCCCAGGACCCTGGGATCATGACCTGAGCCGAAAGCAGAGGCTTTAACTCACTGAGCCACCCAGGTGTCCCTATATATAGTATTCTTATTTAATCATTTTATTATCATTTGAACTTCTAACAACAGTATAGCATTTAGGGAATTATTCATATATGCCACAGACATATCAACTAAATATGATTCAAAGCACTGGTTATGGTATATATTATATAAAGAACAAATTATTTTTACTGATCTTTTGGAGTAGTACTTAAAATTGACAGTAACATGTCTAATTAAATATAAAAACATCCTAGACATGACTATAAGAAATCATTAATGACATATTTTCCTGTCATTCTGGATAATACTTTACCTTCAAGGCTGACATAAACAATGTATATTCAGACTCCCAATCCCAATTTCTGTGGAGTGTTTTTAAGGCATGAGTGAATATCACCATAGACAGACAAATCCAGGATAACTTTTTTAATACACTGTTTAAGAGAAAAAAGCAAAACAAAGAAACCATTGTCTACATCACCAGAAGCATTTTATCTTTTAGAATAGAGGTAAGAAGTAATGTTAAATATCCCCAAATATCATCTTTGAGTTTATTCTAAGGAATGAGGATCATTCTGGCAATCATCTAACTTCAAAGGTAACACCAAAAAAATTAAATATGCATACTACCTTCTACTTGAGTCTTTAATTATATTCGTATTTCAAAAACTCTGTTTACATATAATGGCAAAAAGCAGACACACCAGTTTTTAACTGCAATTTTTCCTTTTTGGGGCCTTTACTTACAATTTGAATATTCTTGTGTTTATCAAGGGTCAATCTTCACTGGCTATATATTTTTTTTTAATTGGCTTATACAAATTGCATCTATACCACAGATTATCATGACATTCTTTGAATAATTTCATATTTTAAAGCTAGAATTATTTATTACGAGTCATAGTAAAACTAACTCTTTATGAAATAGATACAAATTACTTATACAGCTTTAGGCTAATTATATGGGACTTAATTCCTCATCTATAAAAGTGTTATACTTCAATTATCCCTATAGTCTCATTTGGTACTAATTTTCTCTAAGTATGTTTCTGTCTTAATAACACAGTTCAACTTCTTTCATTTTGAGAGATCCACTTAGGATAAGACTGCATGGATCAGAAAGAACATGGACCATGGAGAGACAGAGAGAGAGAGGGAGAGAGAGGATGAACAAACATGGACGTTGGAAGTAGTCAGATATAAATCTGAAGAAAAATCCTACTGTTTACCAGCTATGTGATCTTGAGGTAACCTGATTCAAGTAATCTATACAAGCTTTAATTTTCAAATGTGCACAAGAGAGTTAAGGAATGTTAGATTAAATGAGAAAACAAATCTAAAGGGTCTATCATGGCTCTTGGCACATGGTAAGCATTCCAAAACTGGTATTGATTAAAATTGGATATATGGGTAGAAGTTAAGAGAAAGGGCCTGCTAGATATTAGTGAAAATTGTAGACATGGATGACATCACCCAGGGAGAATATGCAGTGTGAGAAAAATGACTGTGAGTAAAATTGTGGCAAATAAAAAATATTTAAAGAGCAACTACAGCAAGAAGACTCTGAGAAGGGACTGAGCAGCAATGAGATGACATGAAAGAGAATTAGGAGAAAGACTTTCTACAGACACCAGGGAAATAAATTTTAAATACAAGCACTGACTGGAGTTAGCTACTAGAGGCAATGAGGTAGAGACAAGTAAGAATGCTGAGGGTTGAAGGATGACTGGAAAGTGAGAAAGCAAACATTTCTTGCATACAGTGTGACTCTTCTGTTCCTTAACTGTTAAGGCAACTAGGACATGATGGTTATGATGCAGATAGTGATGATATCAAGAAATTATAGACTGTTTACTATATGCATTTATATATAAATAAACTCAACATAACTCACTTAGGTAAGAAGACTATGTCATCGCACATCGAGGTGGCAATGGTTATTTATAACTCTATTCTCAATAATATCCTTGTTTTCGCTTGGGTCTGACTCAAAGTTTGTTATGTCACAGGCTGTACAATAAAATTATGTTAATAAGAACATAGGATGAGGTGGGTGCTATGGAGCTTTCCTAACCTGAATTACAGAAAAATGAGGAGACTATCAAGATGAAAAATAAAAACATAAAAGTAGGACTTATATAAATGAACTAAACATTTTAAATACTTAAATGTATCACACTTAATTCTACAGTAAGTAAGCATTAAATGAACTAACATTTTAATTCACCTTTTATTTGATATTTTCTGCCATCCATGGGCTACCAAAATACAGAACCCCATGCTAGGAACATACAATACTCTCTCAGCAACAACAAATCCAACTGGGAAAAAAAGGTTTGATGCAGGAATAAATGGTAACGCCATCAAACAAAGGGCCTACAAAGAAAAATAAGGTATTTTAGTAAGTTCAAAAAAAAAAATATGGCCATTCAAAAGTTAAAACCAAATATTTTATTTAATTTGAATAATGTATTGGTACCAGTTTTTTTTTTAAAGATTTTTTTTTAATTTATTTATTTGACAGAGAGAAATCACAAGTAGGCAGAGAGGCAGGCAGAGAGAGAGAGAGAGGAGGAAGCAGGCTCCCTGCTGAGCAGAGAGCCCAATGCGGGACTCGATCCCAGGACCCTGAGATCATGACCTGAGCCGAAGGCAGCGGCTTAACCACTGAGCCACCCAGGTGCCCTTGGTACCAGTTTTAATAATACTATAAACAATACTAATTTAAACATAAAGAAGGCAACTTAGGGTCAGTAACAACAAACATCAGGATGTATGTCACCAAGGTGAGATCAAGGTGAGATTATAATTAGGGCTCATCCAATGAAATAAATATTTTTTTTAAATAAATCTAAAATAAGACATTAATAATTTTTATACACCCAACTTATGTATGTATGGTAAAAATACATTGACAGAGATGTTAACAGGTTTTACAAAACTGTAATGGCTGACAAAAAAGCCATTCATGCAAGTTTTCATGTTTTTATTATTGTTAATATTCATATTATATTGGAAATTGAAAAATGATAGAAGATATCCTTTAGGCAAGACAGTAGACTACTGTGTCTGTACCCTAGCATTCCTTTGCATAATACTCTGATGAGTCCTATATATTTAAGAGGCTTAGTATAAGTATAAAAATGAAACTGCCCCTTTAAACAGTAGTCTTTTGTTCTATAAAAATTTCTAAAATTCTAACACTACACATTGAAATACATCATAAAAATGCTTAGATTTTGTTATTTTGAAAATGAGAGAGCATATGGTTCCCAGACAATAAATCCATTAAAAAGGTAGTATTCCAACAACTAACACACAAATAACCTATGAAAGGAACCAAGCTGGTTATTAGGACATCTGTTTCTTTGGACACGTGCTTCCGTATTTTGTTACCCTGATTTGTTTTATAGTACCTAATTGAATAACTATGCAAGTTATTCCTTCAGCTTCAGAAGTTTGAGAGTCTTTTAACAGTTTGAAAGATTGCTTCCTCTTTATTATACTTTATTAGTAAAATATGGATGAAAAGATGTATACACATTGAAAAAAATACTTTCACCATGTATGATAAATTAAAAACTTGTAATGAGGAAATAAAGAATCTAAAGAAAAGCACTACTGAACTACTAAGTATCATACTAATACATATATCTGAAATTTTAATGTTTTCTTTTTGATCAAAAAGGTAAAACATTAAGAATACATAATTAATTTTCCATTCCCAAGAGTGCTTGATAAAAACAACCAGCTAGCTGAGAAACAGAGATACTCCCACATATAAGATGTATTTATTTCAGAGAGAGGGAGTTAGGGTAGGGGCAGAGAGAAAGAATCTTCAAGCAGACTTCCCACAGACAGAGAGCCCCACTTGGGGCTTGATCTCATGACCCATGAGATTATGACCTGAGCCAAAACCAAGAGTCAGATGCTTAACTGAATGAGTTACCCAGGCACCCTGTAGTCCTTTTCTAAAAACAAACAGGCAAACATATTTTTTATTAATTCATGGCTGCTCTAAAGCTATTTTATTTGAAATAATTAAAAGTGTTAAATTCATTCAAAGATGTATCATGGACTGATGCATAAGCTATATACACAAAAAGCAACCTCACAAAAAATCTACTCGTTCTTGGATAAAGGAATGTCTCTAATGATTAACTTATTTAAAAGTTCGAATATACTCTCTATTAATATATGCCAACCTAGCTAACTATGTCTACCATAATTTCCTTCTTCAGTGATATAAAACTTTTTAAAAGGAAAGGTGGTAGTCCAAGAGTCTGGAACAAATCTGCTTTGTTTCTTACTTCCTAGGTAATATAAAGTAAACTAATCAATCATCTTCCCAATTTGTATTTCTCTACAAATTGGGGTTAATAACTACTGATGTTATATTGTCAGGATACACAGGACATTTTAATAAGTGCTTAACACGGCATCTGATACTTCATAGGTACTCCTTTGATATACTTATCCCTTTAAAAGATCTTCACAGAACATCACTATATAATATATCATGTTTAAGACTATCTTAAAGAAGTTATACCTAAGATCACAATTGTTCCTTTTTACATACATAAAATAAAATTTATACAAATCTCTGCTTATTTCACTGGTACTACCCTCCCTGTTTTTATTCAGCTTATATTATAGAAATCATTATTTTATATGCCAAAACTTTACATTCATCCACCCTTCCTTACTTTTCCTTCCTTTTAGTAGAACCTCAGCTTTGGATGTATTCTACCATGCAGCTGCTTTGTCTGTATTTACCTGAACAGCAAAGCTCTACTAGAGACAATCCCAAAGCAAAATATATTAGTATCATCATAAATTAATGATTATCAACTTCAAACTGATCCTTAAAACTCAGAACTTCTAGGTGTCTTTGATAGGATCACTCCCTCTCTCCTTTATTTTGAATCTTGATTACTTTTCTTAGGCTTTTGATTCATGTCACTTTCAGTGGGTGACCATACTTCCAAACTTAGAGAAAACTAAAGACATAAAACAAGAATTCTTTCAATTCTGTGCTACTAAACCTACCAACATCCACACACTGATGTCATTTCCATCCTTTCTGTGACATAAGAAGTGTGTGTTTCCATCTTTCTCGGGCCAAACCTGAGCTCTACAGTGCCCCTGCTCCTCGCAAATCTCACAATTAACCATGCTTTCATCTACTTGACCACCTTCTAATCAACTGTATTGTTCCTATCCATATTCAAATACGCTCTTGTCTCTTCAATCTTAAACGTCTCCTTTGACAACAAACACATTTTTAAATTGCCTTACCCATTCATTATGTCCCTTAGGTATAAAACAAGGTTCCACATTCTTAGGCAAACACTTTACAGCCAAGGTAATAAGTAGCTGGTTTTCACCCCACTTAACCAATCGACATTTCAAATCAACATTGCAAGTCAACCTATTAGTGATTTCCTTTCCTTCTAAAAGTCAGCGAACTGAGTTCTCCAATGAAAGTGATTCTCCTACCTCTGAAGGTTCACTAATTCTAGATCTTCATGCTCCCTCCAAGCTCTACATGAGATCAGCAGTCTGTTATGCTTTAAGCTGGCATAGTCTTCTCTTACTTAGCTGATAATAAATTCAAGCTTGTCTCCTCCTTCGAAATATTCAAAGTTAAGGTAACCCTACAGGTTATCTATACTACCGTTCTTCATATCCACATCTCCTAATTCAATCTCTCCACAGAAATAAATTTCATTAAGTAACTAATATTCCTAAAATAGGTTAAATATGACTGATCTCACTTTTCTGCCTCAGAGTATCTGTTAGTGATAATCATTCCATCTTTCTTGAAATACTCACCTACCTTTCTGTCCATTTGGTCTATCTCCTATTTAGGTTCATTCTCCTCTACACAGTTATCTTTTACTGTATATAAACTCCTATACCTTTGTAGAAGTTTTTTCAAGACCGAGCTGTAGGTTTCTTCTCTTATCACTCTATCTAGCTAGCCCCTTCAACTATTTTCTGAGGGAGAATAAAGACCAAATACTCTTAGACATTCATTATGTGTATGAATTATCTTCTATTCTATGTATTTGGAATGGTAATAGCTAGCTACCATCTTTGAGAAAAGTCACAAAACCCCAGTTGAGAAACGCTGCTCTCTACATAACCTCTCCTTAGACCTTCTTATTCACATCCTGGTTTCAATTACTATCTCTATACCATATATCAAATTTTTATGTGGCGCTTAGGACTCTCCTCCAAAACTCTAGGCATCAAGTGCTATTCAAAATCACTGCTAGGATCAAACTCAAGAGATTAAAAACTAATAGTAAATATGACCTTTCCCCCAAACTCTGTATTTTTTCAGTCTTCTCTATACCTCAGAGATCAGCTTCAAATTTTTCCAAAATGCCAGTTCCCTGGTAATTGGAGCCTTGCATTTCTTTTTATCATATCCTTAGTGCCTAAAAGGCTGCCTGGTACATAGGCTACAAGAAAACCTTTTTAATGAATGAATAAATGAACCTAGTGGCTGTAGTCAGATATGATGTATTTGTATAGTATTAAAAAACACTTTCTGGCACATAGCAAATGCTCAAGAAAATGTTACAGATTATTACTATATTCAGTAATTTAAAGAAAACAACAAAACCACTACAAGGGGGTGCCTGGGTGGCTCAGTAGGTTATAGCCTCTGCCTTCGGCTCAGGTCATGATCTCAGGGTCCTGGGATCGAGCCCTACATCGGACTCTGCTCCGCAGGGAGCCTGCTTCCTCCTCTCTCTCTCTCTGCCTGCCTTTCTGACTACTTGTGATCTCTGTCTGTCAAATAAATAAATAAAATCTTAAAAAAAAACACACTAGGGCGCCTGGGTGGCTCAGTTGGTTGGACGACTGCCTTCAGCTCAGGTCATGATCCTGGAGTCCCGGGATCGAGTCCCACATCGGGCTCCCAGCTCCATGGGGAGTCTGCTTCTCCCTCTGACCTCCTCGCTCATGTTCTCTCTCACTGTCTCTCTCTCAAATAAATAAATAAAATCTTAAAAAAAAAAAACACAAAACACACTACAAGAGGTGACAGAAGAGTAAGAAAATTACAAAGAAATGCACCTCAGAAAAATAACACTGTGTAAACAATCAGAGTTCTCTGAACATAGTAAAAAATAACTTGCGGTGTAATGAAAACCTTGCTAATGAGAACTAAACTAAATATTTCTAGCTGTCTATCTTGCATGACACTCTTCTCTGTGTCAAGAAAACAATGATCTATTTCCTCAAAGTATACAACCTACTTGGGTAAAGAAATAGAAGAAAATGATGCCAATGGCATGCTTCACGGTTTCAGAATTCCTAGCAAATCAAGAAAATTCATAACCAGTTTTTACTTTACATGCTGAATGTCAAATTATGCCTACATATGGAATTCTGATATATAATTTTAGGATAGCCAAAAAAAAGCTAATAATTAAGCTGATGTTGAACAAGAAAGATGCTGTTTCTAAGAAGATGCTCTGAAAAGGCAGTCTTCAAATCAACTGACTGTTTTACATCTGAAAAATTAAGGGAATTTCTTACCATTAAAACAGTCTTGGAGGAATCACCAGGGTATCTAAGACTGAATATTCCCAAAGCCCCCAAAAAGCAAAAGAAAGTAAATGTGGCAAGATTTCGAATATCTAGAAATGACTCTATAAGTGGTATTGTTCCCATGGTCCAATCACAGCAGAGTTCTGAAGGATTTAATAGAAGCCAAGCATTCAAAGGAAGGAGATAGTTAAAAGTTAGCTGCCTTGTAGGAGTTGGGCTTACGGCAGCTGGGTTATCAAACCTGTATAACGAATGAAAAAAAAAAGTTATTTAGACTAAAACACTTTGTAAACACAAAATATATAACATTTAAATAAAACACTGAACAATAAAAGCAGTATTTTACATGTAATTTCATTAAAAAGAAAAATGTTTTTTACTGATATGTCAGTCCTCACTAGAGTTCAAACTAACCTTTAAGAAACTTCTAGTTGAGACAAATTATGAAGAGCTGTTTAAAGGGGACCTAGATTATCTATTTATAGTTTATTATTAGAATAATTCAGACAAAATCACTACAATATTATGATATTCTACAGAAGTATAACCTTCTGATTAAAAGTAAAAAGAAAAATTTTAAAGGATTGATTGTTGTATGTGATGTATGAGTGTTTCTGAGAACACTAACCAATGTTTTTTTCTGCATGAGATGGCTTCTTTCAGCACTAAACGCTAATAAAAATTATGTTTCCTAGAAAGAATTACTATGTTTTTCTTTTGCTGTGGGCAGAAAAAAGTGCATCACCTATGAGCTTTTTCCTTTTGCTCTGACTTCTAGGAAGGCAAAAACCCATTTTCCAGCACATAATAGTACTGTACAGGCCTATGTAACATTTTATCTGTGTTCTACTTTTTCTCCTAACACATACTAATATAAACATATCCGAAATTATATTTGTGCAGGCCATGACATATTATGTACATGACATTTGTACATAATGTTCATTTCATTAAATTAGTCTGTTTCCTGCAAACTAAGTCAAATCATAGTTGAATCACTTTTTAAAGTATATTTCAAATAAATAGCTTCTGATTTTTATTTTTTTAGGCTATGTTCAAAATTTTATTGGCTATGTTAATATATAAAGATAATTCCTCATTTTAAAATGAGTAAGTTAATGAAAAATCAACCCCTAACATTTGACTTGGTCTTCTTAAAAATTCAAATGGTTGGAAAAAAGCAAATACTATTTGAACAAATAATATCTAAAAAACCTTCATATTAGAACATCTACATGTATGAAAAATAATTAAACTTGAGTCAGGACTTGAATTCTCAAATAACCAAAAGAATGAATACAAAGCTTTTTTCCTATAATCCACTACTCAAGAGTTCATTTTTATAACTCATGGTTTATTTAGAACAGCTAATTTAATAACTGTACTTTAGAGAAAGAACACATGTCAAAGCAAGTCAAGTAATACTATAGTCAATTCACAGGGTAACGTAATAGAAGAAAATGTATATACAAACATTTTTTAAATGCCCCTATTTGGAAAATATATATTTAGATGTAACATACCCATATAGCCATCCACACATACTTACACAAAACAAATACATTCATATCTATAAACTACATTTTCACACTATAGAACTGGAGATGAAAAAGTCTATGGAAATTCTCTAAAACGAAAAACAAAAACAGTAACACTGAAACTGAGGGTAAAGAAGGAAATGCAAATTATAGTGTATATTTACTATTCAATCTATTTCCCATATTTTACTACTTAAGTGAGTTGTTCAGTTTAGCATGGCTAGACTCAGAAGTAAAAATTCATGAAATTAGGAAGTATTCTTTAAAGAAAAAAATGCACCAAAATTACTGAAAATAGTTATATATTAAATGACACAAAGAAAATGTTTAAGGTAAGAGAATTATCTGAATAAAATTTTATTCTAACCAGGGCCAGCATTGCACTCTTCTGGATGACACATGAACAACATTTTGGCCTTTTGTTGTTAAAAAAAAAAAGTTCTTGCATTCAATGATACTTTAATGTAAATGAATAAAGAACTAGTATGAATTTCATTTTAAATTTTAGCTGAGTAAGGTGAAATGGAAAAATGCTATATTTTAAAGCAGGAAAAAAAGAGATGTAGATTGTTAAATTCAGCATAACTTTTGCTTCTAGCTTTATACAAGCAAAGAACCAGACAAGATATATAAAACTTTTCTTAACACACTAAGCATCAGGGAAAAAAGGACAATGATACCTAAAGAAAAACAAATAAGGAAACCATATCTGGAAAGTTCAATACCTAGACATAGTTTTTAGTCTGTGGAACAGTAAGGGGGAACCTAGTGGAGCCTAGTAGTATCCTTAGACTGCAAAACTGAACTGGGAGCCCTAGAGGCCCAGGGGACTAGGGTCAGTTGGCAGAATACCAGAGAGAACAAAGCTACTGAGAAAGAGAACTTCTAAGTGTAGAGCATCTCTCTCCAGTTTTTAGTACTGATGAGAACTGTTCAGCATATGTATATGAGGAAATACTCAAGGTCAGTGTAGTGGATTGAACCATGTCTCTCATTCATATCTACCCAGCACCTCAGACTGTAACATTATTTGGAAACCTATTCCTTTGCCAATGTAATTAAGTAAGTCAGGATGAGGTCATACTGGATTAGGGTGATCCCTAAATCTAATGACAGTTATTCTTATACGAAGAGAGAATACAGAGAAATGCACAAGAAAGAAGGAATGCCAACGACTGCTAGCAACCACTAGAAACTAGGAAAGAAGCATGGAATAGATTCTTCCTCAGAGTCTTCAGAAAGAACCAACTGTGCCTGACACCTCGATTTTGGACTTCCAGCACTGGCAGAGAATAAATTGCTGCTGCTTTAAGCTACCCAATTTCTGGTAATTTATTGTAGCAGACCTGGGAAAAATAATGCAGTTAGGAAAGTACCTCTTAAAAGGATTAGATAAAAATTCTCAAATACCATATAGTGGCGGGAATAGTTTCTCAGCAGCCAGAATGAAAATCCTCATAAATAACAGTCTATCAGATAGAGTAGTCAGAAGTGTCTTGTGTCAGTAGCAGAAGAAAATTTGACCTATTGTAAATGCTGCTATGGTCTTATAGATCAAAGATTAAAAATGTGGCTAGAAGATATCAGGGAAATTCAAATCAAAACCACATTGAGATATCAACTTACACCAGTTAGAATGGCAAAAATCAGCAAGGCAAGAAACAACAAATGTTGGAAAAGTTGTGGAGAAAGAGGAACCCTCTTACAATGTTGGTGGGAATGCAAGTTGGTGCAGCTACTTTGGAAAATAGTGTGGAGGTTCCTCACAAAATTAAAAATAGAGCTACCCTATGATCCAGCCATTGCACTACTGGGTATTTACCCCAAAGGTACAGATGTAATGAAAAGAAGGGCCATATGTACCCCAATGTTCATAGCAGCAATATCCACAATAGCCAAACTATGCAAAGAGCTGAGATGCCCTTCAGCAGATGAATGGATAAAGAAGATGTGGTCTTCTTTACGCAATGGAATATTACTCAGCCATCAGAAAGGATGAATACCCAACTTTTGCATCAACATGGATGGGACTGGAGGAGATTATGCTAAGTGAAATAAGTCAAGTAGAGAAGGTCAATTATTATACGGTTTCACTTACTTGTGGAACATGAGGAATAACATGGAGGACATTAGGAGAAGGGAAGGAAAATGAAAGGGAGGGAGAAATCGGAGGGGGAGATGAACCACGACAGACTGTGGACTCTAAGAAACAAGCTGAGGGTTTTAGGGGGTGAGGGGTGGGGGATGGGTGAACGTGGTGATGGGTATTAAGGAGGGCACAGATTGCATGGAGCACTGGATGTTATATGCAAACAATGAATCATGTAACACAGTACATCAAAAACCAATGATGTACTATATGGTGACTAACATACACACACACACATAAAATTTCTCAAATAAATGCATCCCAGAACAAAGCTCTAAAATATTTATAGTGATATATTAAAGTAAAATGCATATATATGACATCTATTAAAAAACTGCATGGCATGTGAAGAAATAGAAACATAATCCATGAGGAGGAAAATTATTCAATCTAAATTGACTAAGAAATGACACATACAATAAAATTAGTAGACAAAGAAATTAAAGCCCTAGAGCATGGAGAGATCAGGAAACATAAAAAGGCTTAAAGAGAATTCCAAAGATGAAGACAACATCTGAAGTGAAAAAGAACTAGAAAAAAATTAAAGGCAGATTAGACATTGCAGAAAAAAGATCACTGAACTTGAATACATTGCATAAGAGACTATCCAAAATGAAAAAAACAAGAAAATAGCTTTTGGAGGGGAATAAAAAGAGCATTAGTCTGACAATTTCAAAAGGCTTAATATACATGTAATTGGGATCCTAGAAAAGGAGAAAATAATGAGAATATATTTTAAGAAGTAATAGAAAATTTCCAAAATTTCCATTAAGTAAAACCTACAGATCCTAAGCTCAATTAACCTAGACACAAGACACATAATGATAAAAAAGAGTGACTGGAAGTTTGCATTATATAACCAACTTCACCCAAATTTTGTTATAAGATAAATATATCCTAGGGTAGTGATATGCAGCAGGTGACTATAGTTAATGATAGTGTATTGTGTATTTGAAAATTCCAAAGAAAATAGATCTTAAAAGTTCTAATCACAAGAAAAATTTTTTTTGTAATTATGTGTGGTAATGGATGGATATTAACTTATCATGATAATCATTTTTCAATATACATGTATCAAATCACTACACTGTATACCTAAAACTAATAGTGTTATATATCAATTGTGCCTCAATTTTTAAAAAATAGAGAAAAAATGACAAAGAGAAAATAATACAAGCAGGCAGAGTAAAAGACACACTACACGTAGAAGCATAAAAATAAAGATGACAGATTCCCAGTGAAAATGATGCAAGCTAGAAAATAGTAGAGCAACATTACCAGAGTGCTGAATGCATAACAATCAATGCAGAATCCTATACTCAGAATTCAAATTATTTTTCAAAAACAGATGTAAAATAAAGATATTTTTATATGTAAAAGCTAAAACAATTCAGCACCAGCAGACCTACAAATCAAGAAATGTTAAAGAAAGTCCTTTAGTCACAAAGAAAAATGGTACAAAATGAAAATCACATTGAATGTAAAAAGTTGAAACAGCTCATTTAAAAAAATATTATTTAAAAATATTACAAGAAAGGAAGATCCAGCTTTATGCAGCTTACAAGAAGTCAACTTTAAATATAATATAAATATAATATAAATATACTGATAGATAAAAAGGTAAAGGATGAAAAAAGATAAACAACGTAACACTAAGAAAAAGAAGATAAAGCGAATTTCTGAGTAAAGACCAGGGATAAAGTATCATCAGAGATAAAGAAACTCATTTAAACACAAGCCTAAATGTTATGCACTTAGTACCAGAGCTTTAACTCACATGAAACAAAAACTGATAAAACTACAAGTAGAAATAGACATAATTATAGTCACAGATTTTAACATCCTCTTCTCAATAATTATTAGAACAGTGGATAAAAATCATTAAGAATATAAAAGACTTGCCACTTAACTGATCAAGTTAAAATCACTGTACCATTAAGTAAAAATCATTGTTTTCATTCTGGTAATACACATAGGTCAAGTATACACATAGGTCAAAAGCTACTAATTTGTACATTATAAATATATACAGGTTTTTAAAAAAATACTACACTTCAACGAAGCTATTAAAAAACCTCAATATAAATCAAAGACTTTCTGAAACACTTTTAATCTTAACATTAAGAGTAAAGGAAAGAAAAAATTAGAAAGAAAAACTGAATTTCATACCTGGTGAATACTGGAAGTTGGGACTGAATAACCTGGACTCTAATTACAACAAGTAATAGTGTACTGAACATCAAAACAATGAGTTTTATTAGTGTCTGCAACATAGAAAATGGAATACTACTCTTTCCACGGAAAAACTGTCCAGCAGTAGTCCATAATAATGGCAAAGTATACTGCAAAAGGAAAAAAGAGTTTTAAATAACAATATACTATAATGTTTTCAATTCAGGATTTTCAAAATGCAAGATTAGTTATAAATTGACTATAATTATAAAATCAATATAGAGCAATTTGTGAAACTGGTAATGAATAAAACTGAGCCAAATAATCTTATCTAATACTGAATTATATTGTACAATATTACTGTACACATTCCCAAATTGCCTCATGATTCCATTATTGAAATTCAAAGAGTTGTCCTTAAAAAACTAAATGAGTCATAAAATGTTCAGTAATTTTCAATGGATTTGAAGATAAAACATGGTCTCTTGCAAATTTTTTGGTATACAGATTAATTTACATAATGATGTATTTAGAAAACAAGTTTATTACAAGAGAATTTAAGTATGATAAAGGATAGCAACAAAAAACCATATTTCTCCTTACCCCTTGTGCAATAAATACTTCATACACACAGCAAATTCCCACAACTGTTATTCCTTGCTCTTTACACAATGTTGCAACAGCAACTAAAACCACTGTCAAGGCAATTGGAGTCCATACTGCAATTTAAAAACAGAAAAATATAGAACTACACTAAACAATTTTATAACATCATAAACAGATATTTTAAGTTAGATAACTATTATAATAAACTTTACTTGTGATTCTATATTGAAATTCATGTTATTTCCCACTAAGCTGTACTTTACATTTTAAAATGTATTCAAATGTTTTAAGTGATTTTTCCTTTACATACTGAAAACAAAACATCAAGACATATAACTTGTACTAAAATTTTTTGTGGAGAAGAGAAACTCATAGGCTGGAGTGTTGTGACTAATGAAGTAATTAATGAACTATCAGTTTGTAATGAAGACAAATACTTTATTACACAGACATCTGTATGTTTAATTAAAAACCTGAAACTGAAAACTACTGGGCAAAGTAGACTAACATCTACTAAAAAAAAAAAAAAAAAAAATAAGTATAAAAACTGAAACAGGTTCATGGTAAGAATTTACTATTCTTTTAAAAAATTTGCTATAGAATATTTATAAGTTCTATTTAAACAGAAAACCTACTTCATCAACTTTAAGCAAACATCTACTAGTAGAACAGTAATTTCATTACAGAAGAATTAATTGTGAGAGTAATTCTGGATCTACTACTAGCTTGCTTTGTGACCTTGGGCAACTTTTCTGAGATCATTTAGCTACTGGAAAATATAATCTCTAATTCTTTTCCAGTTTAAAGGATATATTATAGTATGATTGTGTGACCTTAGGTTTATTTATTAAGAACATTAATCAAAGTAAAAACTCAATTAATCCCAGGTATAAATAAAAAAACAATCTATGAATCTAGTATATTTTCTTTTCTCATTCGGCTTAATACAGAAATTCATTTATTTTTGAAATTGCTTTTAACTTTAAAATACTCTATCAATTAAATTATTGAAAGTTAAACAACTCAAAAAACTTTGAAACACTATTGGAGATACTCTGTATAATAGTATTCCTTTCCTCAAAAACAAAAACAAAAAACCCTTATATTCTAGTTAGATCGAAACCAAAACTACGAAAGTAGTAGATTATACCAATGGGATATGAGGGCAGATATAATCATACCCATTTTTAAGGTGAGGAAATAATTTTGGAGGTCTAAAAAAAAGTCATGCACAATAAAGAAATCATGACTTTAACCCGGTTCTTCTGACATTAAATTCAGAGCTTCTTACTAGTTTGTAATTACATTCCAGGACAGAGAGAGCAAACAGCTGCCTTATGCAATGTTGGATTCAATCTTAGCAACTAATAGCTCTAGTAAAGGCAAGAGCTTTATTGAAACCAGTCACTTTAGTTCTTCAACTTTTGGTGGCTGTATTACTGTGTGAACAAAAACTTTGATTTTATAAACAGCTCTCTGTGGTTAAAGTTACCATGTATGATTTTGTCCAAAACAAGTCTCCCAGCTAAATACATTAACAATACTTAAAAATAGATACACGTATAAGTATAGATTCAATTTAAATAATTAAAATCCATTCCAACTTCAAAAAATAAGCTTCTAAACTGATTTTACATGTGTAAAGATATAAACCTCCAGCAATCACATATTCAGACCATTATTCCGAGTTAACTGCTACATTTTGTGGGGAGGGATAACAGTCAAAAAAGTGAAGATGTATTTGTCAAATGATATGTGTTATGAAGAAAAATAGAAGGTGAAAGGAAACTGAAGGGAATGGGAAGACGAGTGGTGTACAGATGACATTTGGGCAGAAACCCAAGCTAACAGAAAGGAACAAAGGCCCTCAAGTAGATCATGCTTTAAAAAAAAGAAGGGGGTTATGGATGGGTCATTAATAGCCTAGAATTTAAAGTAATCAAATAATTACAAATTGAAAAAAACCTGCAAAGGACAATATACATTAGAAAACAGTGAATACAAAGATGATAACAAAACTGTTTATTGTCTCAAGTGTAAAATTACATAATGTGGAATATGAAGTATTATGGAAGCTAAGAGGATAGAGAGAGGTTCAAAAGCAGGGTCATCATCTTTTTAATCAGAATTGTTTAATTGTTCACTTGGTCATTTGCTAAATACATATATAATGAACCCTTACTGTATATAAGGAACCATTCTAGGAAATGGAGACAGAAATGTACCCATATTGCAAATCTAAGAAGACACTATAAGTGTTTGGCTAAATCACTTATTTCTTGAGCCTTAGTTTACATTAATACAAAATTAGGCTCCTTATCATCAGTACTTTGGGTCTATCGTGAGAAAATTGTCCAGAAATGTAGGGAAAAAACTCAGAGTTAAATTTTAAGACGAATCAAATATAGGTTACCATCACGTAAACTCTTTCATGACCACTGTTCCCACACTTGTAAAAAGTCATTTTTATTGCCTGGAGCTTGTTTTCTGCTAATAGCTGGCAATATGCAGGATTAATAACCTAATTTGTACAAAGCATTTTTCAGGGTGGGCCACACGGTAGGGACTCAATAAGTAGCTGAACTATGATCAACACATAATAAAAGTTATATTCCAATAAGCTTTCAACTTTACCTAAACAATACAATTCACAGCCTTTACAGGTGTTATTATAGAAGGACAACTTAAGTATTAGTAGTTGTACCATTTATAGATAACAGCACATGGAACTAAGAATGACTCTAAAACTCCTATATTCTAGGGTAACATTTTTAAGTTAAAACATACAGAATCTGTTAGTCATAATGAAGTATAAACTACATGCAAAAAATTTTTAATACTGATAATGTTGCATATCATGTTCATATGTCCATACATGCTGAAGTAGTACAATATATAAAGATAAACCCAAATGTGGCATACATTTTATAAGAAACAGAGTAAATAAACATTACTTGATCAAGTTTTATAGATATAGAGAAAAAAATTAAATGTTAGACACTCACCTATGGAATTATCTGGTCCTTTTGATCTGGTATATGACAAGAATGCAGCTAGAAAAAAGATAGAGGACAAAAGTTCTGCTCTTCCTACAACACCTGTTACCTAAAATGGAAAAGGGAGGGTAGTTCATATTAATGAAGACTCTCTTGAAAATTTAACTACGAGGGGCGCCTGGGTGGCTCAGTGGGTTAAAGCCTCTGCCTTCGGCTCAGGTCATGATCCCAAGGTCCTGGGATCGAGCCCCGCATCGGGCTGTCTGCTCCGCGGAGAGCCTGCTTCCTCCTCTCTCTCTCTCTCTGCCTGCCTCTCTGCCTACTTGTGATCTCTGTCAAATAAATAAATAAATAAAATCTTAAAAAAAAAAAAAAAGAAAATTTAACTACCATATATAATAACAGCATAAATAAAATAAAAATAAATAAATAAAATAAAAATAAAATTGCCGTAATTTTTAAAGCACACATTCCAGTTTCTTAGACATTCTCTGAGTGCCCTCATGTGGTGAATTTGTATAACTTCCATAAAAATAAATTTACCAGTGACTCTACAATAGTTTTTTGATTACTATTTTGAAATAATTATAGACTCACAGGAAGTTACAAAAATAGATACAGAGAAGTCCTGCGTACTATTTACCCAGCTTCCCTCAACAGAAACATCTTAAATATTAGTATAGCATCTAGAATAGTTCTTAATTAAAAAAAAAACCTTAAGACCTTACATATTTTCTTAAAATACAAGTATTCTTAAAATATAAAAATACTCATAAATTCAGTAAGTTCTATCTCATAATAAATGTGTAAACTCAAGACAATAAACTTTAAATAAGTTCTTTTTTGGGGTTACTGGGTGGCTCAGCCAGTTAAGAGTCTGACTCCAGTTCAGGTCATGATCTCAGGGTCTTGGGGATCAAGACCCACACAGGGCTCCCTGCTCCCTCTCCCCCTGCCCTCTGGCTGCTTGTGTTCTGTTTCTCAAATAAATAAAAGTCCTTTTTTTAATTCTAAAATTTTAAATATAAAACCGCTCAAACCCTTTCCTTTATTCTGAACTCACTGTAGAATTTAAAACCACCTATCATGGGACGCCTGGGTGGCTCAGTTGGTTAAGCAGCTGCCTTCCGCTCAGGTCATGATCCCAGCGTCCTGGGATCGAGTCCCACATTGGGCTCCTTGCTCCGCAGGGATCCTGCTTCTCCCTCTGACTCTGCCTTCCACTCTGTCTGCCTGTGCTTGCTCTCACTTGCTCTCTCTCTGACAAATAAATAAATAAAATCTTTAAAAAAAAAAAAAACAAAAAAAAACACCTATCATTTTTGTAAATGCATGGAAAAATGTTCATTCAACTAGACATAAAAAGTTTCAAGACAGTGAGAGAGATACACAAATCCCTTCCAATACACACAGACCCATTCAAGTACAACAGAGGTTAAACATACTTTTGCTTACAACTGAAAGCCTATAACAAAGCAATAAACAGTCCTTTTTGCTCTGATGAGAGGCAATTTTGGGGTTACAAGATTATCAAGAAAAAGCTGTAATATGTCTTGGTAGGTAAGGGCTGACAGACATACTGGTACAGCAAAGACAGTTCACAATTTTAAAACATGTGGCATCAGACAACATGAAAGTACTGATTATTTTCATCAGTTACAATGTTTACATATATTTTGCTGTATATTTACATACATTTTCCTTCTTTTACTTAAATTTGTTTTATTATTTTCTGTCCTTTGAAATACACTGCAAAGTTGACAAATATTTTAAATCTATATTCATAAAAAAACAATTAGCAAAGGACTATGTTCATTTATACTTCACATTATTCATCTTGAGCAATTATATCTTACGTCCTTAAATAACAAATGTTTATGTTTCAAAATTTGTTTTAAATTTAAAAATTTTAGGGGCATCTGGGTGGTTTAGTCAGGTAAGTGCCTGCCTTCAGCTCAGGTCATGATTCCAGGGTCCTGGGATCGAACCCCACATTGGGCTCTCTGCTCAGTGGGAACCTGCTTCCCCCTCTCCCTTTGTCTGTGGGCTCCCCTGCTTGTGTGCTCTCTTTCTAATAAATAAATAAAATCTTAAAAATAAATAAATTAATTAAAAAATTTTATGTAGTAGGAAGTTAGACTCTACACTAGAAAGTTAAGACTTTTATACCAATTCAAAAATCTTCAAATATTTTAATTAATTAAGGCCATGGTTAAATTTTTTTCTTAAAAACGTACCATTATAGTCACTATGTAAGCTTTGTTTAAAAAAAAAAAAAAGAAGAAGAAAACAACACTGATTGACAGTTTTACTTACTGCTTCTGTGTGTATTGGGTGCACTGCAAAAAGTAAAGAAGCAATCATACTACTCCTGTTGTCCAGAAAAAGTTTGCAGACTTTAAGAAATATCACACTAACCACAGCATGAAAAATCATATTTAGGAGATGATATGACATTGGTTTCAGTTCACTAAACAGATAATTTAAGCGAAATGTCAACACTGTTAAGGGACGGTAAGACTTGTGGCTTCTTTCCTAAAAGGAAAAAAAAAAAACAATCATCATTAAAGTAGGATGGTCCTTCACGGCACATAAACTAATACTTGCATTTACTATTAAAACAATCTACTTTTGGCTGAGATATAGCAATAAAGTAAAGAAATGTCCCAAGAATAACACAAACCTAAAAGATAGTTTTATGTGTTTTCCTATTTCCTTAGTCCCAAAACAAAGGCAATTTCCTCCTTTTGCAAATATCCCATCCCATTAACAGTAGAGGAAGAACATATGACTATTAATTCCTCTTCAATACAAAAAATTTAAACAAAAATAAAGCAAGACAATAGTAGCATTGATCAAATTAGAACACAGGATTCTCTCCAAAACCTCCTTTCCAATCTATTACTAATACAAGCATTTATGTAACTGCTGCCCAGATTCTCAAAAGGAAATAAAAGAACAAAATGTTTACCAGGTCAGTTTTAATAGTGAAGACTCAGAAAAGTACTATCTAATTGTTTAATGAAAAATACCTTCATAATATGTAAGCCTGAATATATTAAACCAAAAAAATCCCCAAATACTACATATATAATAACACAAGAACAAAAACTTTCTTAGAATAACAGAATAGATACCTTTGTTATGGTAGTATTCCTGGCAATAAATCAAATTTTAGGTGAAGCTGCTGAATTTCTTTACCGGTTAGAAGTTTCATTTAACCAGAAATATTTTTACCGTAAGATAAAAATCAAACCAGATTTAAGAATAAAATACACAGGACAAAAACACATAAAATAGCCTAGTTATTATTTTTTTTTTAATTTTATGTAAGGGTATTCACACTCACCTTCTTTGCTCTCATACTCCTTACCATATTTTGCTCTAACTCTGATATTACAAGTGTTGACTTAAGCCTGTTCATCCCTACTAGGGAACATTAGGAACCATGAGGAACAAACATTTCTCAATTTGAAGACAGGAACATTTTAGTATCTCTGTATGGACTATAAACACCATGAGTGATATTAAATAGAATGCTCTTTGCTGTTTAATTTTTGTACATCATTTGATTTAGCTAAGCTATACAAAAATTTTTTTAAGGCATTATACTGAGCTGCCATGATGTGTATATAAAAGTAAAAAAAGGCCTAGAAACCTTTTGAGTGCCTGAAAGGTTACCAAAGTTCCAGTGGGACATATTTGCCAGTCAAAAGGATGAAGTCCAAAAGTGCAGGGAACAGGTTATTTTTAATTGCAATATGCAAAAATGTTTTGTTAGGTAAATTAGATGTACAATCACAGCTAATGGCCAATTAAAAATTAAATTATTAACATAATTAATTATTCACACAATACATTTGTAATCTAAGCCTCCTTTGTGATAAAAAGTCATCAGTGTAGTATACAACAGTAGACTACTCTGTGAAAATATAGTAAAATAGCTAGTTCTGTTACAAACAAAACAATATAATTCATTATTAAATTCAGGTATATTAAAGAAAAAACTTAATTACTCATAGTATTAGGTGGCAATAGAAACATAAGCGTAAATATAATGAATAGGCTAATAGTCTCCTATTAATGTGAATCTCCATCTAGTGATGGTAAAACAAAGTGAAATGGGATATTTGCAAAATTTACCTTAACAAAGATAAATCATAAGCCAAATGCTGGAAGAGATGTCTCATTATAGCTAAGTGGTTCTCAACCCTGGCTGCGCCAGAGAATTATTTGGATAAACAGAAAAAGTCTAATCCTTTACTCCTCCCTACCCCTCAAATCCCACAAGAAAAATAAAAAAGCAAACACACACAAAAATAACACTGATGTCCACATCCCATTCTGAGATAACTGTAACAAATTTGAGCAGAGCCTTAGTAATACTTTTTAAGAGCCCCAGGCAGATTCTAATTTGTAGCAAGACTTATAATCCAATGAACCATTCAAAAACAAGAGTATTACTTATCCAAGAATGGGTTTACTAAAGAGATAATCTAAACACTAAGAGGCCCAGAGGACTCCAAAGATCCCTAATATGCCAGTATTCGTACAGCTCATGAGTATGTCCAAAGTCCAAAAGGTGTCTTTAAGATCTACACTGGTACAAAAATCCTTATGAAGGTTTGGGCACTCAGAGATAGGCTTCCAGGGTATCATTACTTGATGATACCAACCATTAAATCTCTGAATGTGCTAATTCCAGGCTGGTCAAGAAAACCTGTAATACCTAAATACTACTCAGAATAATTCTTCCTTGGGGCATGCCTGGATGGCTCAGTTGTTAAGTTCTGCCTTTGGGTCTGGTCATGATCCCAGGGAGCCCTGCAATGGGCTCCTTGTTCAGTGGGAAGTCTGCATCTCCTTCTCCCATTCTCCCTGTGTTCCCTCTCTCTGTCAAATAAATAAATAAAATCTTTAAAAAAAAAAAAAGAGTAATGGCACATTTCCCTACAGAAAGAGAATATGCCCCTCCTAAAAAAGGAGTAAGCAACAATCTCCACCATATACTGTTATTCAAATTTGTTCATTCATTTATTATGAGTATTTTATTATGAGTTTTTATTATGAGTATTTTTCTTAATCTGTCCACTTACAGGTCCTCTGAACAAAATCAAATTTTCAATCTGTAAAGCTGAGGATGTCACAAAACATAGCCACTGACACCATGGTATGATAACTTTCATGAGACCCTTAACCTGGCCAGCTAATCTTTCAGTTAAAATCTCAATGTCATGATTAAAATCACTACAGATACTAGCTTAAGTTGGGGAAATGGACACATTTTTCTAAGGCTCACTAGAAAAAAAAATGCAAGGGTAGAAGGAAAGAAACTGCCTAGAACATAATGTATCATATAATACAGAATCATATTTTTTTCTCATTATCAAATATTCATTTCTTTTAAAGGCTAGAATTGGGTGAGAAGAGGAAGGTTACAAGAAAATAAAGTCTGCTTATTTAACAAGGAAAAATACTTAGGTGCTTGTGACTAGAGGAATGACAGACTTTGTTCCCATTCTTGAGAAGCTTCCATATTTAAAGAATGTGAAAAGGGACCATGAATGACAACTGACAAACTATGAAAGACTGTTGTATGTTACAGTTCAACTATGCACCAGGTACTATAAATTAATTCATTTATTTATCCTCGAGGTATTATTCTTTTATAGATCATATTTTTCATACATCTTGCCATCTAAAAGCAATTTCATATAACTATTTCATATAACTAATTCATATAACTAATTTCATATAACTATTATGTAATATAACAGGAGGATCCAATCTATGGGATCCCAAAATGACAAAAGTTTAATTCCCAAAAGTTTAATAGTGACCTTCAAGATAAAATACTAACAAAATAAATATATCTTCATAAAAAAATGAACTAAACTATTGGATTCTCAATATAAAATTAAAATAACTATTAGGTAACAGATATGACACAAATTTAAAATTTTCTGCAGAAAAAAACTCAGTATCTTTACCTTTAAAGTCTAATCTGTTTATACTGAAGTCACATATTTTTAGATGGTTAAACATATAAGTGGTCATCTCTTTTGCCTGATTGATGAAAAAAAAATTAGCAAGAAATAGATTTGTTTACACTTATTACTATCCTAACACATTTGGTTTTCACACACGTATGTTGTTTTTAAAAAGATTAAACCAAGGTACACAACCAAGGAAAGAATCATGTACTGCTTTAAAGAAGACAATCACACTGGGGCGCCTGGGTGGCTCAGTGGGTTAAAGCCTCTGCCTTTGGCTCAGGTCATGATCCCAGGGTCCAGGGATTGAGCCCCACATGGGGCTCTCTGCTCAGCGGGGAGCCTGCTTCCCCTTCTCTCTGCCTACCACTCTGCCTACTTGTGAACTCTCTGTCAAATAAATAAAAAATAAAATCTTTAAAAAAAAAAAAAAGAAGAAGAAAATCACATCTTCTACTTCCTATCTAACATATACATTTTAGGGAAACAAATTCATAAATACTATGATAACAATGTTGATAAAAGAAATCAGGAGTAATAAACTTAGAATATTTTAAAATATAAGATGCATATAAGCGATAAATAACTACTTACCTCAGACATAGGAGTTCCCCAGAAGTCATTCTGAAATAAAGTTTTTAAAGGTGTAGATGGATGCAGGTCTTTATTATCCAGTATTGCTGAAACATCATCAAAAACAAAACCACAAAAGAGGCTGTTCCAATAGCAGGCAGTAACCACACCTACTATTAAAGTTATTTCTTTGAGGTTAATATCAGCCATCTTTTCCACAAGCACTTGTGGACAAAATCTGGGGGGGGAAAAATCATGAAGATAAGATGAAATAAGCATCATTGTTTCTTCATCTAAATAAAATTTTCATCAAAAGATAAGTAAAATAGTGAATGTTAATTCTCCCAGAGAATTCTTCAAAGCTCAGCTCAAATTTCATCCACCTCTGAAAAGCATTAGCTAACCACCTCTCCAAATTCCTAACTTAAAACAAAATTGCTCCTTCATGTATTTCATATTTCTATTAGAAATTTTATCACACCATTTAATCTCTGGACTTACCTCTTCAGCTAACAAGACAGTGACTCCTTATCAATTGTCACAGGTCAGGTTACTCAGGGAAACACACACACACACACACACATATATATATATATACACACATACACACACGCACACACTTTAAAAACCTAGTATGGGGGGTGCCTGGGTGGCTCAGTGGTTAACCCACTGAGCCAAGAAGCTTTAACATCTTCTGCCTTTGGTTCAGGTCATGATCCCAGGGTCCTGGGATGGATTACCGAGTTGGGCTCTCTGCTCAGGGGGGAGCCTGCTTCCTCCCCTCTCTCTGCCTGCTTCTCTGCCTACTTGTGATCTCTGTCTGTCAAATAAATAAATAAAATCTTTAAAAACAAAACAAAACAAAACAAAAAACCGAGTATGGTATACTCCAGTAAATAAATTTTTGTTAGAAAAAAAAAAAAAAGATACTGAACATAGATTTTCTGAAATGTAGATGAAGCTTATATTTTAGTACCTTATATACCTGAAGATCAACTATTAACTAAATTAGGCATCCAAACTGTGAGTCTGCAGCCCTGTTTAATTTGGTTCGAGCCTTTTAAATATATCTTAAATGTGTTTAAAGGCATTTTAAGCCTAAGCTAACTGTATACTAGCCATTTAACTATAGTCTCCCTATTTTTTCACACTGATTTATTTGATTGATGTATGTTATCTGCTTAACAATGAGCTTAAAACCCAGATCTAAATCAGTGTATTTCTCATTACAACAAATGATTTTAATCTAGAGAACAGGCTTCATATATGACAATTCATAATTAAGTCACTGCTTTAGAAAGAATTTAAGAGAATGGTTTAGAGTAAAAGAAGCTGTGTTAACTGGACAATACTGAAGAATGAGCCGTATAATACAAATAAGATTGGAGGGGGCGCCTGGGTGGCTCAGTGGGTTAAGCCGCTGCCTTCGGCTCAGGTCATGATCTCAGGGATCGAGTCCCGCATCGGGCTCTCTGCTCAGCAGGGAGCCTGCTTCCTCCTCTCTCTGCCTGCCTCTCCATCTACTTGTGATTTCTCTCTGTCAAATAAATAAATAAAATCTTAAAAAAAAAAAAAAAACAAATAAGATTGGAGGATACTCTTGGGAAAACCAAGCCAATGATACACTTTTCCAGCTTGAGTAGTGTCATTAGTATCATTTTAGTATTATCTGTGGAAGGCAGAACTGTGGCCCACCAAAACCATTCATAACCAAATCCCCTGAATCTGTGATAATGTTACTTTACATGGCAAAAGAGACATTACAACATGTGATTAAATTGAGGGTTTTGAGGGACACCTGGGTGGCTCAGTTGGTTAAGTAGCTGCCTTTGGCTCAGGTCATGATCCCAGCATCCTCCGATAGAGTACCACAACGGGCTCCTTGATGGGCAGGGAGCCGGCTTCTCCCTCTGCCTCTGCCTGCCACTCTGTCTGCTTGTGCTCACTCTCGCTCCTCTCTCTCTCTGACAAATAAATAAATAAAATCTTTATAAAAAATCTATTAAAAAATAAATTGAGGGTTTTGAGATGAGGGGATTATATCTTTATTATCTGGGTGGGCCAATTCAATGACAAGAGACCTTAGAAGTTAAAGAGGGAGGCAGGAGAGTCAGGAAAGGGGAGATGGGAGTGATGTGATGGCAGGCTGGGACCACAAGGCAGGGAACGATGGTGGCCTCCAAAAGCTGGAAAAACCAAAGGAACACATTCTTCATTAGAGCCTCTAAAGTGACCACAGCCTACTGACTCCCAATTTTAGTCTAGGGAAACCTATTTTGCACCTACATAATTATAAAATAATAAATTTGTGTTAAGTCACTTTATTTGTGGTAATCTATTACAGCAGCAAGAAGAAACTAATTAAAGAGCCAGAAGATCTAAGACCTGATATGTATCTATAGGAGTTCTTGCTAGATGAAAGAAGAATACAGTAGGGACGGCAGAGAGACTTAAAATCAGGTGAAAGACTTATATAAGGATACAGACACACAAAAGCCTATAAGAAAGTATTAAAGTATGTTCAGAATCAGATAGGAAAACCTTAGAATATAATACTTAAAAGAAATGCAAAATCCAATCTTAGAAATTACAAAAGGAAGTAAGCTGTACCTTTTGAAGAAATAGATTATAGTAAGAGAAAAATGATCTAAGAGTTTAACTGAATCCAGAACTGATTTATCATCTCTAAAGAATATGAACCTGCACCTTATCCCAGAAAAAATTAGTGGCAGTTGTTTAAAGATTGGAGATACTGAATAGGCATTTGCCTCACTTCTTCTCAATCACAGACTAAAATGACAATCAAGGAATAAAAAGCAAAAAGCAAAAAGATAATAAAATAAATAAATAAAAATGAAAATAAATAAATTCTCAAGGATAAAGACCATTGGATTTTGGAAGCTCCAAAAACAAAAGTTTAGTGGTGATTCAACAGAGCTCAGGAAAGTGCATCTTAAGCTTAAGGGGTAAAGCTAAAAAGTTTTTTTGCATCACTGCCAGCAACAATCTCAAAACTGGTGACAAGAATCTCAAGAAAAAGGAACAGATGAATTTGTTAAAATTTAGACTCCTCTGGCATTGGGTATAGGCAAGTAACCTTTTCTCCTGTAGCATGGCAGAAGACTAGAGACTTCTTCTCCAAAATGGACACAGTGTGTCTGATAAAGAAGATACAAGTGAAAACAAAGGTAGCAAACTGAAAATGAAGGTTAACTAAAAGTCTGTATTTTGAGACTCTCCAGTTATCTTCTACCAACTAGGCTCAGAATCTTATAAAATTTTACAACCCTGGAAACAAACAAAAAAGAGGCCTCTAAAAGCTTCCAGAAAAGAAGAAAGCAGGTTTCATAGCAAAGATTAGGAATTCAAACAAATCTCTTTTTTTTCCCACTAACACTGGAAGCTGGGGGTTGGGGGGGGGGGGGGGTGGAGATAGCCAGAAAAAAAAGGAGTAATGCTTCAAATTTCTGAGGGATAATAATTTCTAACCTAAAATTTGATATTAATAAACACAAATTTCCAGAACAAAATCTTAAGATATTCAAGTTCTCAAAAACCTTATCTCTGGTGTCTCCTCTTCTCAGGAAACTAACAGAAGACATATTCCAATAAATGAGGGAATATACCAAGAAACAGAAAGGGAGGGAAATCAGGAAACAGGGGATCCAATGCAAGACAGCAACAAAAGAAATACCCAGAATGAGAACCATGTAAGCAGGTCCACTAGCCAGCACTGGAACAGGTCAGAAGGTTCTTGAGCAATACTCTTAGGAAGATATAAACAGAGCACCTAATGTGTAAAAACCATTTCATTCTCCCATTGTGTGTGTGTGTGACTGTAATTTAGAAAAACAAAACAATTCAGGACATCCACCACTAGGCAGGTGAAAATCAAGTCCTGTGTATGGGTCACAAATCTCTCTCCCACATAAAATCTCAGGACCCTGATCTGGGAACATTTGGGATTCTTACCCTGAACTGCTGTTTGTCAAACTGTTTGCTTAAGTGTTCTCACCACAGGAAAAATTAAAATTAGTAGAAGAGAAAGAGTAAATTAAACCTCTACTACTTCAAAGTTATATTGGGGAACAATATACATATGATCATTACAGTACTAATCATGTTTAAGAGACTCAACATACACCGTAGACTCTTGGTATATGAGCTTCAAAACCATAAAGTACAATTTTATATGATACAATAACATATAACATATATTAAATTATAAATCATGCAGTTTGTTGATTTAGACTTTTTAGTTGAAAAGTATAATAATTTAGCCAAGTTTACAAATATTATTGGAATTTTGTAAGGACTTGGGAGTTGCTATAGTTTTAAGCTTAATTTACTAGTTTATACAAATTGTTTTAAGTATTGAGAAAGTTTCGCTTTTTAAGTCAGATATCTGAAGTCCTTGAATACAAATGAATACATTCAAATTGTAAATATAATTTTTTAAAGATTTTATCCCCTATTGAAGAGAAAGAGAGCATGAGCAGGGGGCAGGGAAGGGGACTGGGGGAGAGTAAGAAGCAGAATTCCCACTGAGCAGGGAGCCCAAATGGAACTCAATCCCTGGGACTCCAGAATCATAACCTTGGCTGAAGGTAGATGCTTAAGCGACTGAGCCACTCAGGTGTCCCTATAAATACAATTTTAAATTAAGGGAATTTAAACAAGTTTTTTTAAAAGACATATTTGTTTATTTTAGAGAAAGAGAGCAAGTGTGCACGTGTAGGGGGTGGGGAGGCAGAGGGGTACAGTGGGGAGAGAATCCCAAGCAGACTCCACATCAGGCTTGATCCCATAACCCTGAGATCACAACCTGAGTGGAAACCAAGACTTGGATGCCTAACTGACTGTGCCACCCAGATGCCCTGACCAACTTTGAAACAAACTGACTAAGGCACTTAGTCCTTTCAATTTGAGTTGTTATAGAGAAAAAGGGTAAGTTTATAAAATAAGGGTTTTTTTTAGGTTGAATTTAAAGGTTTAAAAAAGCCTAAGGTTATAAAATGCAACTTTAAGAAACTTAGTTCCCAGGATTTCTAAATAGTTAATGAAGAGTTATACAGTCACATTAAGTTGCAATGCAGTTCATTCAGTAACTGAAACACTCAATTCCAACATAATAATCAAAACTCTCAACTTGATTTAACTTTGGGGATTGTCCTCTGCTCCAAGCTCTGGATCACTGCAAATAAGAAGCCTCCTGTCATAGAATGGGGTTCTACTCTTCCTTCTTTAGATATGAGAGTACCTTATATTCTTGTTAAACATAGTTTTTGAACACTACAACATTAGAGCAAAATGGTGAAAGAAAGGAAAACAAAAATGCTTACTTGACATGTATGGTACAAAACCCCATACTACTGGGAATCATCACCTCAAGTTCCTTTCATTTCTATTTCAACTTCCTTCATTAGAATGAAGACCCTTAGTCCCTCCTTGGAAACATGATATCCAGCTTTGATTCACTGAGATCTATTTGCAATCATGACCCCTACTTCCATCCTCTACTCCCACCGGTGGCTTTGGGGGCAGAATCTCAGATGATTCCACAACTGAGTTCACAAGCATGCACTAGAACTAGCTCAGTCCCTTTGTTTCATCATTAAACTCACTTGGGTTATCTTTAAAATTCTACAAAATTGGTATGGGTGAGGGGTTTAAGGAGCATCACGTGGGTTTACCAGTGAAATGCTATTCATCAAGTAAATGGCATTATAAAATGCTTACTATTCATGATGAGTACTGTTATGGTTAGTTTTATGTGTCAACTTGGCTAGGCGAGAGTAGTATCAAATACTAATCAAGGTGTTGGTATGAAAGTATTTTGTAGATGTGGTTAATGTTTACAATCCAATGACTTTAAATAAAGATTATATTCCATAATGTGGATGGACCTCATCTAATCAGTTGAATTACCTTCAGAGCAATACTGAAGTTTCCCTAAAAAGAATTTCTACCTCAAGAGTGCAGCATCAGATCTTGCTGGAGAGTTCCCACTTTTCCAGCCCACTCTACATCTACAAACTCTACAAATTCTGAATTTACCAGCCCCATAATTTTTTAAGTCCATTCCTTGATATAAATATCTTTATTTGATATATATACACAAGTATATGTAGGTATATATATACATATAAAAATATGTAACTATACATATATATTACTGTTGCTGGTTGTGCCTGGGATCCCTATTGCTTATAGTTATCTTGCTTGATTAAAGCAGGAAATCTAAAGTGTAGGGGGTCTCCACTAAAAAGGAGAATTACGGGCCAATATCTCTGATGATCATGGATGCAAAAATTCTCTACAAGATACCAGCAAACTGAACTCAACAGTATGTTAAAAGAATTATTCACAATTGCATGGGATTTATTCCTGAGCTGCAGGAATGGTTCAATATTCACAAATCAATAGAGGTGATACACCACATTAACAAAAGAAAAGACAAATAAAGGGGGATAAAAACCCTTCAAAAAGAATGAAATCTTGCCATTTGCAACCATGTGTATGGAGGTAAAGTGTATTATATGAAGTAAAATAAAATAAGTCAGTCAAAGACAGACAAATACTGCATGATCTCACCCCTACACAGAACTTAAGAAACAAAACAAATGAACATATGAGAAGGGGGAAAAAGAGAGAGAGGGAAAAACCATAAGAGACTCTTAGATCTGAGAGGTGATGGAGGGAGGTGGTTATCGCATAGACTAGATTGGGTTGTGGGTATTAAAGAAGGCTCTTGATACGATGAACACTGGGTATTGTATGTAAATGATGAATCACTGAATTCTACTCCTGAAACCAACATTGCACTGTATGTTAACTAATTAGAATTTAAATAAAAATTGCTAAATTGTAGAGGTCTTAGGTTGGAAAGCTAGTTTCTGCTATGTATGGTCATATCCTCTAGTAGGCTAACCTAAACTTCCTTAAATGGTGAGCTCAGGAGAGAAGGGGGGCAAATCCCAGTGCACAAACTCTTCTCACATCGTTACTTAAGGCATATAAATATATCCGTGTGTGTGTGTGTGTGTGTGTGTGTGTATCTCCCCCCTCCCCCATGAAGCAAGGTTAAACCATAGTCACTGAAGGAGAGGTTAGTACAAGGGCTAAGATCGTAGAATTTTTGAAGAATCTCCAAGGGAGCATATTACGGGAGAAAGGGAATGACAGCTAGTAGTTCTCATGGATGTCATGAGCTCAGCTATGGAGTCATTTTAGGTTCTGCCCCAAAGAACTACTTGTAAGGGTAGAAGTTAAGGGAAATAGAAAGGTTTACGTAAAGGAATATATAGAGGGAGGCATGATTCACTGGGGGCCACTACTCTAACAATGTACCACATCAGTATTAAATGTTAGCTGTGGGAATGGTACAGAGTATATGTTTGTGTACTCCTAAAATTCATGTTAAATCCTAATGTTCAATGTGGTATTTGAAGGTGGGGCTTTTGAAAGGTGATTAGGTCATGAGGATGGGTCTTCACAAATGAGATTAGTGCCCTTACCAAAGAGGCGTGAGAGAGATCTTTTGTCCCTTCTGCCATGTGAGGAAATAGTAAAAACACTATCCATTAACCAGGAAGTGAGCCCTCATGAGACACTGAAAATGCTCATGCCTTGATCTTAGTACTTTCTAGTCTCCAAAACTATGAGAAATAAATTCCTCCTTTTATAAAACACCTAATATAGGGTATTCTGTTAGAGCGCTATGAACACTGCCGTGTGAGGAAACAGTAAAGACACTACCCATGAGCCAGGAAGTAGGCCGTCATCAGACACTGAAAATGCTCATGCCTTGATCTTGGTACTCTGTAGTCTCTAGAACTGTGAGAAATAAATTCCTGTTTTTACAAACCACCTAGTACAGAGTATTCTGTCAAAGCAATATGAGTAGACTAAGGCAAATTCCAGTACTTTTTCTAGCCACATAAACATATTCAACGCAGGCTCATAGTCTGAGTGAATGAGACTGATTTGTGTTTACTTACAACAATGGCATGTCACTACATACACACAAACAAACTAAATGCAATGGAAGACCACTTAAGGGCTACAACATAGAGATACAAAACAATATACTTTCTTCAGCAAAACTGTACCATGAACCCCTTTTCCTAAAAATCCAACAGTATAATTGTGGAAAAAAATAAACCTGCAGGAAACTTTTGTATGAATCTGGGACTATCTACCCTGGAAAGTAAAGTTTTCTCCATAAAATAATTTCATGATGTTATCTTCTTCAGTAAGAATAATCTATATTTCATGACTTTTTTAAAGCACATAAAGTTTGTGAAGGCTGCATTCACGCTTGTTCCTCCTAATCTTTCCAGTCTCCTGTCAAAAGACAAGTATCTGCTTGTTGCACACTGAATCCTCTCCAGGAGAACAAACAAAACAAAACATTTATTACACACAGTGGATACTAAATTTCTCATGGCCATGTTTTATTACAGATGCTGGAAAAATAAGTTACCATTCATTTTCTCTATAAGGCAGCTAAAAAGGGAATGGAAGTAACATTTAAATAAAATAAGTGTCCTGATATAGGGAATAAAGTAGTAATTATAAAAGGGAAGCCTTTCTTGTGAGATGATTTTGGTCATATAAAACTGCTCATAAAACCAGGAAGAAGAAAAGAAGGCAGGTCCAGGCAAGTGTTCCTTTAATAAGTCCACTTATAAAATTATCACATAAATCTCTTCTCTTGGTGAAAACTGACTGATGCAGAAAGTCTGATGAAATGTAATAGCGAGTTTTGGCAACTTTCCTCAAAATTACATAGTGACTGAACTAGAACTTGGATTAAATTTCTTGATTCACAGTTAGGTACAAACTTACCACAATGCACTAGGATCTAGACCACCTCAAACTTGTGTCCTGTTGTATCCCCCCCATATAGCTGTTGGGGCAGGTCACTGAAAAGACTGCCAGTTGATCTATAAACTGGACCCAGGTGATCTGAGTCTCCTTATCCCCTCCCCTTGGAATGTGGTTCTGTTTGCTTTTCCTGCTCCCCAAGGCTGCTGCAACCACATAGCCTTGAGATAATGATATGGTGTTCAGAACACTGCATGATACCCTTGACTAAACCCAGTTAAGGCCTCTTTCTACATAAACTTTTAAGATTTGTGTGGTGGGTACAGGGATCCATTATTCTTCTGGCTGTCAAAGACAAGCCTCTTAGGCAAGACGCCTTTGCTTAGTGAAACTGCCACCTACCAAGCTGGAGTGGCCTTCCCATTTCTGCCCTCCAGTGGTCTCTCTGCCCTCCACATTCAGTAGCCAGTTTCCGATTTTATCTGGGAAGCTCCCAAGGAGGTTATGAACCAACACTAGCACAGTGTAAAAGGTCAAAAATACTGTTAGAATAAGTAAAAAAGACTGAAATTTAAGTTAGGACTGTAATTGAGATCTGGGTTACAAATGAGATTCATTAATTATTAGGAAATAACTTAGCTTCTCTGAATCTATTTCCACTTCTGAAAAATGAAAATAAAATTCATCATTATACCAGGTACATTGAGTTGCTGGGAATATAAATATGAACAACAGGGTGAGGGGAAGAAAGGGCAGTAAAGATCAATACAGACAAGACAAAACTAATAAATGAATATATAGGATAGTTATAACAAAGGAAAACCAAGAAAAACAAGGTGCTGCAGTAAAAACAGATTCTTATGACAAAAATAAACATGAAGTTTTTAGCATATGACTCATGTGATAGAGAAATTAGATCTCATGTCTTCCTTCCCTTGCTAAATTATGAATTAAAAACTGAACATGAAAAATATGTAATTCAAATTCCTAAGTAAACAAAATTTCATCATTAGAATATGATATTTACTATAGACAGCAAGGCTGAAGAACAAGCACTTCACAGATGTTGGTTCTTACCATGCCTGAAGAGGCAGTATGGCATTAAACAGAATGTCCTCCAGCCTGAAAAATCCATTTTCAATCACACCATTTAAGTTTTAGCACAGTACTTAACCTCTCCAAGCCTCAGTTTTACAACTTGGTTGGAAAATAAGGATGATATAGGCACTCACTTCACTGGACTGTTATGAAGATTAAATGATAGAGTGACAAAGTTTTAGTAATCATAAGAGAATGGCATTTGCATAAAACACACAGGTTAATGGAACAAAACAGACCAAATCCCAAGAATATACAATGAAGAAAGGAGAGTCTAATAAATGGTGCTAGAAAAACTGGAGAGGCCACATGCTCGCTGAGAATGACTTTCTGGATTTGGAACCAAAAGCAAAGGCAAAAAGCAAACATAAACAAGTGGTAGTATGTAAACTAAAAAAGGAAACCCAACAAAGGAAACTGCCCAACAAAGGAAACGATCATCAAAATGAAAAGACAACCTATAGGAGGGAGAAAATACCTGCAAATCATATATCTGATAAGGGGATAATATCCAAAATATTTAAGGAACTCATACAACTCAACAGCAAAAAAGGAAATAATTTGATTTAAAAACAGAGAGAGGAACTTCTTCCAAAGACATACAAATGGCCAACAGTTACATGAGAAGGTGCTCAACATCAGTGATCAGGGAAATGTGAATCAGAACCAGGAGGGATCACCACACACCTGTCAGTTTACTGTCATGGAAAAGACAAGAGATAACAAGGGTTAGCGAGGCGCGGGAGAAAAGAGAACTCTTGTGCACTGCTGGTGGGAATGGAAACTAAAGTAGTCACTATGGAAAGCAGTTACAGAAATAACTCAAAATTAAAAACAGAACTATCGTATTATCCAGCAATTCTATCTCTGGGTATATATCCGAAGAAAACGAAATCACTATGTGCATGAGATATCTGCACCCCCGCATCCACTGCATAACTATTTACAGTAGCCGAGACATGGAAATAATTTAAGTGGCCATTGACAAATGAGTAAAGAAAATGTGGGTACATACAATGGATGATTCAACCATGAAAAGAACGAAATCTTGCCATCTGGGACAACCTGGATGGATCTTGAGAGCATTATGCTAAGTACCAGACAGAAAAACACAAGTACTATATGTATCTCCCAGGCAATCTAAAAAACAAAAAAAAACCCAGAACACCCCCCAAATTCACAGAAACAAAGAAGAGACTGGTCAAAAGGTACCAACTTAAGATTTACAAGACAAATAAGTTCTGGGGTTGTAATGTCAGCATGGTTAAAAAAAATAAGGAACGGTATGTGGCATATAATCTCAGTAAAGGATACAACAAGATTATCATTCCTACACATCTGATGAATGTCTTTAAAACGTAGCTCACTAAATCAATACCTTTTATTTTTTGTTTTACCCAAATACTTGGTTTGGAAAGAAACCATATTTTCAGAAGGAAAACTTCTATCAATTATACGTGAGAAAAAGTCTTTAAAAAAAAAAAAAAAGGAGGCGGCACTGGTTTCGCAGTTGAAACTGTCATTTAGATTTCAAGTCGACAGCGTCTTAACAAAGTTGTCTAGGAGTGTATCAAATTCATGAATGTCTAAGCACAGCGGGATGAACAAAACTTGACCGAAAGAATTGAAAACACCCGAGAAACGCTTTCATCGGAGGGCATCCTCGGTAACCAAGGAAGGGACAGCATCTAGGCTGATGAGTACTGAGGCCCCAGCAGTAGGTTGGGCAAATTCTAACCACTCCTTTCTAGAACCTCCACTGTAGACCAGTCCTTCGATCTTCAAGTCCTCCAATCCGCGAAGGCTACGGCGCTACAGGTAAGGCGGGCAGAAGAGAATATGTCCTCTTCTCAATTCTTCACTCACCCCGAGACCACGATCTTGGCCGTGCGGCCCCACTCCGCTGTACGGAGTCGATTTAGTTCTTTTAGCGAAAGAACGAAAACTTTCTTTTTCTTCTTACAGAGGGCAGCACCCGTGGAACGTGTGCAAACGCCCGAGAAAAGGGGGTCTTTCTCCCCTCTTCAGACCTGGACCGAGTCCTCCCGCGCCAACAGCACGAGCTTCATTAAGCCGGGACCGCTCCCCTCAACTCCTCCCCCGTCGCTGACCCACAGCCCGACCTCACCTGGGAGCGGTTCCACCAGCAGATGGCTTAGAGAAATCCCAGGAAAAGCGGACCAGCTGGTAACGCCACCAAAGGCACAGTCATGGTCTACCTCATTCAGGTCACCGGCGCAGACGCGCCTCAGCCACTGCGCCTCCCGCCTCTGGGTCGTCCCCCCACCACCCCGGTACCGTCGCAGCCTCCCGCATTGCACGCCGGGAACGGCCTACCTCCACTTCGCATAGACTTCAGTTCCCAGCATGCAAAAGACTCCAGACAGAACTGCACTCTGGGATTTGGAGTCCTTATCCCTCGCTTTCTCCCCGTCTTTAACAGAGAGTCCGAGGGACGCTGCAGGAGAATCTAAACGCAAAGCGTCACCCAAAGTCGTGAAATGTAGGCTTCCCTCGCATCCGGGGCCCTGTGCCGTCCTTGGCTGGGTGGGGAATGGTGTCGCCTAGCAGCCGCGCCGCTCCTGCCTGAACGGGAGCTGTTGGCGGGATCCAGAGTCCGGGCGGAACCGCGGTGGGGAGCGGTCAGGCGTGGCAGCGGGACTGACCTTGGTCCGTGCGGCACATCAGGGGCCTTTGCTGGTTGCCAGGCTCGGTTTGGTGGGTGGATCTTGGTGAGCAGGAGCAGCCAGTTTCTTTCCAAGCAGGTTCTTTAAGCCTCAGGGCCCGAATGTTACAGCCTATTTTCCGCAACCCTCAGTCTTTGGTCCGCATCCGTCTGCCTTCTCCTGTCTTCAGCCCCGGTTTCCCCGGCCTGCCTGCTCTCATTTCAGTCGTTTTTCCCCCTCAAACCTTTTCTTTTTACTCCCAGTTCCTGCTTCACCGAATCAGGGTTCATTTTCAGCCTTCCAAGTACCCCCGCGTTTGGCACCTTTAGATGTTTGCGCGCCTCGGTGGTAAGGGGGCGTGGAGAAGGGGGCTCAGAATCTTAGTTCTGACCTAGATGAGTTGTATGAGAGAATCCGTCATAGTTTATTCAGCTGGTTCAGTATTTGTTGTTTTGTGCCCGCTGCTGTAATTTTGATCAAGGCTATTTTGCCCACTTACCTGTTACACAAAGAGCCTTAACTCTTTGCTAACAACATAGAGAGTTATAATGATGTAATCTATAAAAATAGTAACGCTGCTTACCTTGAAAATGCTAATACCCACCTGTTTTGTTACAGAAAGTAAAGCACAGTGAAAGATTTCAAGATGCCACCTAATATAAACTGGAAAGAAATAATAAAAGTTGACCCAGATGACCTGCCTCGTCAAGAAGAATTGGCAGATAATTTATTGATTTCCTTATCCAAGGTGCTTAATTGATAAACAATACGCACACATATATATACACACAACTATTATTAATCTAAGTTGTTCCTGAAGTCAATGAATGTTACAAATGGAAGAGTTTTTATATTTTGCCCAAGGATTATAAAACATAGTTGCTTTTCTTTTTACTTAGGTGGAAATAAGTGAGCTAAAAACTGAAAGTCAAGAAAATGTGATACACCTTTTCCGAATTACTCAATCACTAATGAAGGTTTGTATACAGTAGGTTTTAATAATGGTTTTGACTATTAGAGGACGTTTAAGGAACTGTTCTTAAATAGGTTAATCTTTAGGAAAATACTTTGTAATATCAAAATCACTCAAAAATGAGATCTCTTCCAGTGTGGATTGAAAATTTTAGTGTGCAAAACATTGCTGGTTTCTGCTCTGAAGTTCCTAAAAGAATGTTTAAAAGAAACAGAATGGGTATTTTAAAAAATAACATAGTGAGGTCTTTTGTAATTATGTTAACATAATCCTGAAGTCAGAATGAAAAATGTGAACAAGTTGTATAGGGATTTATTGGTAGGGGAAAAGGTTTAGGTGAGAGAAGGGCCAAAGACTGATGAGTAATTTTAGGTAAATGAAAATCAGTGGTAAATTTTAGAAAGCTTCTAAAGCTGGAAATCGCCTTAAATAAAACTTGGAGGAGAAAATATGCTTATTCATTACAGTTGAGGAGACAGGTGCAGAAAATTGTTAATAGATTATGGAGGAAACAAATATTGGGTATAGCTTGCAGTGGGCTGTCAAGTGTATTACAGGGGTATTTTATGCTATCAGCAATGAGGATCCATTAGAGGTTTTTGAGCCGCAATTGGTAAATACAAAAGTATGGCTAAACTAGGCTAAACTATGGCTCAACAAGGCTAAAATAGATATGTTAATAAACAAACTGAAAGAAATTGAAGCTATTTAGACATAACATTGTGAAGAAGGTTAGATATAAAATTATGGACTAAAATAAAGACAAATGTAATAGAAAAAAATAGTAGAAATAGTAGAAAACAATACAAAGGGAAAAGTTACACTACTGGATATAAAACAGAAGGAAAAAGGAATCAAAGATATTTCAAGCTGTTAGGAATCTAGGAATTATATCCTTAAGTAAGAATATCATCTATTCATTCAATAAATACTTAAGAAAGTCTCCATATCCCAGGGATTGAATGCACTGAATACTGGGAAAGCAAATGAAAAAAAAAAATCCTCATTTTCAATGCTTATGTAAAGGCATATTGAAATAATGTTTCTTTTTATGTTTAGATGAAAGCTCAAGAAGTAGAGCTAGCTTTGGAGGAAGTTGAAAAAGCTGGAGAAGAACAAGCAAAATTTGGTAAAGGCCCTAGAAAAGTTTATCATGATGTTAAATAGGGGAGTCTGTTTAGTATGCTCCATAATATTTATATACTCACTTTATTTTGAAAGACATTTCTAGAACCCTTGTTTGATGGATAAGGTATAAAAGTTATTTTTTCTTACGTTACCTTATTATAATCATGATTGAATCTTTAAAAATAACAATTTTAGTACTTTGAAGTTTACTTAAAAGTTTGTTTTGAGGTAAATCTAACTGAAACTTTTTTTTTAATAGAAAACCAATTAAAAACTAAAGTAATGAAACTGGAAAATGAACTGGAGGTATGTCCTTTTGTATTACTAGGGTGCACTTGTTAATTTTATTATGTTGAATTACTGTTTTCAAATTTTTTTATTATTGCTTGGAAAAATCACAAGAATGATACTGTGTTCCTAATTAGTTGTTTGTTCAACATATATTTTACATGTTATATAAATTCTTAGGATTGAGCATCCAATTGTGAACAAAATAAAAACATTCAGGATGGGTGGCTCAGTAGGTTAAACAGCTGCCTTTGGCTCAGGGACCGAGCCCCACATCAGGCTTACTGCTCAGCCGGGAGCCTACTTCTTCCTTCCCCTCCTCATGCTGCTCCCCCTGCTGGTGTTCTCTCTTTGTCTCTCTGTCAAATAAATAAATATAAAAATTAATAAATCTAAATATTAAAAAAAAAAAAAAGAACATTCAGTAACGTGAAGCTTAGAGTCTACGGAGGTATACAGAAGATTACTAGTAACTGAGCTGGAGTGGAGGCACATGGGAATTTGAGGAATAGTGATGGAAAGATATTGTAGAAGAAGTAGCTTTTGAGAAAGCTAAGACCAAAAATATGAATACATTGTTAAGGAACTGAATAGATTGACATTCCGGAGAATGTGGGAAGGAAAGTGATACAAATGAATTAGCCTTTAAGAGGAGAAAAGACCTTCTTCCTTTGTAATAGGAAATACGGATGTGTGCAGAAGCTTTTATGTAGAACCTGGAAGTTGAAAGTTTAGAGGGAAGGCCCATTTGCCAAAAATAAGAGTGGAAGATGTGTAGTCAAAGTTGAAGGAAGTTGAACAAAGCTTAAGCTTGAAATATAGTGGGGAATGAGCTGGAGATTAAGGGATCTAGACTCAGACAATTTGAATAAATCCTGATTCTTTCACTTACTAACTCTATGAACTAGGATGAGTTATTTTTTATTCTGTACTGTATATCTATCTTCTAGAAAAATATCAACCATTCTCAATATATACTTACTAAATGAATTATGAAGTTGGATTGATTCTGTTAGTGTTTATTCAGGCAGCTACTGTAGAAGAGAAGGACAGGGCAGTGGGAGATATTGGTAAGAAAGTGGTTGAAGTGATAAGTCATTATTATGAAATCTCAGCTGAATGGTTAAATCAAGACTTGAATGATAGGAGAGGGATGAGTCAAGGAATCAGAGGGTCCTATGAGGTCAGAGGGCAGGTATACTAAGGAATAATGAGAAAATGTTTCTGCAGGGACAAGGTTCTGATGTGGGCATTGAGAGTGGGAGGTTATAGTGAATTCAAGAAGCATGTAAAAAGAGACTAGAATGAAAGTTCTATGGATCTGGAAACTGCTTAAGGGTCTTTTGGTGGAACACTGTGAGCCATGTGCCAAGAATTCTCAGTTGAGAGGAAGTTAGTAGTTTGCTGCTACCATGAGTAGGTAGGAATTGGATAGCTGGATGTCATGTGGAATTCATAGCAGCTGGAGTTTTCACAAGGTGGTAGAGGAATGATAGCCTAGAAGTTGCAGGTTGAAGTAAATCAGCACCTTCTCTTGCCCATGAGTTCTGGGGATGTGAAAGAATGAGCATCTCCCAATTAAAAGAGTTCTAAAGGATTTAGTATACTAAGGAAACCAAATTGCAGCTAAGGAGGGGAGATGGAGACCATGATGCAGTAAAAGAGCTAGGAGTGTAAAAATATTAATTTATCTCGAAAGATTTTTAAGAGCACAAAGGAAAGTTTTCTGAAGGAGGAAAAGAGTAAGAAAAATCTACTTAATATGTAGACGTAACAGCTGTATGGTAAAGACATGAATAGGAGATAGGTAGATAATAAAGGACTTATTTTGGACCATGACCCCAAATAACAGGAATATGAAGTGAAATGGATTTAATCTGCCAGAAGATTTTTTTTTTTTTTAATTAAAGTCTACCCTCAACATGAGACTCAAACTCATGACCCTGAGATGAAGAGTTGAATGCTCTACCTATTGAACCTGCCAGGTCCCCCAGTCTGGCACAAGATTATCAAGGTAATCTTAGCCTGAGCCATCCAGTACAGTAGCGATAATCGCTTGTGGTTTATTTACACTTAAATTCATTACAAAAAAATTAAAAATTCAGTTCTCTATTTGCAGTAGCCACATTTCAAGTGCTCAAAACTACTTGTAGATAGTGGCTACAGTATTCAGACGTGCAGGAACATTTCCATTAGCCTAGAAAGTCCTGTTGGACAGCACTGATTTAAATAGAGTATGAGGAAAGAGGCAGGTAAAGAGCACCAGAAGTCAGGTTCCCTGGGTGGCTCAGTCAGTTGAATGTCCAACTCTTGGTTTTGGCTCAGGTCATAATCTTGTGGCTGTGGGATCAAGCCTTGTGTTGGGCTCTGTGCTGAGTGCAGAGTCTGTTTCAGGTTTTCTCTCCTCTCTCTCTCACTCATGCTCTCTCTCAAGTAAGTAAAAATGTTAAAAAAAAGACACCAGCAGTCAATGACTGGGTGGAATCCCTGCTAGATTGTAGCCCGGTTTCAGAGTTCTGACGCTGAAGACAAGGCTTGGTAGTTCATTGCCTGTGTTCTCTGCCTGTGCAGTTTAGTCTGGTGTCTGTGGCTTGTGCTGAGCGATCGACATTCAATTCCTAGATGTGGGTGGCTCAGAAAAAGCTTAAGGGCATGTCAGTCTGCAGACTAAAGCTTAAGTAAACAATTTTAAAAATAGGTTCTTAGGCTAACATGATTTTAAATAACTGGTGCTGATTGTAATACAAATATAAAGTCAACTTGTTGTTGATTCTCTGATTATAATGGGATTGATTTATACTTTTGGTTTATTACTTTAAGATGGCCCAGCAGTCTGCAGGTGGACGTGACACTCGGTTTTTACGTGATGAAATTCGCCAACTTGAAAAACAGTTGGAACAAAAAGATAGAGAATTGGAGGACATGGAAAAGGAATTAGAGAAAGAGAAGAAGGTTAATGAACAAGTAAGGCACACTTTCCTCAATGAATTTTAACTGATGGAGTTACCTAAAAACACCTGATTATACTTTTTATAGTGCTAACTATCAATTTATATGTTTTATATGAGAATTGATATATACTTAATGCTAAGGCTTTATATCACTATTCATGTTGTCATCACATCTTTAAATCAAATTTCTTGTTTTCAGAAGTATGTTGCTTTGTGCAATAATACATGTAAAAAAGTATAGTATCTTAAGAAGTTGTGTTAATGCCAGCATTTTATAAATCAATGTATATTTTAAAGTATGACATTTCATCTTTTATACAAATATAGTTAGTACTTTTTATGTATATAATAAAATTATATGTATAAAATAATTCATGCAGTAGTCACTTAAATTTAGTTTGAGGAAAAAAAATTTTTCGCAGATGGTTTTGTTAATTCCTGTCAGAAAACAATATGTTTCTTATTTTGCCTCACCTGTCAGTATACTTATACAAATCTGCTGCCTAAGTGTTGTAACTGTCCCATCCCTGATTCCCAGAAGCTTTTTCTACCTTTGTGTCCTCTAGGTCAATGTCTTATTATATCCTAAGAATTTTATTTTGTCCATTGTTCTTTTAGAAATAGGAGGTGGTGAATTTTAAGTAGATGTCAATGGTTATAAGGTGTTGTTGCTGTTTTAAAGAATTTGTTATAAATTGATTTGTAAGGAAAAACATGCCTTTTCTTGATATATCTTTTTTTTAATATAATTTAGAAGACTCTTGTAAAAGTGATTTATCCATACAATTTTTGTGGTGAAAAAGTATGGATTGATGGCACCTAAAAGTTAGAAATAAGTTCTTAGAGGATTGTCTGTTTAGTTGACCCAATAAAACATAGCGGACTTATGGATTTCTTAATAATCACTGTGATATGCAGTAATAGAATTGCTTGTTAGGGATTTTCTGAACTGTTGGTTTTCTGAACTGTTCTTCTGTGTAGCCCATACATTAATCAACTTTTTCTCATTCATACCATGTAACCTTAGCTAATCAGAACTACCTTGTCTATTCTTAGACTGCTATCTTTCTTCATAGGTACAAATGCAGAAAACTTGAATATATGGTCCCTGTACTATTCCAGTTGCTAGATTCCTTGAGATGGAATATGAGTTGTTGGCAATTTCTTCTTTGCCCTTAACCAGTCATTCACTTTACTGAGAATTTATAGCTTGCCAGAAACTGTTAGGTTCTAGGAATACAGAAGTCAATGATACCCTGCTTTTTTAATATTCATTGTCCATAATAAATGTAATACAGAGGATATTCTGCGGAGGGATACCTAAATCAGTCTTGAGGTAATTTATAAACTGAGACCTGTAATAGGAGTTAGTCTGGCAAAGGGATGGGGTATACATTCATGGTGGTTAAAGACAGGGCATTCTGGGCTGAAAACAAAGCGTTTGCTAAGATTTGGAGGGATGAGATGGCATGGTGAGTTCAGGGAACTGCAGTTACTCATTTTGGCTGAAATATAGGTAAAAATAGCTAGTGTAGAATACTTACTATGTGCCAGATATTTTATATGAACTAATTCATTATTCTTCATTTCATACTTATCGTATGAGATAGATAACATTTCCCCATGCTACAGATGAGGAAACTGAGACACAGGAGGGATAAGTAATTGTCCATGGTTACAGAAACAGTAAGTGATAAAACCAGGATTTGAATCCAAATTTTTTCAGTGAGTTTATGCTCTAAACCACTGTACTATCCTGCCCTTCTTATTTAAACATGTGTGATCCTCTGGAGAGGTAAGCAGAGGTTGGTTGCTGAGGTATTGGGTCTTTTTCCTAAAAGGAGCCAATGAAAATTTTGAATAAAGAATATCATGATCAGATCTATACTTAGGAAGTTTATTCAGCTTTACAGGGAATGGATTGAAGAGGACTGAGAAGAGTAAGGGGACATCTGTGCTAACTCAGGCAGGAGCTGATGAGGGACTAATTAAAGGCATGACTCAAGGGATTAAGAAATATAAACACTTTAGAGATGTAGGTGTAATTGGATGTGTGAATGACTGGTTGTCAGAGGAGAGGGAGGAATGGAGAGTTTTCTGCATTGGGCCGCTGGATAAGGAGATAGTGTCATTCGTTAAGTAGAGACGCCAGAGGAGTTAGAAGGTGTGTGATTATTACTTCAGTTTTCACTTTTGTACATGTTGAGTTTGAGGTCCCAGTGGGCATATTGAAAAAGGATAATTGGATTTGGAATTCATGAAAGACGCTGGGTGGATGATGAAGATTTGTGAATTAAGAACATGGCTAAGAAGCCATAGAAATGACTGTAAGGGAGATCTCTGAGAAATGAGGAACAGCACAAGAAAATACAAGAATCAAGAATGTGATGTTTGAAAAACTAAGGGAAAAGAGCATCAATAGTGCTAAATGCTTCAGTGTTAAGTTCTTGACATTTCTTGTCTTGTTGAAATTTTCCAATTCAAAACCCAATGGGACTATTTCTTAATTCTCAGGTGACCATGTTGATGATGATAGTAGTAATAGGTGAAATCTCTCTTGAGATTTGTATAGCATTTTGCATTTTATTAATAAACTTTCTTTAAACTTCTTATTTTGAAAACTATCAAACCTTCATAAATATTGTAAGATAAGGAATAAATATTCATATGCACTTCATATAGATGCACCAGTTGTCAAAACTTTGCCACATTTACTTTCTCTCTCCATCAGTATCTTTGTACACACATATTTCTCTTCTCTTTGCTGAGCCATTTGAGAGTTAAATGCAGATACCATGATACTGCACACTAAAATATTTAAGCATGTCTCTCTGAAAAAGAGGAGTATTCCCTAACATAACTGCTATATAACTACCATATGCAGGAAATTTAATATTTATTCAGTACCCTTATATCTAGTCTGTAATTGCATTTTTTTTTTTTCTGTTGGCCTTATACTGCCTTTCATAGTCCCTCCGCCCAATATCCAAGGTTCCGTCAAGGATCACATACTGCATTTGCTTATTTATTATAGACATTTAACTATATTTTAATTGCAAGCCACTGAGAATTTTACTTTCTCCTTGAATAAGGGAAAAAAATGAAAGGCCATAAGAAGGATGGGGTTTGGACAATGGATGAAAAAAAAATGTGATGATAGGTATAGTATTTGCCTGTTTTGAGAAACAAAAGAGTCACAAAGAAATCAAATCATTTATGTGAGGAGAAGAAAGCACTCCATAAATTTTTGTTAACTTCATGCACTGAACGTTGTGCTAAGGACTTCATATACATCATACTTAATTTTTACATCAACATATGCGATGGGAAAGTTGGATGGTAAATCACTTTTTCATATTCCACCAGAAACTGGTAGACAAAGAATATAAACTTGGGCCAATTTGATTTCAGATTGCTTCCTTTTAACCATTATGTTGTGCTGCCTTATATTTCTAAGTAATTTTAAATGCTCACTAGAGCAAAGAGTATTCTAGCTCTGATATAGAAGAACTGCAAAATTTTAAAGGTCTTTGACAGAAAATTACTCATTAGGTTTTGGGGGTGAGGGGATAATGTGTGTGTTGTTTTGTTTCTGTATCCTTTGGTTAGAGTTTTGGTTTTAGTTTTTTGGGTTTTGTTTTTTTTTTTAATTTTTTACTCAACCTGTTTTGTTTTCATAATCCTTAGATTTCACAAATTTTGGTTTGTTATTCATATTTGATCAACATGATCAACTAAATCCTTAGTAGTTAATCATTCTCTGCTTCACTGGAGAGAGTTTAGAATTTAAATTGATCAGCTGAAAACCTAATTTTATATTGAATTACTGCTGAACCTTATTATTTTTTTTTTTTTCTGTTTTAGTTGGCTCTTCGAAATGAGGAAGCGGAAAATGAAAACAGCAAATTAAGAAGAGAGGTTGGTAAAAAATTTTAGTAGTTGTGGTAGTTCAACAAAGTTACCTATTAAAAAATTTTCATAAATTTATCTCTAATCAGAACTGGAATCTTCTAAGTAACTGGTGCTTTTAAGCTGCCTAATTTTGTGATATGAATTTGTCTCAGGGAAATAGAAAATAAATTGAAAGTTGAGGCCATTAAGTACTACATTCCTCTCTTACTTTATGTGGGTAAATTTTGCTTTGTTTCATTAGCCATTCTTTGTTATTTTGCTAATTGGCTGAAAAACTGGATTTCTGTCTTCTCTTATTTTACCCAGTATTCTTTTAAATGTTTTGTTTCTCATGAAATCTTATAAATTTTTTATTATTTGGTTCTTCTGAGCCAAATAATGTTTGTACATTGTTTATCCTTCTAGAAGTTCTTATCTTTTTAACATAACCAAAGTAGTCTTTGTTTTGGTTGATAATTAATATTCTTGCTTTCATTGATTATCCAAATAATATCTCCTTCTAAAATTTCTCTTTTTTATTTTAATTTCTAATTCTTAATTTTAATTATGGATTGCCTTTCTCATTTCTAATTATCTTTTTCCTGTTCTTTTCTGGAGAACAAACGCCTAAAGAAAAAGGTGAGACTTTAGGGGTGGAGAGACCTTGGGAATTTAAGGATATGTTTTGAGATCAACTAGTTAGATGATGAAATTTTGTTTCTCTGGATAGTTTCTTGATAGTGAATATTGTATTTGCTCTCCTTCAGAATGAGCAACTTCGTCAGGATATTATTGACTATCAGAAACAAATAGATTCGCAAAAAGAAACACTTTTATCAAGAAGAGGAGAAGACAGTGACTACCGATCGCAATTGTCTAAAAAAAACTATGAACTTGTCCAGTATCTGGATGAAATTCAGGTAAAATAGAAGTCGGTTCAAGGCAATGATTCTTATAAAACTTCAATTTTATTATAATGTAAACCTAGTATCTGGTCCTACAGTTAACTTCTGTAGTAGAAATCTGCAACTATGCATTTGGAAACATGAAATAAATTGCATCTTTAAAGTTAATAAATCTTGCAAATTCATTGATTTCATATGTCTGTCTTGGGCATTGAGAAGAACTAAGCTTTTTAGATACAATTTTGTTGATATTTAATTTGATTTCATTGGCCAAGAGCAATCGCTACTACAGATCTCTAAAGAATTCTCTATTCTCCAGCAGGCACTTATGACTCTATTTAATTTTAATTTAGTTTAAATTACAGTTTCTTAGGTTAACCATAGTGTCTTTAACTTCATTAGACTTTAACAGAAGCTAATGAAAAAATTGAAGTTCAGAATCAAGAAATGAGAAAAAATCTAGAAGAGTCCGTACAGGAGATGGAAAAGATGACTGATGAGTATAATAGGATGAAAGCTGTCGTCCATCAAACAGATAACATAATGGACCAATTAAAAAAGGAAAATGATCATTACCGGCTTCAAGTAAGAATTGCTATTAGATTAACTCATTCATGCAGACTTCATATCGTATCATTACTATTTATGTGAAACTAAAAAGTACTTTAACTTTCGAGGATATGAAGTTTTGTCTTATGCTATAATATACCCTTTACTGTAACATGTTGCCATGCTGATATGTTTGTCCATATGTGTTTCTCTAGTGCCCTTACGCATACCTTGTAGTTGATACCTGAATTAATGTGTAGATACCAGTCCTAGAAAACTAATAAATATGGGGATTTTCCTACTAAAAATGCCTAGAAGTCCTGTGGACCTGAAGTTAAGTTTTTTACTATAAAATAAATACACTATAAATTTCAGAAAACCAATACATTGTTCATGTTTTACATGGTATTAAATTAATGTAAAAAATAGAATAATATTCAAAAATATAATTCTCTAGTAATGACAGTTATACATCTGTAATGATACAGAAACCACTAAATATCACCTCTAAATACAAAATTGCTCCAATAATGAATATGCATTGGTACTGTATATATACATATGTATATGAGTATGTATACCGCATATGTGTAATGTGTGTGTAAATATGCATATATTGCACTATTTTGCAATGATTCTTGAAATAATTGTTGCCTTTTAGGTGCAGGAGCTTACAGATCTTCTGAAAGCAAAAAATGAAGAAGATGATCCAGTCATGGCTGCTGTCAATGCCAAAGTAGAAGAGTGGAAGGTGCTTTTTTCAGTTGATCTAATGGTTTTGTTTCTTTTTTTAAGATTTTATTTATTTATTTGACAGACAGAGATCACAAGTATGCAGAGAGGCAGGCAGAGAGAGAGAGGAGGAAGCAGGCTCCCCGCTGAGCAGAGAGCCCAATGTGGGGCTCGATCCCAGGACCTTGGGATCATGACCTGAGCCAAAGGCAGAGGTTTTAACCCACTGAGCCACCCAGGCGCCCCTCTAATGGGTTTTTCATTTGTATTTTTTATTTCAAAGTCAGAGTTTTCTTTAAAGGTCTTATGGTAGTTAGTGACGTTTTTATCAGGCAATTTTAAAGTGCATTAAATGTCCTAGTTAGAAAAGCACTAAGCTCTCTCTCCTGTGTAGTTCTTTAGCCTATTTGTAGTATAAGTCTAAAACTTATTTGTCATCTAAAATAAATAATTCTAAGTAAAATATATTCACATAACTCATGGCTGCCATGTATTGTGTATTTATAGTTCCTGGTTCAATTCCTTCAGACCAATACAACTATTGGTTTTCAGTGGGAATGGGAATAAAGAAAGGGACCTTTAGAATCATCTGAGAAGTTTTTCATAATATACCTTTCTTGCTCCTCTCCACTCTCCAACCCCAACCAAATTCTCTGACCTTACTGTGTCAGAAGCTAGCATTATGACGACTGTATATTTTGGAAAAAGTCTAAAACAATTCTGAATAAATCTAATTTTAAAAGCTATCACTTCTGTAGTCATTGTTTCTAACAGAGCTCATAAATCTTGTTGGCTCTTTTGATTTGTTTATCTGGGAAGTTCAGGTAACCTGTATTTTAAACAAAAGCAGTAGCAGTGGCAATGATGCATTATCGAATCAATCAAGGGTCAGTACATTTTGTATAAGAAGTGCAGAGAGTAAATATTTTAGACCATCTGGTCTCTGGTGTAATTAAACTCTCTTATATAACATGAAAGCAGACATACACCATACATAAATGAATGAGCAAGGCTGTTTTGCAATGTAACTTGACAAAAACAAGCAGCAGACCAAATTTTACTGTTGATTGAGTCTACTGACTCCTGGGAAAAAAAAAGGTTTTACATCCTATTTAATTTTGGGGGGAGAGATGGTAGTATATGTGTTCTTCTGTACTTCGTTGTCACTTAATACTTTTAAACATTATTTATATCAGTATATACAGTATTGCTTTGGTTTTTTTAGTGGCTTTGTAATTTTTCTTTGTAGATATTTATTTAATAGATATCATGTGGTGTGATATTTAACAGGTTACTGATGTTTGCTATTAGAAACAACGTTATAATGAATATCTTCATGTATTTGTTATTTTGCAAAGATGTAGATTAAATTGCTACAAGTTGTCATATATATCCAAATACATACGTCCAGTCTGACACTTGTCTTGGACTCTATGGTATTTTTTGCCATGAAGTTTTTGTTTTTGTTTTTGTTTTGTATTATGTAGTTTATTATTTTGTGTGACTTTTGAACTTTGTGTCATAATTAGTGTTCTGAGTATAAAGTTGTTTTCTCTATTTTCTTTTAGTACCTCCTAGTTTCATCTTTTACATTTAAGTTTTTGAAGCATATGTAATAAGTTTTAGCATGGAGAGTGAGGTATGGTTTCAGCAGACCTAGTCTGTTGTCCAAACATTATTTATTGAACATTTTATCTTTTTCCTACTGAAATATGGTTTCATTTTTATTACATTTGACATGCTTGTTGGATTTGAATTTATTTTTAGACTCTGCTTTATATTGATCAATCTTTTTTCTAAACATGGGTCCTTGTTATAGTTATTGTTATGTTTAGATATTTGAGAAAACCATTTTTCAGTTTTTAGACACTTGTGAACATGTTTTTTCAATATGAATTTTAGAAATAGTTCTTAAAAATCTTATTTTATTGGCTCTGTGGTAAATTTATAAATTATAAGTTGGTTTTTCTAGCAGAGAACACAAGACACCTTCATTCAGTGACATTTTAAGGTTTTCTCCATAAAAATTAATTGTACAAAACTTCCTGGTAGTTTCACGAAGGTATTTATAATTCTTATTTAGGAATGGGTTTTGAAAGCTTGAGATTGTTTAAAGATTGAATTTCTAAAACAGCGAAAATTATACTGTATATTTTTAAATCATTTCTTTGAACTTAAGATTGTACAACCAAAAAGAACAATGATTATGCAAATAGTTGCTGCTACTTACTCACTTCAATGTGAATTTTATTTTCTTTATTTTCTTGCTAATGATATATATTAGAGTATTTGTCATAAGTGAAAAATGATTTATTAATTTTCCTCTTATGTAACAGATCCTATGTTGTTTATATCTAGTTAATTTTGTCTTCTAAAGATGATGAAATTATTGAATATCAGCAAATGTTACATAACCTGAGGGAGAAATTGAAAAATGCCCAACTTGATGCTGATAAAAGTAATGTTATGGCTCTACAACAGGTAAAACCTTTCAAAATTTGGTTTATTGAAGTAGTCAATGTGTCTAACCTAGTGGCTTACACTATGGGGGATATAAAAAGTCGTTTGAAGTCCAGTCACAAGAAACAATTAGAATTAAGTTTAGAGTCAGGAATAGAATTATTTTGTGTATTTTTCTATGTTGTTTTAGATAATAGACACATTGTTTTGATTGGGAATTATTTAATAAGAAACTTAAAAACTTTTAGAAACTTAAGTATATCTTTATACCCTGTTGTTAACATTTATTATATTATATGTTGGTGCTGAAATATCCTGTGTAATGTGAAAAAAGCTAAAAGCATCGTTATAATTTGTATTACATTAAATTTTATTTTTAGTACAAATATACTCATGTAGAAGTTATACTTTCGTTATCTGCTCTATAGTCATAGTCTGGAAGAAAGGGGAACATTTGGAAAGTATTTGGAGGATAAGAACAATTGCAAGAGACAGTATTTTGAAAGAAGTACCACAGGGCAGAAGATAGAAATGGGTGGGTCATGAGGAAGGGTAACATGAAAGGAGTCAGAAGACACCATAAATATTAGAGAGTTCTGGAATTCCCTTTGCCAGGATGTTAGTTAGCTCTTATATCTATCTGTAAGTTTTAGAGTGACATCAGTGTGTCTAACGTTCAGTTGAGGTATACAAAGTAGTACAGGACATAGTTTTGACCCCAAAAATATGTATTATGTATATAATATACGTATATTATATATATATAAACATAAGATTTACTTTTTTTCCTTACTTTTAAAATGTATGTTAATATCCATGAAGAAATAATACGTAATGTTCAAAAATATTTTATAGGGTGTACAAGAACGAGATAGTCAAATTAAGATGCTCACTGAGCAAGTAGAACAATATACAAAAGAAATGGAAAAAAATACTTTCATTATTGAAGATTTGAAAAATGAGCTTCAAAGAAACAAAGGTAATTCAGTGTTTAATAAGCATACAAAGTTAAACAAGATAGAGGACCATAGGGGAAGGGAGGGGAAAAATGAAACAAGATGAAACCAGAGAGGGAGACAAACCTTAAGAAACTCTTGGTCTCAGGAAACAAACTGAGGGTTGCTGGAGGGGAGGAGCATGAGAGGGATGGGGTGGCTGGGTGATGGGCATTGGGGAGGGTATGTGCTATGGTGAGTGCTTTGAATTGTGTAAGACTGATGAATCACAGACCTGTACCCCTGAAACAAATAGTACATTTTATGTTAATAAAAAAATAAGCATACAAAGCTATTTTATTTACCAATTTTTAAGTATTTTATTTTTATTAAATTATGTCAATAGATATATATTGATTTTTCTTTTTGGATTTTATCATTTTAAAAAATGACTTTATGTGTATTAACTGTATATTATAAACTGCATATATTATTAGTGTTTAAATTTATTAGTGATGGAGATACTTTCTGTAATTTTTCTGCAATGGAAATTACATTAACCTTTATTACCATATTAGTTATATGAAAGAAATGAAAAGTGATGTAATTGAGTATAGTTATTTATCCCCTTTTTAAATAATTAACAAAGAATAGAATGAAATTTTGATCAATGTGGCAGCATTGTAGATAGTTTTCAGACGTCATTTGACTTGTCAGCATTTGAATGAACTATACCCAACTTAATGTCTCATCTTATTCTCCCTACCCTGGGGCATACTACCTTTCCTAATACATCTGAACATAAGCCCCTAAAACAGCACTGGTCTTATATTTCCACAGCGCTCCATACTGTAGTTATAGTAGGACACATTAAGGCTAACTATTCATGACAAGTTCATGACGTATTTAACGTAACTCTCACAAAAGAAAATAGCTAGTGTGTGTGTGTGTGTGTGTGTGTGTGTGTAAGTGAAATAATGGTAGTGGTCGTTGGAAATGTGGTTGTAATTTAGTGAAGCAAAAGCCTCATTGAGGAGATACTCCAACACTTTTAGGCAGTGAGGTATTAAGCCAAGCAGATGTTCTTAAACAGTGGGAATAAGTATAAAGGCATATATAGTGTGTATATATATATGAAGACATATATAGTATAAAGTAGGAATATACTGAGTGTGTTGAAGAACAAAAAGAAGCCTTTGTGGCTGGAACAGTGGGCAGGTGGGGCAGTAGTAGGTGATGAGATAGATCAGAGAGGTAACCGGAGCCATGTCATATAGCGACTTAACAATTCACTGTGAGGACTTTGGCTTTTATTTTGAGTGAGAAGAAGCACCAAAGAAAGTTTCTGAAGACAGGAGTGAAATAATTTGACTTAGACTGTGTCTGCAGTAGATCACAGGAGTAGCAAGGACAGAAGCAGGCAAACCTATTATGAGACTGTTGGAGTAATCTGAAGAGGTGCTGGTAGCTTAGAGCATGTGGGTAGCAGTAGGGTTGTTTCAGTCAGTTCAGGATGTATTTTGAAGGTGATGGAAACGCAGTTTGCTAGCAGATCAGATGTAGGGTGTGAGAGAGTTATCAGAACTTCCGTTCTGAACACTGGGAAGGACTGTTTCCAGCAAGTTTAGAAATGATCAGGTACTTATTTAAACAGGTCATGTTAAGTTCGAGATGCTCACTACACATCTGAATGGAAGTATTGAATAGGCACTTGTATATATAGAAGTCTGAGGTTTAGGATAACAGTCCAGTCTCAAGATTTATATCTCAAGATTTATATATTTATATATATTTATTTACATATCTCAAGATTTATATCTCAAGACATAAATTTGGGAACCATATACCTAAAAATGGTAGCTGAAGTCCTGAAGCTGGAGATCATCAAAGGAACAAATGTTAAGAAGAAAAATGCAGAGATTGAGCCCAGGGATGCTTTTACTTTAGAGGCTGAGGGGATGAAAAGGAGCAACCAAAGAGGCTAGATGGGAGGAAAATCAGGAATGTGTGGAGTCCTGAAAAACCACATGAGGAATGTCAGCAAGGAAGAGAATAAGCAATCATGTTCAGAGCTGTATTCAGTGCTGCTGATAAATCAAGATGAGCATTGAAAGTTAACCAGTGGATTTAGCATTGGTCACTTTTGGTTTAAGAGAAAATGGATAGTGATGACGTAGAACAATCTAGAGACTCCTTTGAGGAGGACTGTATGAAGGGAAGGAGAAAAATGGGGTAGTGACTTGAAGGGAAAGGGGCATGACAAAAACTATTTCTCTCCTTAAAATGGAAGAGATAATCATGCTTCTGGGTGAAAAGAAAGATCCATTAAAGAAGAAAATTGACGCATCGATGAAGCAGGAGAGAGAGAGAGAACTGCTAGAGCAATATCCTTGAGAAGGCCTTGGGATGGCATCTAGTGTTCCAGTGGGGTAGTGGGCCTTAGGAACACAAAGAATTCATCCGTAGTGACAGCAAGGGAGGTGGAGTGCATAGATACAGATGCAGGTGACTGGAGATGACCTGATGGTGAGAGCAGGTGCGAGCTTCTGTACTGATTGCTTCTCTTTGCTCAGGAAACAAGAAAGTAAGGTTCTTAACTGAAAGGATAGGGGAAGATGTGTTAGAAGTGTGAGGAGAGAGAAGAAAAGAGAAAGTTATAAAATCGTCATCTGAAAAAGTGAACAGACTAGAAAAATGTAATATGATTGCTGAGCTAACGAGGCCCACTTGTTATACTTATTTCTATAAGTGTGTATTATGTATTTATTAGAATTATACTTTGACATGGTTTAAACTGTTTAAAAGGGTGACCAATACCGTGGGTTTTGCGTATTCCAGCCACCAGGAGAAAAAGTGACCGTTGATCTCTTCTATCAGATAAGAAAGAGGTCTTGTCTAATGACATTTCAGTCTGTCCCTAGTCATAGATCCCTAAAGTCCACAGAAGGTATGGCTACTAGAAAATACTCTATACTTGAAATTAACTTGTAAATATGACAGCCATTGGTTAGGATTATATTTAGCTATCAGAACTAGAGATCTGAAAAATGGTGGCAAAATCAAGAGAGAAGCTTATTTTTCTCAAATTTCTTAAAATTAAAAAAAAAAAAAGTTTATTTTTCTCACTTGTGTGATAGTGTAGAATTAGGCAATCCAGGGTGTTGACCTCATCTGTCTCATCCAAAGTGGAGTTACCCTCACATCTACATCCCAAATAGCAAGATGGAGGAGGAAGACAAATGGCTCACACTAAAGGATAGGCAAATGTGCTGTGGCAGGCCACATGGAAGAAATGAGAGTAGGGGGACACTGGGGACACCTCAGCCTCTCACATGCTCCATCTAGGCTTTTCACTCCAGAAAACAAAACAGGGCCCATTTCTTATAAATGTGAATGCTTTCCCACACTAGCCCAATGCCTATACATAAGTACATGCTCTATAAATCACTGAACACTTTTGGTGGATAAGAATGATTTGTGTTGATAATGGGAATGCTATATTTTGGTCTAGCAGCAGTTTGGTAAGAAAATATAAGTAGAGATTTTTTAGCTATTAAGACTAAGTTTAGCTGCAGGCAACAGAAAAAATCAAATATAGCAGCGTTTTAGACAGGATAGAAATGTATTTTTCCATGATATAAATAAAGTTGAGGTGACTAGTTTGGGGTTGGTGTGATAACCTGCCCAAATATGGGATAGCAGGCATCCTGTATCTTGCTGCCCTGCCTATCTCAGCATGTGGTATCCAGCTCATGTTCTCCGTGTTTGAGTTCCAGACTTAATATCTGTATTCCATCTAGCAGGAAGGAGGAAAGAGAACAGATTCACTCCTCTCCTTTAAAAGCATTTCCTGAAATACATGGCTTGTCTGCTTGTATCCCATTGGTCACATGACCACACCTAGCTGCTGGGGTGACTGGAAATTTAGTCTTTATTTCATGTGGCCATGTGTCCAAAATTGCATTCTTCTGTTCCAGTGGACAAAGTTTGAACAGTGGGAACAGATAGCTAGTGGTTTTTGCCACAATGATCATTCTTTGTAAAGCATTGTGTTTTACAATCTTATATAATCTGTAGCCATTCAGCTAAGATTTTATTGAACTTTTTAAGCTTGTCCTGTCAATATGATGAAAACAAATTTTATTTTTCAAATATAAAAAAATAATAATAAAGAGACTTTTTAAGTGACATATAACTTTTCCTGCTTCTCATATAGGAATCAGGGATTTAAAGGAATAAGTAATCAATTCTAGTAATTCATGCGGTTTTGTTTTTGTTTTTGTTTTGCTCTATAGGTGCTTCAACTCTTTCCCAGCAGACTCATTATATGAAAATTCAGTCTAAGGTTCAGATGTTAGAAGAGAAAACTAAAGAGGCTGAGAGAACAGCTGAACTGGCTGAGGCTGATGCTAGGGAAAAGGATAAAGAACTAGTTGAGACACTAAAGCGATTAAAAGATTATGAATCGGTATGTATTTTTATCTTGTCAGTCAAGGAGCTTAGATTATTCTTGCCACTCACACTTAGACTGTTCTGTGCCATTACCGTTTACCTTCAGAAACGTTCCAGAAGTGTTTTATGATAAAGGTTATCTTGGTTGGTTTGTACTCCCCTATTCAAACGTCAGAGCAGCATTTACTTCTCAGCCGGAGAATTGTTTTCTGGCCATTTGATCAAAACATTTTGCCCAGATCATCAGCTTTGTTGAGACAGCAAGTTTAGTTTCTTTGTAAGTGGTGTCATTGTGCCAGCATTATAGATCTGACACCACTGGTTTATTTGCCAGAAGTTATTTCAGGGAGAGTTTTGCTGCCTACTGTGTCAACACAGAGTACTTACTTTGTACTTTTTGTATTTTTAAATCTCATTACCACTAAGGCAACTAATGACTCGTATATTCTAATGCTATTACTGATTCACTCTTATTATTCCTTTCCTATATTTTGTTAAGTGTTTTTAGTTTGTTTATTTAGGGGATGAGTAAGAATCTCCCTGGAGATGGCATGAACATTTGCTTTATCTTCATAAGCCCAGAATTACCTAGCATGATCTTATACACAGACAACATTCACTAATTTTTTTTTTTTTTTATTTCTTTTCAGCATAACAGTATTCATTGTTTTTGCACCACACCCAGTGCTCCATGCAGTCCGTGCCCTCCCTAATACCCACCACCGGGCTCCCCCAACCTCCCACCCCCCACCCCTTCAAAACCCTCAGGTTGTTTTTCAGAGTCCATAGTCTCTCATGGTTCACCTCCCCTTCCAATTTCCCTCAACATTCACTAATTTTATATTTATTTATTTATTTGTCTGTTTATCTTTTTATTTATTTTGAGAATGAAAGGGAGAAAGAGAGAGCAGGGTGGTGGTGGGACAGAGGGAGAGAGAGAATCTTAAGCAGACTCCACGCCCAGTGTGGAACTCACTTTGGGCTTGATCTTACAACCTTTGGATCAGACCTGAGCCGAAACCAAGAGTCAGGTGCTTAACCCACTGAACCCAGGCACACCTCGTTAAATGTTTTCTATGTCATTCTCTGAGTCACTTTGTCATTAGGATGCTATACTTGGAAGTTCCAACTGTTCCATTTTCCATCATATTAATGGATTTGGTTTTTTTTTTTTCATCTTTCCACATTTTTTTTTAATTTTTTATTTTTTATAAACATATATTTTTATCCCCAGGGGTACAGGTCTGTGAATCACCAGGTTTACACACTGCACAGCACTCACCAAAGCACATACCCTCCCCAATGTCCATAATCCCACCCCCTTCTCCCAAACTCCCTCCTCCCAGCAACCCTCAGTTTGTTTTGTGACATTAAGAGTCACTTATGGTTTGTCTCCCTCCCAATTCCATCTTGTTTCATTGATTCTTCTTCTACCCACTTAAGCCCCCATGTTGCATCACCACTTCCTCATATCAGGGAGATCATATGATAGTTGTCTTTCTCCGCTTGACTTATTTCGCTAAGCATGATATGCTCTAGTTCCATCCATGTTGTCGAAAATGGCAAGATTTCATTTCTTTTGATGGCTGCATAGTATTCCATTGTGTATATATACCACATCTTCTTGATCCATTCATCTGTTGATGGACATCTCGGTTCTTTCCATAGTTTGGCTATTGTGGACATTGCTGCTATAAACATTCGGGTGCATGTGCCCCTTTGGATCACTACGTTTGTATCTTTAGGGTAAATATCCAGTAGTGCAATCGCTGGGTCATAGGGCAGTTCTATTTTCAACATTTTGAGGAACCTCCATGCTGTTTTCCAGAGTGGCTGCACCAGCTTGCATTCCCACCAACAGTGTAGGAGGGTTCCCCTTTCTCCGCATCCTTACCAGCATCTGTCATTTCCTGACTTGTTGATTTTAGCCATTCTGACTGGTGTGAGGTGATACCTCATTGTTGTTTTGATTTGTATTTCCCTGATGCCGAGTGATATGGAGCACTTTTTCATGTGTCTGTTGGCCATCTGGATGTCTTCTTTGCAGAAATGTCTGTTCATGTCCTCTGCTCATTTCTTGATTGGATTATTTGTTCTTTGGGTGTTGAGTTTGCTAAGTTCTTTATAGATTCTGGACACTAGTCCTTTATCTGATATGTCATTTGCAAATATCTTCTCCCATTCTGTCAGTTGTCTTTTGATTTTATTAACTGTTTCCTTTGCTGTGCAAAAGCTTTTGATCTTGATGAAATCCCAATAGTTCATTTTTGCCCTTGCTTCCCTTGCCTTTGGCGATGTTCCTAGGAAGATGTTGCTGCAGCTGAGGTCAAAGAGGTTGCTGCCTGTGTTCTTAATGGATTTGTTTTTTAAAAGCACAATAAAAAGCACAGTTTCATGACACAAATCTTACCTTTATGTGTACTTCCGCTCATACTTAATAAGAAAATAAATTTGATAATTTATTCAAATAAACTACATTATACTTGGACTGGATATTTTTCAGGGAATATATGGTTTAGAAGAAGCTGTGATGGAAATAAAAAATTGTAAAAACCAAATTAAAATAAGAGATCGAGAGATTGAAGTATTGACAAAGGAAATCAATAAACTTGAGTTGAAGATCAATGATTTCCTTGATGAAAATGAGGCTCTTAGGGAGCGTGTGGGTAAGTCATCCTTTACGATCCATAGTTTGATCAATCCTAATTGTCAAGTCATTTTTTTCTTTTTCTTTTTGTTTATGTATTATTATTTTTAAATAGCTGAATGTACTTTTTTCCCCCAAAATTAACCCTTCTGTAAGCATATTTAAAACAAAAGTGGAGCTGCTCTGATTGAAGTGGGACTAGGGATTTAATGGGTTTGGGATGTGGGTGGGCTGGCCTGGAGCATTGCTTTATTCAGTCTGGCTTCTTTTCAAGTAATTGCTTGTTTAAAAACTGCTTAAAAACAATTCCTTGTTTAAAAACTGAAAGTCTACTAAACTAATACTACATATTAGAAGTTAACTTCCCCCCTTCCTTTTCCTCAACAAAGTTAGGGTCTGTATGACCCATTTGGTTTGCAAAATACTCTCACTCAGATGAATTCATGAGGACATTTGGAAGTACTGGTTAAGTACTTTTATGATATATGCTGCTTTAATTTAACCCTGGTTGAGTATTTTAAGGTTACTATTGATTCGAAGAAGTAATTAGTAAATATAGCTTGAGAGTTTATTGATTTCAATAAATAGTTCATTTAGTGTAACTCATTTGCATATTGAATTATGACAGTCCTGCCGCCTCCTGACAGCACATGGAAGAAGAATGAGGCACAAACAAGTCAGCTGCAAGAGAATGGTAGCAGGGGATGACAGTAGAAAAGATTGTCGCCCCGAACAACTCCTCAGTCTCATATTTATTAGAAAGTGGGTAACAACCAACAAAGCTGGAATAGATTACACATTGACCATGAGTCTTGTAAATATGTAAGAAGAAAGGCAAAGTAGTACATGACCTATAGTGAGCTAAGCCCAAATGAAAGGATTCTCTGACTAATTGCTGATGTTCCGGGGAAGGGGAGATAACAGAAAAATGAAGCAGGCAGCGTTCACCCTGAGCAAGCCAGGCATCCCCAGCTGCTGGGCTTCAAGGACGTATGGTCCAGTCCCCCAGAGGCCTATTGTCAGTTCATGTTTTTCTTAAGACTTTATTTAAGCATGCTTGGTAACTAGTATAATTTCTCATAGGTTATATTTTAAGCAGTATGTAGTTCTGAGGGATGGTTACACAGTCCAATCTAAATTGCTACTTTGAAGTGAAAATAAAAATCTGAATATTGATTTTATTATACTTGGTAATACCAATTAATGCTTTCTTAGAATTAAGTGATCATTTGTGAAAACTATGTTCTATAGGAAGGAAAAATAAAATTTTTATGAAAGTGATTTATTTATGAAAACATATCTAAGTAGGATGCAGAATCATGCCAGTACCCCAAGTTAGCCTTCTGATCAACTTTACCTACTGGGTCACAGCTGACTTCAAACTGGAAGTTGCTGAAGCTGACTGAACGAATTAGATAGCTCCCACAAACACCAGATTTCCTATATTTTATTTTAAAAGATTTTATTTGAGAGAAAGAGAGAGAGAGAGAACACACACACCAGCAGTGAGAAAGACAGAGGGAGAAGCAGTCTCCCTGCGGAGCCATGAGTCCAATGTGGACTCCATCCCAGGACCATGAGATCATGACTTGAACTGAAGTTAGGTGCTTAACTGACTGAGCCACCCAGATGTCCCTTTTGTATTTTAAAGCTTCCACATCTTGTCTTATACTTGCTTAAGACAATCTTCATATCTACTTAGTAATAGTAAGTTAAGAGAGAGGAACGGTGGGGGCATCAGACTCATGTGGTAATATAGTTGATCCTGATATTAATAATGACTACTATGTCCCAGGCATTGGACTAAGTACCTTATATGGATTAATTTTTTAACACCTTGACAACAAGCCAAAGAAAGAAAGAAAGAAAAAGAAATGCAGTATTATTCCTACAACTTTGTTAATAATTGAAAGTGGGAATTGAGCACAAGTCTTTTATTCCATAACTTCTGTTTTGACTTAATACATTCTAGTACTTTTGTGACAATCTAACATGGAGAAGAAGACAGATCCTGATGTGTTTTTTCAGGACTTCTATTAATAATTGTGATAAAATTATGTTGACTTATAAGGTTATAGTTCAAATATCTGGAAATTCTTGCACAAATAGTACCTCATTCTTGAGTGATGTGAGCTGAATAAATTGTAACCATTTGGTTGATGATAACCAATTGCTTTGTGAATTTTTATAGCTCATTTGAATGTTGGCAAGTTTTTAATTATATTGCTTTTTATTTTAGGCCTCGAACCGAAGACAATGATTGATTTAACTGAATTTAGAAATAGTAAAAGCCTAAAACAGCAGCAGTACAGAGCTGAAAACCAGATTCTTTTGAAAGAGGCAAGTGTGATAGTCAATTAGTTCTTTTCTGGTTGAACCAAAAGAAATACTAATAATTTGTAATTTATAGATTGAAAGTCTAGAGGAAGAACGACTGGATCTGAAAAAAAAAATTCGCCAGATGGCTCAAGAAAGAGGAAAAAGAGCTGCAGCTTCAGGTATATGCGGTTATTCCAAATCCTTGAAAGAATCATTGGAAAATGAATTGTCTGGAGCTGAAATTTTTTGTATCTTATATATATTATAATGATTCTGCTGCAAGCTTAATAAATGAAATAATGGCCTGATGAAGAGTATTTAATTATCATTGATTTCTGTCCTTAATCTGAAACAGGCAAAAACAGAAAAAACACAATGAAATAATTGAACAAAATTTCAGAATCATCGACTTTTGAAAACTTTACAGTATAGTTTTTTAACTCCCACACAATCCTAATATGCTATGATCAATAATAATGATGATATTTAGTAATTTCTATATTGGTATCTGTTGCTGTTAATATCTTCCTTAAAAGCAGTACATTGAAAACTTTCTTTGTACGTTATTCTTTAAGTGAAAGCAATGTTTTATTGAATAAAAATTAACATTTTTATCTTATTTGATATCAAGGGAACAGTTGGTTAAGTTTTGTAATAGCAATTGTAGTGCCTTTTTCTAAGAAGACCATAGAGAAGGAATTTTTTTTTTAAGGAATCATTTCTTTTCTTTTCTTTTTTTTTTTAAGATTTTATTTATTTATTTGACAGAGCAAGATCCCAAGTAGGCAGAGAGGCAGGCAGAGAGAGAGAGGAGGAAGCAGACTCCCTGCCAAGCAGAGAGCCCAATGTGGGACTCCATCCCAGGACCCTGAGATCATGACCTGAGCCAAAGGCAGAGGCTTAACCCACTGAGCCACCCAGGCACCCAAGAAGGAATTTTTTTTAGCTTCACCCAAGTCCACAAGTATTTGAATAATGAAGGGCTTTTTGTTTGTTGCTTTGTTCTTTTTTTTGGTTTGCTTATTTTGATTTTTTTTAAATCATCACAGTCTCTATAATATATCAAAAAATTTCTAGGATGGCAAAACTTCCTAAATTATTAATGTATTAACCAGTTTACTCATTCATGATTCTTACCTATTTTATATGTCTCTAAACTACTTCAGTACTTACTATATTAAAGTATAGAGTGTGTAAAGAATTAAAGAGAAGATAAAAGTCATATTAATTTCTCATATTATTAATATTAAAAGTGAGCTAAATCAGGAGGTTGTATAGGCTACATGTGGATCAAGGATTTTGGAAATATTCTACCTTTTGTTTGAGTTAAAACTTGATTTTCCTGGGATGCTTGGGTGGCTCAGCCGGTTGGGTGTCTGCCTTCAGCTTGGGTCATGATCCCAGGGTCCTGGGATCGAGTCCTGCATTGGGCTCCTTGCTCATCAGGGAGTCTGCTTCACCCTCTGCCTGCTGCTCCCTGCTGCTTCTGTGCTCACTCACTTTCTCTCTTTGACAAATATATGAATAAAATATTTTTTAAAGCTCTTGATTTTACTTTCTAAGAATTAGAATAATGAGAGAGTTATTTTATCTTTCTAATTATTAATTCTTTTATATATAGGGTTAACTGTTGAGGACCTGAACCTAACTGAAAACTTTTCTCAAGAAAATAGAATAGGAGAAAGGAAATTGGATTTTGCAAGCCTCAAAACAATGAGTGAAGCTCAATCAAAGGTAAACAGTATTGTTATGGCAAAGAGAAGAAAAATGTTACTATAAGTGCTTTCATTTCTTCCCCAGTTACTTGATTTTGGACATTGCTTCTTTTTATAGTTGTTAAATAGCTTTTTTTTAAAGTTTAAATAACCTGTTGATCCAAAGATTGATTAATGAGACTTTATTTACTCTAAATACAGATTAAGAGTTCAGATAAAATAGAGCTGCCACATAGGAGACCATCATTTGGTTTTCCACAGTCATATCAGAATGAACCAGAGGAGAATGTCACCATAGGATCATTATCAAGAATGTTATCTGAATTTCAACATAGTGTAGAAAGTGAAGTGGATCCTTTTGTCTCTCTAACTAAACCTTCTTCATCTGTACAAGTAAAAGATAATAATTCACCTCCAGAAACCATTACAATAAAGGAGATTTTTAAAGCACCATGTCTACAATCTCTAAGAAATCTAGAATCATTAGTCAATAGCTTTAATAGGGAGAGGCGTGAAGAAATAGATGACTACTTATACTCTCTTTCTGACTACTCTATGAAGAAAGTGTCAAGAAGCTATCAGGCACTTGAGAAGACTAGTTTCACACAGAAAAGCAGTTCATCTTTACAGGCCTTATCAACAGCTTCAGACTTAATCCAGAAGTTATCACTTAGGCAGAAATCTGCAATATTTTGTGAACAAATTCGTGATAATAGAGCTGACATGGATGAATCACAAGTAGCAACATCAGAAGATGAACAGGTTCATAACCAGATAAAATATGCTGATACCAGTTTGAAAGAAGATCTAAGAAAGAGTGAAGTGCCTTTACAGACAGAGATTTTGAAAAGTAAACTTGATGTTAATCTTCTGGACCATGTGCCTATTACTACACAATCAAAATCATCTCAGGTAGATCCACTTGAAAATCTTATAGAACAGCTACGGAGAGAACTAGTATTTCTTAGATCTCAGGTGAGCTTTCCTCCAGATTCTGTTACTGAGATCACCTTTTTTATTAACTCTTTTTTTTTTTTCCTAACAAAGTTCTCTAAGCAATAATTGTAATAAAAATTTTCTTATGCTTGCACATAACATAAATGTATACACATTTTTTAAAAATTTAAAAATGCAGCGAGTTTGACATGAAATCATTGACTTGCCTAATTTATTAATTATTCCTTTAGAATGAAGTCATAGCACAGGATTTATTGGTCAAGGAAGCACAGAATAGAAGTGCAGAAATAGAGCTTGAACGTCATAGAACCCAGGCAGAACAGGTAGTATAAAGGCAGACTATTAAAAGAGATGATTGTGGTACTAAAGACAAAAACTTTCATTATATTTCTTTGCCTTTTGCTGTGGGAGTGGGTAAAGGGAGAAAGTGGGAGCAAGACCACCAGCTGTTCTACCTTTTGGGTTTTATTGTTATTACTACTGTAATAGCTTATCTCTGGTGTATTATACCTCAATTAGTCAAAATTTTTTAACTTGAAAACTATAGTGATATTTTGTTTTAAAAAATCAACTTTATTCTTTGTGTTCTGTACAGAATGAATTTCTTTCAAGAGAACTAATTGAAAAGGAAAGAGATTTAGAAAGAGGTAGAACAATAATAACCAAATTTCAGAATAAATGTAAGTTATTATTGTTTCTTATTTTTCTGTACTTATTTATCCTATACCGAAAATTATGGATCTAAAAGGACTTTAAAACATTCTTGTTTTCTAGTCTGTTTTAACTTTAATTATCTCCATAATATATAAGCTTCAGTGTCTCTCATTCATGTATTTGGTTTGCCTTGATATATTCATTGTCAAAGTTATAATGGAGATTTTTTTGTGGTGATAAATGAGTCAGTTTTTCTTATTTGTTTAATGAACTTGGAGTTAAAAAATGATTTTAAAAGATGTTTAATGAAGTGAAGACAAAGTATGTTTATGATTTCTTTCAACAGTGAAACATATATGCACATGATTTAAATAGGTGTATCATTGAATTCAACTATTCACACATTGGATTTATAGGTGATTATTTTGTACATTTATTTACTTTGGCATTTCCAAATGGGTATTTTTTCTATATGTGATATATTTGTTATTTGTATAGAGTAGTGTAAGTTGTGAAGAAGGTACTTACTGAATGAGAAAAATATGTCATTTTAGTAAAAGAATTAGCTGAAGAAAATAAGCAGCTGGAAGAAGGTATGAAAGAAATATTGCAAGCTATTAAGGAAATGCAAAAAGATCCTGATGTTAAAGGAGGAGAAACATCTCTAATCATCCCTAGTCTTGAAAGACTAGTTAATGTAAGTTTTTTCCACATAGGTTTTATTTTGTTGTTTCCTGCTTTAAAGATGTTGTTCAGCTGTTCTCTGGCCTTCATTGTTTCTGATGAGACATTTATAGTCATTTGAGTCACTGTTCACTGTTCCCCTGTTTGTTACATGTCGATTTCTCAGGCTTTCAGAACTTCCTCTGTTACTTGGTTTTCACCGGTTTCACTATAGTGTGCATTGGTGTGTGTGTAGGTATGTGTGTGCACGCATATATTTGTATGCGTGTATGTTGTTTGGGGTTTGCTGAGTTTCTTCAGTCTGTTTACTTGTGCTATTCACTACAGTTGAAAAGTTTCCTCTTTTTTAGTTCTTCAGTTATTTTTTTTGTCCCATTGTCTCTGGGACTCCAGTGACACATGTTAGATCTTTTGATAGTGTCCACAAGTTTTTGAGGCTTTTTTCATTTTCCCCCTAATTTTTTTTATATTTTCTCCTCCTGATTGGATAATTGCTATTTATCTTTTTTAAGATCACTGATACTTTCCTCTAACTTCTCAAGTCTTCCATTTAAAAGGTCAGCCTGGTAGAGTTTTTATCAGAATTTGGAGTTCCTTTTTGCTGGTTATTTTTTTTCTGGAATTCCTGTCTTACTTTCCAGACTTTGGGCTCTGTCTCTGGTTTTCTTGGCCAGAAAGATGACAGGTCACTGCAACTGTAGCCTGTCCCTTCCCCATAGCACTACCCTCCCCCCTGCAAAATGCACTCATCAGTGGTTCTGTCTTCCAAGTTTTAAGTCCTCTTCAAAATCTACTTTCTTTTGTTTATTTTCTAGAATCTTGTTAAGTGTGGGAAGGTAGTCTGCTAGGACCTTATGCCAGAAACCTAGAAGTGTAACAGGATGTAGTAGGAATATTGTAAATTCCTTAAGCATTGCTTAAGGAATGCTTAAGCATTGCTACAGGAAAAATATTAGCCATCAAATAATAGTCTATTTACATCTACTATATAGAGATTTGAGCATTCTACACTATTGAGTATTACATAAACTTGAATAATATATGCATTTTAAATTATTAATATTTAAATAAATTATTTACATAATCTGAACATACTTAGCATATATTATTGCTTCCCAAGTTTGTGCTTCCCAAGAAAATGTTATTTGTTGAATTGCTTTTTTTATGGTGAATTAGTCAGTAGTTGAACACTTGTTCTTAGCAGCACTGTATTGTAGCAGAGAAGAAGAGTGATACTGGTATGTTCAAAACTTCTGAAGCAGGAAGATCATTTTGACAAATTTATAAGAACCATTTAATTCTCTTTATATTTTACTCATTTTTATGTTTCTTCTCCTGTTGGTGACTTTGTTTGCCTCTGTTATTTTGAGTGTCTAAAATGATTCTTCATGCTTTTTCTGTGAACATCTTTCATCTGTGATGCTACTCACTATTGATAGTGTGTCTAACTCAAACTATTTTCCAAGGGAAACTCCACTTAGTGACCAAATACAAACAGAACAGATAGAGCAGGAAATTCTAACTTCTTCTGTTTCAGTTGACAGTTTCTGGTCTTGCCAGGACCACTGTTTGCAGAGATTTCATCTGCTTCTATCTTGGGTTGTCGTTCTTTTCTGATTGATATGCCCTGTCTGTAACTCACAAATGACCTAACAATTCCTGCTGTAAGAAATCTTCAGAATCAGTGACACTTTAGTTGAGATATTTCTTGATTATGTACTTCATTTCACTTTCTGTCGCCACAGGTTATTTTTCAGTACCTCTAATCACCCTTTAATCTCATTTTAAGAAAAGGGCACATAGACAACATGGTGCTTGTTCTCAGCAAGACAGCTGACGAGGCTACCTTGATGTCTGTCACAGTACCTCCTTCTACTTACTTCTGTCTTCCTGGTATCCCCTTTGAATTAGTGTAATTTCTTATTCCATATGATCCCTGCCTCAGTCTCCTGAGGGTCAAAGCTTACTTCCATAAAACTTCTGCCTCAAATTGACTGGATCACTAACCTTCTTTGTCTTTGCCTTGTTTTCTGAAGCTTTCTTTACTTTGCAGTTAGCAGCTTTGTTATATATAATTTCTTTAAAATGCATATATATTTATATGTATGTACTCTGTCAGTGTGTACTGGGGTGTATGTATATTTATGTATGCCATTGTTGGCAAATTAGGATGAATGAAGCATTTTTGATAATATTTTAATATTTGACATACTATTTTTGCTTATCCAGCCGTTTTGGATAATACTTTGTTACCATATGTTGCCTTTTTGTCATATATGCTTCAACTGTGTGGAGAGGAAGCAATGAAGAATTCACTTAATTAAATGTAGTAACTATTTCAGTCCTCTGATCATGCTTTAAATATGGGTGCTGCATAGTTTCAAAGTATCTGCATATAAATTATCTCATTTTGACTGTAAAAACTTTCTAAAGTGGGCAGATGTGACATTATTTCCTCTTCTTTAGAGATAAGGAAACTAAGGTTTAAAGAATTTAAGTCACTTGCTGAGCTAGTAAGAGATTGGTTAAGATTTGAACCCTAATCCTCTTACTGCCTTCCAGTTGTTTTTCTAGTCCAGCAGTCTACTAAAATTAGCTAAATGTTAAATGTTATAGCGAGGTAATTACTATGCTTGGAATACTGATGTAAATTAATCTAGAGTTTTATGAATTTAGATTCACAAATAAGAAATAGTTTTGGCATATTTTGTAATTATTCCTGTCAGTGAAGAGTAAAATGCCTAAATGTGAATTTTATTTAAAAGGTAGTTTTTTTTCTTATTATGATTTTAGTATTTTGCTTTACACTTTTTCAATATAATCTAAATTTATTAGGCTATAGAATCGAAGAATGCAGAAGGAATCTTTGATGCTAATCTGCATTTGAAAGCCCAAGTTGACCAACTTACTGGAAGAAATGAAGAATTAAGGCAGGAGCTCAGGGAATCTCGGAAGGAGGCGATCAGTTATTCTCAGCAGTTGGCAAAAGCAAATTTAAAGGTGAGAATATGAATAAATAATAGAAAATGCTAAACATTCTGAACATAGTTTTAATATGAAACTTTTAATTTTTTTTAAAAGACTGAGAAAATTCTTCTTGAATTAATTCAACATTAAGAAAACTCCTTTTTGGATTTTTCCTAAATAAGTGGGAAATAAGTACCTTTTATAATATAAAAGAATACAAAAATTCTAAGTCTATACATAGGTAGTTCTAAATAAAATTTAAAGTATAGTTTAATTGATGTCTGGTGGTAGGGCATTCATACATTTACTTTTTGAAAATACTCAGTAGGAAGAAAAAGTTACTAGCTCTTAAATTTGGCTTTGGTTTTGAGAGATGTGACTCTCATTTTTGAACTGTTTGTTTCCAGGTAGATCATCTTGAAAAAGAGATCATTCTTTTACGGCAATCAGAAGGATCAAATGTTGTTTTTAAAGGAGTGGACTTACCTGATGGGATAGCACCATCTAGTGCCAATATTATTAATTCTCAAAATGAATATTTAATACATATCTTACAGGTAGTAAAAATTTTGCATCTCAATAAGAAAAGCTATTGATAGTATGTTTCTTCATATATTCCTTTGAGTATTCTTAGAATATTATCATTGAGATATATTTTTATTGGATTTTTTTTAAGATTTTTAAATTTATTTATTAGAGAAAGAGAGGGGGAGAGAGCGAGCACAGGCAGACAGAATGGCAGTTGGATTTTGATATTAAATGGAATATTATGAATGAAAGCAGTTTGTTCCATTCATCTGTATTAAGAAGCATGCTGACATATTTTGTGGACATACATGTCATGAAATATATGATTAACAGGTAGAATGATGTAGCTAAGGTGGTAATGTATAAATAGAGGAGCCCTTTTATTTAGTGCTGGTTGGAAAAGCAATTCAAGTGAATAAAGTCTGCTACAATTTTTAGTGAAATGATTAAATTGTTCCTTTTTTATTTTAACTACAAGAGAAAGTTTTTAAATTAAATTGTCTTTAATGTTTTTCTTCCCTTTCAACTTGTGTTGGTTAATTCATTAGTAAATTAGAAAGGGTAGTGCTTGCCCTGGGTGTGTAAGTTTTGCTGCCTATATTGTGGTCATTATGAATGGCCTAATGAGAGATACTTTTCATTATTTCATTTGAAGTGTGAATGCCCGTAACATCACATTCATTTGAAATATAATTACGAAAATGTGTTTGGAATGAAGAAAATATGTTTTTGATTATTAGCGCTACTGTTTCCATCTCCTAGATGATCCCTTTGTGAATATACCTGAGTGATGATTACTAAATAATACTTGTTTTTGTATTTGAAAAATGTTTTTGTATTTGTATATTATATTTGATAAACATTACTTTTTTTCACCTTTATATAAAAAAAAATGAAAGGCATTTTGGTAGATTAGAGAGTACCAATTGGGAATCTGAAAACCTGTTCATAGCAAAACATGTACTAAAAAACAAAACAAAACAAAACATGTACTTGGACTTCCAATCCCCTAAGAGTGATAGATGTAGCCAAGGCCTTTGGAGCCATGCAAGACTAACTTTTTAAGTGTTGGATTTGCATGTGTATAAGGCACCTGACACCAGGATTGCCATATGTGCTCAGCAGTGGTTACCAAGTGTAGTTTTATGAGCTTTTTAATGTTGAGTTAATCTTTCTAAGTCCCTTTCTTTGTCTATGAAATGAAGTAATTGCAAAGAGTTGTTTGAATGGAGGCACGAACGGGTATGTTCACAAAAGTGTATGTGAGGCTGAGTGACTAGAAGAAGTTCATAACCACTGGATCTGATCATGTATGTGGATACTGAAATTATCAAATATGGTACAAATAATTTTACCAGTTTTATACTACTTCTCTTTATACATATTGCCTCCTTTAATATGCCTTAAACTAAGATGTTCCATATATTATAGAAATTACCTGTGCTGCTAATGAAGTGGATGACTATATTCTCTTTTATATATTTTTCTATAATCTTGTCAAAGTATGAATTTATACTTTCCAGTTTAAAATATATTCTGATTCTTTTTGCATTCTTATTTCTCAACCAATTTTTAGGAACTAGAATGTAAAGAAAATAAATTAAAGACCTTAGAAGATTCTCTTGAAGACTATAACAGAAAATTTGCAGTAATTCGTCATCAGCAAAGCTTATTATATAAAGAATATCTAAGGTATAAGTGTTAGCAAAACTTTTGTAATGTAATTGCAGCATATTCTTAGTAATAATGAAAGAAATGTAAAAAAATACTTTGTTTTATCCTTCCCTCGTGCCTCTTCCCTTCTATTTTATGTCTTAGTTTCCTTATCTATGAATTTCTGAGATAGTAATGCCTTTTTTATAGGGTTATTACAAAATCTAATTGAATTGTTACATGAAAATGCTCAGATATGAATATTTTGCAAATGTCCTGGCACATGAACATTTTGTAAATGTCAGCTGCTAGCATCATTCTTCATCATTACTGTCATCATTATTGATATATTTTCATTGGTAACTAGTATGTTTCTCTTTATCTCTGCTATTTCATCTATATCAACCAAATAATTTTCTTAGAAGTCGTTAGAATACCAGATCAACGGTGATTTAAATACGAAGTGTAATTGTTATGTGATCTAACAAGAAACCCAAAGCTAATTATAGGGTAGGCCACATTTAAGGGTTGTCATTATCTTCTATTACAGTTTATAAAATAGATGTAGGAGTTCAAGGAAGAGGAAACCATGCCCACTGGAGAAGAGACATATTTTTTTTTCCACACAACTTTCTATTTTTAGTTTAAAAAATTTTCCAGAACCTTCTAACATAGCAGACTTTGACTCCGATCACATTAGCCAGAATTGGGCTAATGAGCTGTCCAAGTCATACGTTCAAGTCTCAACCATTCAGTGGCAAAGAGAGTGGTGGCTCTGTAATTTGTTTATGCCAGCCAGATTGCAGGTGACTGTAGAATGTCTCTCAGGTAAGCAACAGTGTCTTACACACTTTCCTTTAAATCAAATGATTACTACTGTTGTTTATATTCTAAGTATTTTGCAACTGGTTAACCCTCAAGTTTTAAGAGTAGGGTCAGAATATTGAGAACTGATTTCCAGAATTAGTTTGGAGTGTTGATTATTTTCCTGTTTGTTTTCTGTTTTTAATAAAATGTTGTAAGATTCACCTTCATTTGTTATATTTTAACAGTTGTAGAGTTGTGACTCATGGAATAATGAAAGTAACTTGATAGATAAAATAATATCTATACATTGCATTTATTTAATAAAAATAGAACTTACAGGCTAAATCCTTGTCAAATGGAATTTTGAGATACTCTCTTACCAGATACCAGGAGCTGTGATGCCTCTTGTTTTCCTGTAGTAAATATTTTATTAGGTTTTATTATATTGTCATTTTTATTTTTTTGGAAGTGAAAAGGAGGCCTGGAAGATAGAATCTGAAACAGTAAAAGAGGAAAAGAAAAAACTAGAGGATCAAATCCAACAAGATGCTATAAAAGTAAAAGAATATAATGTAAGTAAAACTCTTTTAAAATCAGTGTACAATATTGTACCAACTAAGATAGCTACATTCAACAAGTAATATAAATGTGTCTTTGTGCAGAATTTGCTCAGTGCTCTTCAGATGGATTCAGATGAAATGAAAAAAACACTTTCAGAAAATAGTAGAAAAATCACAGTCCTGCAAGTGAATGAAAAGTCACTCATAAGACAGTATACTACTTTAGTAGAAATGGAGCGACAGCTTAGGAAAGAAAATGGGAAACAGAAGAATGAATTGATAGCAATGGAAGCTGAAGTTGGTGAAAAAATTGGACGTTTGCAACGATTTAAGGTACATCTGATTTTTTTTTTTTTTGGCTCTATAATAACTTTGAAGTATGAGAGAATAATATAATGAACAGCCATCTCCTGGATTAATACGTAACATTTATTAACATTGTGCATTATTGCTTCATCTGTTCCTTATAGGAATAAATTGCAGACATTTCTTCCCTTAGTATTTTAGTGTGCATTTCTAAAAAAGCCTTTTTTTGTTTACATATCACTAACTTTATCACATTTAACAAAAGGGACAATAATTGCCTTACATTATCTAATGTCCAGGCCATATTCACATTTCCTCAGTTGTTCCAGGATCCAGTTAAGGACTCTGCATTATATTTATATGTTATATGTCATTAAGTCTTTAATATTCACAGAAGCTCCTGGGTTTTTTTTTCCTCTGTGAAAATGTTGAAGATTTACCTTCTTTTTTTTTTTTTTTTTTTTGTAATTTTGCTTATCCCTCTATTCGTTGTATTTACTAAAAGCTTTAAAGCCTTGGGTATGTCAGATTAAACATTTTTTTTTTTAAGATTTTTTATTTATTTATTTGACAGAGAAAAATCACAAGTAGATGGAGAGGCAGGCAGAGAGAGAGAGAGAGAGAGGGAAGCAGGCTCCCTGCCGAGCAGGGAGCCCGATGCGGGACTTGATCCCAGGACCCTGAGATCATGACCTGAGCCGAAGGCAGCTGCTTAACCCACTGAGCCACCCAGGCGCCCAGATTAAACATTTCTGATAAGAATACTCCATCCAAAGTTGAGAGGCAACATGGGGGATTTGGGGGGTAGGAAAGGAATGAATGAAACAAGATGAGATCGGGAGGGAGACAAACCCTTAATCTCACAAAACAAATGGAGGATTGCCGGGGGGAGGGGGATAGGGAGAGGGTGGTTGTGCTATGGACATTAGGGAAGGTATTTGCTATGGGGAGTGCTGTGAAGTGTAAACCCTGGTGATTCACAGACCTGTACCCCTGGGGCTAATAATACATTTTAGGTTAATTAAAAAATTAAAAAAAAATAAAAAGAATACTCCATCCATAATCCATTGTACTTTAATACTTTATGTTGCATCACTTTAAGAGGTAGAATGTTTGATAGTCCCATGTTTCATGCATGATTATTATCTTAAGGGGCAAACAGTCATATATCTCTATTAATAAGTGACTTAGTTAACTGGTGATATTTTGGTACCATGCAAATAACCAGTTGTTTGCCAGGCTTTAGGATCCACTGATGATTGTTGTTATCTGACTCAGTTATTTCATTAGAAGTTGCAAAAATTATTTTCTAGTTATGTTGTTTTCTACATGTATTGTCCAATAGTCTTTTGTAAAATAAAGAGCTTTTCCGCATTAGTCCAGGCTATTTATTCAGTTATCTTAAAGTATAGTCCTACTAGAAAGCTTCATTCTTTCTTTCGAATGATAGTCTTCAGAAATCAGAGATGGTGTACTCTGCTTCAACTTTTGCCAGACTTACCCAGCTTTCTGTTCTTTCAGTATCATTACAGACTCACATACTTAGTTGTTGTTTGTTAGTCTTCATTGTGGCCAGTGGGAGCTCTTTGTAAAGCCAGCTCTCATTTCCTTTTGACAAGAATCCAGTAGTCTTTGAGCCAAGCTTCAAATGTTGGTTTGTTTTCTGGCACAAGATATTCAGGATTTAACTTATATGATTTTATACAGATTTGAAATCAACCGTTATGCTAAAGAACCCTGGTTCTTTTTAGTGGGAAAGGCATTTAGATACCAAAAACTGGTCACTAGATATTACTGTTCTTGAAGTTTCATTGCTACTTGGTCCCCTTCAGTGGACAAATTAGTAAAACGTGTATATTTAAACCATGAGTTCATATTGTTATCTCCAATTCAGATTTAATATAATAGGGTTAGGAAATGGTATGGAGTTGTTACTAACTTTGATTTAGTACTCGTATTTTCTTTTTCTTACATGGAAATCTGTTATTAACATTAAAGTAATTGCTCTATCCTATAATATTCACACATTAATTTGAAGATAATCTTGCATTGGTATTAACAACAGCAGCAGCAGTGCTACCAAATTTAGTTTAAAATTTCTATATAGTTCTTATTTTCTTTAGAATATCTTTCAATAGGATATAGTCAAGGTAATCTATTCAACAGTAACTTGAAATAATTTTCTTAGTGTGGTTATGCTATAAATTTGCTATATAAGTTAGGCTCATTTGTTTTGCCTTTGTCTTCAAACTCAGATGTTACTTTTGTTTTCTTTTTTTAATTTGATTTGAATATATAAAACATCTGCATGTTTCAAACATATAGTCAGAGAAATCTTACTTCTCTATACCTTTGACTCCATTCTGCCCTCCCTGCTCTATGTAACTGATTATCCTTTTAATGATTGCATACACTGTATACTCTTTTACACCTGCGTTACATCTTGTTTAGCCTATTTTAAGCATGTACATTTTGAGTTTACATGTCCAAATTTACATAGGATCATGTAAACAAAAAAGAATTCAAAATAGAATTAAAATGAAGCTGAGTTCCTTACTATTCACTTTTAAAAATAGTAATAGGTGAAATTGTAATGCTAACAAACATTTTCCATGTGATCTTAAAGCTGACCCCTGATGCAGAAAGGAACTTACTGAATAATGAAAGCTATTTTTATTTGGACATGTAATAAGGAAACTTTGAGTCTTCAAAAGTGTTCTTGTTTTTATTTTTGTGTTTTTCTTGGAGTATTGCACATATAGCTAGTGCATGGGGTAGAAGGGAAAAAAGAACTAGAATGCTCTTCTCCTTAACCTGATTGTTCAACCTGTGTTTGGGGCCTGGTACATGACCACTGGAAAGCCACAAATTGGGTATTTTTAGGGAATTGGAAATAGGAAACTTCTCCCCATCCAAATAAATTGTGAAGCCAAACTCCAAGGGTATGGTAGAATAATGTGTACTTACGTAGGTGGAAAAGAAAAGCTGTAAAAATGAGATGTGAAGCGCAATTAATGAATATTTTTCGCTCATTATTGTACTTCAGAAGAAATTTTAACAGTAAATTCTTTTTTTTTTTTTTAAGATTTTATTTATTTGTGAGAGAGAGAAAGAGAGACAGAGTGAGAGAGCATGAGGGGGAGGTCAGAGGGAGAAGCAGATTCCCCATGGAGCTGGGAGCCTGATGTGGGACTCGATCCCAGGACTCCAGGATCATGACCTGAGCCGAAGGCAGTTGCTTAACCAACTGAGCCACCCAGGCGCCCCAACAGTAAATTCTTTATCTTCGTCACTTTATAAATTTGGTTATTCCTTACACTATTTCATCAACTTACTTTAGAGAGAAATAAAAGTTCAGATTACTTCTTCTTAGTGTTAATATAGTGTCTTGGTGTTGTGTCTTTTTATAGTTGTATAGCTGAGTAGAACATGAAACAAGTAACTGAAAGTCTTTCATATTATTTATTAGAGATAGCTATGATAGAGAGAAATTTTTTTCTCCTCAGGTATTGTTTGCTTCATGTGAACAAAAGGTTTTCTTTTATTACAAAGCTACTTTGTGTAACTGTAATAAGGAGAAATAGCTATCGTAATGTGGTGATGCTAATTTTGCCACTCAGCTAACTAAAGGCAAGTTTTTTTTAATCTTACAAAATTTAGAAAAGCCATCCAGGGATATATTCTGAGTGATATATTTTCTTGCTCCTTTGTATGGTGTTTTTCTGGAATTAATTTAATTTTGTTTTATTGTGATAGTTATGAAAGAATTCCCTTTATTTTTATTATTTAAAATCTCTAAATAATATTATTTCTTATAGGAAACAAAATAATTATTTTAATTTTTTAATACATGAGAAATCTTTAAAAAAAAAAAAAGATTTTAAAATCTGTATTCCTTTTAGCTGTATTGTCTTATGCTTCACCAGAAAAAAATACACTAACTTAACTCAGTGTATCCTTATTTACACAGGAGATGGCCATTTTCAAGATTGCAGCTCTCCAAAAAGTTATAGATAATAGTGTTTCTTTGTCTGAACTAGAATTGGCCAATAAACAATACAATGAGTTGACTGCAAAATACAGGGATATCTTACAAAAAGATAATATGCTGGTTCAAAGAACAAATAAATTGGAACATTTAGAGGTAAGTTTACGTGGTCCTTAAACCTTGTACTATTAGCTGTTTTTCTTGGGTGGTCGTACCGGTACGTGCAGAATGACTTCCAGATGACTTCATCCTGTCATCCTTCCTTAGTCCACTTGCATAATTTTATTTAATCAAGCCTCTTTTCCCCCGGCACTTAAAAAAGAAAAAGACAAGCATGAACCAAATAGGAAAATTATAACTAAAAGAGAGAGAATCATTCAGTACCCATCCCTTTCTCTTCCCAGTGCAAATTATTTTCTCATAATCCTTGGCTTATTATGTCCCTTGGGATGATGTAGCTGAGAATGGCTCTTCCTGGACCATGGATGAGCTCTGGAAGTTCCCATCCTTTCTTACTGTACAGATAAGAAAAATAGGATAAGGTATCATAAGTTTCTTTCAAATAATATGTGAATCTGGCCCAGAATCCTTTGTAGTTCTCTTCTAGCCACTTGACTTCCATACCTTTAACAGTAGGCAAAACCAGCTCCTGATTTGTTCATCTTCTTCTTCAAAAATAAGAACTTATGTGCTTGCTTCGGCAGCACATAATACTAAAAAAAAAAAATAATAATAAGAGCTTATGTCTTTTGACTTACTCTCTTTTGTGATCCTCTCCTAGGACAGGAATGAGGTCTAATTTTGAAGTTTTTTAGATTGTACTTGTGTAGAGAGACATAATCAAAGAACACCCAAATGTCATTAACAGCTTTGAATGACTTCTATAAAATTATCTGAGTTTTTTTTCCTTTTTTTTTTTTTTTTTTTTACAGATTTTATTTATTTATTTGACAGAAATCAGAAGTAGGCAGAGAGGCAGACAGAGAGAGAGAGAGAGGAGGAAGCAGGCTCCCTGCTGAGGAGAGAGCCCCATGTGGGGCTTGATCTCAGGACCCTGGGATCATGACCTGAGCCAAAGGCAGAGGCTTAAACCACTGAGCCACCCAGGCACCCCGCTCTTAGTTATTTATTAATACTAACTATAAGTAATCATGATCAGTTTACTTTTTACTGTTTTTACTAATGAGAGATGATTATGTTAATTTTTATAGAAAATTTAAGTATTTAGCTGTGGTAATAATTTATTTTACTTTTTCCCCATCTTTCATGTCCTTTGCCCTCTTCCTCTGAAGCATTTGAAAATCCAGTATAGCAGTGTGTTAACATAGAAATAAGTAATTTTTAACTTTTATTTATTTTTGCAAAGAATATTTTTGTCTTCCTTTAAAATTAAAAAAAAATTACATTTGAATTATATCTCTTCCTCTCCTTCCTGCATCTTGATTATAATTATGAATATATATTTATCCCTATTGACAATGTTTTCATTTTATTCTTTATTATGTGTATTGTGTGTAGCCATTACTCCTGTCCCTATCCCCCATATTACCTCCTCCTTACTACCACTGTAGTGATTATTCTATACATGAACCTGACCATGTGACACCCTGCTTCAAACCTATCAACAGCTGCTAGTCACTTAAAGAGTAAAAGTCAAATTTCTTTCATGATTAGGCCCCACTTACCTCATGTCATCTCCTGTGATGCTCTAAGTACTTTTACAAGTTATGTTTTTGACACTGAACTACTAGTTTTCTGGAACACAGTGTTTTTCCCTATATATGTCCTTTCATAACCATTGTTTCCTTGTCTAGGAGCTCTCCCCTCTCTCTCAGCTTATGTGCTCAGTGAATTTCTGTTCATGCTTAAAACTTTGTTCACACATTATCTTTTTTTCAGAAGCATCTTTCTTTATTGAACAAAGATCCTCTGTTTCTATTAGTTCCCTGTCTTATACATAGTTCGGCTCTTTATTTCACACCATATTGTGAGTGTTGATCATCTGCATCCCCAACTGGAATATTAGCTTCTTAATGTCAGGAACTCTACTTATTTCATTTTTGTGTGTTTAGTGCCTCCTGTTTGGCACACAGTTAAACCTAATAAGTGTAGACCTTGAGAGAGTGATTAATGGTGTAGAGCCATAGTGCAAAGGCCATCAGATGTGATTAGGAAATCATTGATGCCTGCCAAGAGTGAAGTTCTTGAGATTAAAGGTGATGAAATTTTAGAATATAGAGTGGGTGATAAGGAAATGCAAAAAATGAATGACTGATAAGGCAATAGAAAAACTAGAAATTAGATGACAGAAGAAAAGAGAAATAGATACGGGCCAAGGTAGAATCAAGATAAAGACTTGTTTTATCAACTTCTTTTTCTTTTAAATAAAGGAGACCAATGAAGTTTGAGGGGAGAGGGAAAGAAAATTTAAAGCAAATAGGGAGAGAACAATTAAAGATTGGAGAGGAGGGTGGTAAAAGCGTGCCTTTGCTGCCAAGGCAGGGGAGTGAGAATAGGATCTGGAACAAAACTGAAGTTCTCCAAGAAAGTCAGGAAGTGGGGGCACAGGGAGACGAGAACGGGAATTCTGGATACACCTTGCCTGGATCGTGGTTGATATATTCAGCTGGATCGTGGTTGATATATTCAGCTGGATCGTGGTTGATATATTCAGCTATATATCCCCTCAACCACATCTCACCAGAATGACTAGGAGGAGGAACACCCAACAGAGGAAAAATTCAAAGACCATGCCCTCTGCCACAGAATTATTGGATATGGACGTAAACAGTATATACATAGGGACTTATGAAAGTGAATTCAGGGTAATAATTACCCAGGCAATGGCTAGGTTGGAGAAAACCATTAGTGGCAATATAGAATCTCTAAGGGTGGAAGTGAGAGCCAATCTGGCAGAAGTTAAAAATGCTATCAATGAGATCCAATATAATCTAAATACTCTTAACAGCTAGGGTAACCAAGGCAGAAGATAGAATTAGTGATCTAGAAAACAGACTGATACAAAAGAAGGATCAGGAGGACCTGGAACAAACAGCTTAGAAGCCATGAAAACAGAATTAGGGAAATAAATGATGCCATGAAACGTTCCAACGTCGAATTACTGGGACCCCCCAGGGGGTGGAGAAAGAAGACTAGAAGATTATAGTTGAATAAATTCTGGATGAAGATTTCCCCAATCTGAGGAATGAAACAAGTGTTCATGTCCTACAGGCAGAATGGACACCCTGCAAGATCAATGAATCTCAAAAGATCTCCAGACACTTAATTGTGAAAATTCACAAATCATAATTTTAGACAAGAGGTCCTAAGGACACCTTAGGGGAAAGAGATTCCTTATATACAGAGGAAGGTCCATCAGAATGATGCCAGACCTGTCCACAGAAACCTGGCAAGCTAGAAAGGGCTGGCAAGACATAATCAGGGCACTAAATGAGAAGAACATGCATCCAAGAATACTTTAACCAGCAAGGCTCACATTCAGAATGATTGGAGAGATTAAGAGCTTCCAGAACTGGCAAGGTTTAAAAGAGTATGTGACCACCAAGCAAGCCGGCACTACAAGAAATATTAAGGGGGGTTCTATAAAAGAAGAAAGAACCCAAGAGTGACATAGAATAGAAATTCACAGAGACAATCTATAGAAACAAGGACTTCACAGACAGCATGATGTCAATAAAATCTTATCTTTGAATAATCACTCTCAAAATGAATGGCCTATATGCTCCCATAAAAGGGCACAGGATTGCAGACTGGATAAAACGACAGGACCCATCCCTAGGCTGTCTACAAGAGATACATTTTGAACCTAAAGATACATCCAGACTGAAAGTGAAGGAATGGAGATCCATCTTTCATGCCAACGGGCCTCAGAAGAAAGCTGGGTAGTGATTCTCATATCAGATAAATTAGATTTTAAGCCAAAGACTATAGTCAGAGATACAGAAGGACACTACATCATTCTTAAAGGGTCTATCCACCAAGAAGATCTAACAATTGTAAATATCTATGCCCCCAATATGGGAGTAGCCAACTACATAAGCCAACTGTTAATCAAAAATAAAGAGTTATATTGATGGGGCACCTGAGTGGCTCAGTTGGTTAAGCCTCTGCCTTTGGCTCAGGTCATGATCCCAGGGTCTTGGGATCGAGCCCTGCATGGTGGGGGGGTCTCTGCTCAGTAGGGAGCCTGCTTCCTCCTCTCTCTCTCTGCCCACTGTGATCTCCGTCTGACAAATAAATAAATAAAATTTTTTTAAAAGAGTTATATTGATATGAATACATTAATTGTGAGGGATCTTAACGTGCTACTCTCAATAACAGACAGATCATCTGAGCAGAAGAGTCAATAAAGAAACAAGAGCTTTGAATAACACATTGGGCCAGATGGACCTCATAGATATATACAAAACATTCCACCCTAAAACAACAGAATACTCATTCTTCTCGAGTGCACATGGAACTTTCCCCAGAATAGAATACATTCCAGGTCACAAATCAGGTCTCAACTGATACCAAAAGATTGAGATTCTTCCATGCATATTCTCAGAGCACGATGCTTTGAAACTGGAACTCAACCACAAGAAGAAGTTTGGAAGGAATTCAAACACTTGGAAGCTAAAGACCATCCTGCCAAAAATGTTTTGATCAACCAGGAAACTAAAAAGAACTCAAAAAATTCATGGAAACCAATGAGAATGAAGACACATGGGTCCAAAACCTATGGGATATGGCAAAGGCGGTCCTAAGGGGGAAATACATGTCAATCTAAGCCTCACTCAAAAAAAAACTGAAAAATCCCAAATACACCAGCTCTCTTTACACCTTAAAGAACTGGAAAATCAACAACAAATTAAGCCAACCCCACACACAAGAAGGGAAATAATCAAGGTTACAGTAGAGATCAATGAGATAGAAACTAGAGATACAGTAGAATACATCAACTAAACTAGAAGCTGATTCTTTGAAAGAATCAATAAGAGTGATAAACCATTGGCCAAACTAATCCAAAAGAAAACAGAGAGGACCCAAATTAATAAACTTATGAATGAAAAGGGAGAGATCATAACACCAAGGAAATAGAAACAATCATCAGAAATTATTATCAACAGTTACATGCCAATAAGTTAAGCACATTAGATGAAATGGATGCATTCCTGGAAACCTATAAACTTCCAAAACTGAAACAGGAAGAAATTGACAACCTGATAGACCAATACCTAGTAACGAGATTAAAGCAGTGATCCAAAACTTCCCAAAAAATCAAGAACCCAGGACCTGATGGATTCCCTGGAGAATTCTACCAAACAATCGAAAAAGAAATAATCCTTATTCTCCTGAAGCTGTTAAAAAAAAGAAAGAAAGAAAGAAAGAAAGAAACAGAAGGAAAACTTCCAGACTCTTTCTATGAAGCCAGCATTACACCCTTATCCCCAAACCAGGCAAAGACCCCATCAGAAAGGAGACTTTCAGACCAATATCCCTAATGAATATGGATGCTAAGATTCTCAACAAGATCCTAGCTAATAGGATCCAACAGTACATTAAAAAGATTATCCACTATGACCAGGTGGGATTTATCCATGGGATGTAAGGGTGGTTTAACATTCACAAATCAATTGATGTAATAGAACAAATCAATAAGAGAAGAGAGAAGGACCACATGGTCCTCTCAATTGATGCAGAAAAAGCATTTGACAAAATACAGCATCCTTTCATGATTAAAACTCTTCAAAGTATAGGGATAGAGGGAACTTGCCTCAACTTCATAAAATCCATCTATGAAAAACCCACAGCAAATATCATTCTCAATGGGGAAAAGCTGAGATCCTTCCCTTTGAGATCAAGAACATGACAAGGATGTCTCTTTTCACCACTGTTGTTCAACGTAGTACTAGAAGTCCTAGCAACAGCAGTCAGACAACAAAAAGAAAAAGTATTCACATTGGCAAAAAGATGTCAAAGTCTCTTTCTTTGCAGATGACATGATACTTTATATGGAAAACCCAAAAAACCCCACACAGAAACTACTAGAACTCATACAGCAATTTAATAATGTGGCAGGATACAAAATCAGTGCACAAAAATCATTTGCTTTCTCATACACTAACAATGAAACCGTAGAAAGGGAAATTAGAGAATCGATTCTATTTACTATAGCACCAAGAAGCATAAGATACCTGGGAATAAACCTAACCAAAGAGGTAAAAGATCTGTACTCAATGAACTATATAACACTCGTGAAAAAATTGAAGAAGACAGAGAAAGATTGAAAAGCATTCCATGCTCATGGATCGAAAGAATAAACATTGTTAAAATGTCTATACTGCCTAGAGCAATCTATGCTTTCAGTGCCATCCTGATCAAAACTCCACAGGCATTTTTCTTTTTCTTTTCTTTTTTTTTTTAAGATCTTATTTATTTATTTATTTATTTATTTATTTATTTATGTAACAGACAGAGATCACAAGTAGGCAGAGAGGCAGGCAGACAGAGGAGGAAGCAGGCTCCCTGCTGAGCAGAGAGCCCCATGCGGGGCTCGATCCCAGGACCCTGAGGCCAAGGCTTTAACCCACTGAGCCACCCAGGCGCCCCTTTACAGGCATTTTTCAAAGTGCTAGAACAAACAGTCCTAAAATTTGTATGGAACCGGAAAAGGCCCCAAATTAAGGAAATGTTGAAAAAGAAAAACAAAACTGGGGATGTCATGTTGTTTGATTTCAAGCTTTACTACAAGCTGTGATCACCAGGAGAGTGTGGTACTGGCACAAAAACGGACACATAGGCTAATGGAACAGAGTAGAGAGTCCCGATATGGACTGCAACTCTATGGTCAAATTATCTTCGACAGGGGCACCTGGGTGGCTCAGTGGGTTAAAGCCTCTGTGTTTGGCTCAGGTCATGATCCCAGTGTCCCAGGGGATCGAGCCCCGCATCGGGCTGTCTGCTCAGCAGGGAGCCTGCATCCTCCTCTCTCTCTCTGCCTGCCTCTCTGCCTGCTTGTGATCTCTGTCAAATAAATAAATAAAGAAGTCTTAAAAAAAAAAGTATCTTCAACACAGCAGGAAAAAATATCCAGTGGAAAAAAGGCAGTCTCTTCAATAAATGGTGCTGGGAAAATTGGACAGCTATGTGTAGAAGAGTGAAACTTGACTGTTCTCTTACACCATACACAAAGATAAACTGGAAATGGATAAAAGACCTCAATGTAAGGCAGGAATTTATTAAAATCCTGGAGGGGAACATAGGCAGTAACCTCTTTGACATCAGCCACAGCAACTTCTTTCAAGACATGTGCCTCCAAAGGCAAAGGAAATAGAACTGAAAATGAACTTTTGGGACTTCATCAAGATCAAAAGCTTCTGCACAGCAAATGAAACAGTCAACAAAACAAAGAGGCAACCCACGGAATGGGATAAGATATTCGAAAATGACACTACAGACAAAGGGCTGATATCCAAGGTCTATCAAGAACTCCTCAAACTCAACACTCAAAAAACAGATAATCATGTCAAAAAAATGGGCAGAAGGCATGAACAGACACTTCTCCAAAGAAGACGTACAAATGGCTAACAGACACATGAAAAGATGTTCATCATCATTAGCCATCATGGAGATTCAAATCAAAACCAATTGAGATACCACCTTCCACCAGTTAGAATGGCCAAAATCAACAAAACAGTAAACAGCAAGTGTTGGAGAGGATGTGGAGAAAAGGGAACCCTCTTACATTGTTGGTGGGAATGCAAGTTGGTGCATCCACTTTGGAAAACAGTGTGGAGATTCCTTAAGAAATTAAAAATAGAGCTACCCTCTGACCCTGTAATTGCACCACTGGGTATTTATTCCAAAGATACAGATGTAGTGAAAAGAAGGACCATCTGTACCCCAATATTCATAGCAGCAATGGCCACAATCACCAAACTGTGGGAAGAGCAGGATGCCCTTCAACAGACAAATGGATAAAGAAGATATGGTCCATATGTACAATGGATATTATGCGTCCATGAGGAAAGATGAATACCCAGCTTTTGTATGGACATGGACGGAACTGAAGAGATTATGCTGAGTGAACTAAGTCAAGCAGAGAGAGTCATTTATCATGTGGTTTCACTTACTTGTGGAGCATAAGGAATAATATGGAGAACATTAGGAGAAGGAAAGGAAAAGTGAATTTGGGGAAATCGGAGGGGGAGATGAAGCATGAGAGACTGTGGGCTCTTAAAAACTGAGGGTTTTAGAGGGGAAGGATGTAGGTGGATAGGTGAGCCTGGTGGTGAGTATTAAGGAGGACACGTATTGCCTGGAGCACTGGGTGTGATACATAAACAATGAATCTTGGAACACTGAAAAAATAAAATAAAAATTTTTTAAAAAGCAAAAAAAAAAGTAAGGAAGTAAGAGAAAAGGGGTAGAAAGATGTTGTAAAACACTAATCCCTCTTTTATTATTTTCCTATGTATTTATAGGACCTAGACCAGGTTAATTATGCCTGTTACCTGAAAGTCATGTTTAATTCCCTTATTTTGCCTTTCTTCTTATAACATCTCCTTTAAAGAAAACCTCATAATCCTATTTTATTATTCTTCATAACACATATTACCTGACATTATATTATATATTGGCTTCCTTACCAACTACGCACCCCCCACCCCCAAACACAAGTTCTAGGATAGCATTTGTTTATTATTAAAGTCCAGGCCTTAGAATACCTGACATACAGTAAGCGTTTTGTTTGTTATAACAAAAAATGAGCAAATTAAATTTGTATGCCAACTCCTACATTTATGTGTCCAGCCTGACTTCTCAGTGCTGTAATGGAATTACCTACTTTACAACTCCTGTTTCAAGGGAATCTTAAATTTAACATATCCCAAATAATCTCCTGATGTCTGTCTTTCTCCCAGTCTTTTCTGTTTCCGTAGGCACTACTATTACCTACTCAGGGAAGATACCTTAGTTGCTTTCTAGTCGTTTCTCTCCCTTGTCATTTTTATATCTCAAATAAAATTCATTCATATCTGTCCTTTTTTCTCCCATCTTCACTGCTGGGACCCTATTCATCAGAACTTTGCGATATCTTCCTAATTTCTGATTTCCCTGTGTACTACTTTATTTATTCTTTACATTGCCTTCAGAATGATTGTTTAAAACTTCCTCCTTAAAATCTTTAAATGGTTTCCTATTATATATTAAGTTAAATTCCAGTTCCTTAACTTGATATACCATGCCTGGCCCTGTTATCTCTCCCTTTTTACCTCATAGCACTCTTTACTTTTGCTGACTTTTGCTGACACCCCAGACTCAGTCCTGCATCAGAGCATCTGGATTTATTTGTGCATCAGCTCTTTCCCTGGCTGGTTTCTTTTTGAGACTGGCTCCTTCTAATACCTTAGCTTTCTGCTTAAATACCATCTCTTCAGGACTTAATACCTTCTTCAACCGCTTTATTTTGATTTGGCTGCTTTTTCTCTGGGTTCATACTCTGTATCTTTCTAGATATTTACTTTCTTCTTTTTTCAAAGATTTTATTTATGAATTTGACAGAGAGAGGGACACAGTGAGAGAGGGAACACAAGCAGGGGGAGTGTGAGAGACAGGCTTTCCACCGAGCAGGGAGCCAAATGAGGGGTTCTATCCCAGGACCCTGGGATCATGAGCTGAGCCCAAGGCAGCCGCCCAACTGACTGAGCCACCCAGGCGCCCCTAGACCTTGGCATTTTTAAAAATTTAATTTTCTTTTTTTTTTTTAGTAGTACAGAATTCATTGTTTATGCAGCACATCCAGTGCTCCATGCAACGTGTGCCCTCCGTAATACCCACCACCAGACTCGACCACCCCCCTCCCCCCTCCCCTCTGAAACCCTCGGTTTGTTTCTCCGATCTTTACTTTTTTTTTTTTTTAAGATTTTATTTATTTATTTGACAGACAGAGATCACAAGTAGGCAGAGAGGCAGGCAGAGAGAGAGAGAGGAGGAAGCAGGCTCCCTGCAGAGCAGAGAGCCCGATGTGGGGCTCGATCCCAGGACCCTGGGATCATGACCTGAGCTGAAGGCAGAGGCTTTAACCCACTGAGCCACCCAGGCGCCCCCCAATCTTTACATTTTTAATGATTGTTTTCTTTGCTTACCTGTTCACTGCTGCCTTCCACACCCTCCCCAGCTCCTGCCACACACACATACTCACAGACACCAAATGGTGAGGCCTATGAGGGTCAAAATTTTATGTTTCTTTTTACCGTGGACTTGCAACACCTCATTGCTAGCATGCTAGGGATGCTCAGTAACTATTTGTGTGAGACAGGGACGTGAGCAACCTTCATTGTGAAGGTTGTGAAATTCTAAGTATTCCAGCTGGGCAAAATGCACACAGCAGAAACTAATGCTCAGAGGCCACAGATCAGATACACAAGAGATTTTGATGATTATTTTAAAATAATATTTTCTATATGTATATGTGTGTGTGTGTGTGTTCGTATGTATATATTACATATATGGGAGCTCCTAATTTTGTTAAAAAAATTAGATTGTGAGTTTAAGGAGATATTATATAAAGCAATATCAGTGCTGTGGTATTAGTCTGAATTACAATGTAGTTTCTCAGTGATGTTTCTGTTTTATTCAGTGTGAAAATGCATCCCTAAAAGAACAAATGGAGTCTATAAATAAAGAACTGGAGATTACCAAGGAAAAGCTTTATACTATCGAACAAGCCTGGGAGCAAGAAACTAAACTAGGTAAGTATGAGGACTCTGATAATATAAAGTGATGAAGACCTAATAGTAAATATTTTTCTTTTATAGTTCCTTTTCTATATCAGGTGAAAAGGAAATATTTTGATAAAAATTAACTATGCTTTAACAGTGTAATTTAGCAGGCAGTTGATGAGTAATATCTTATACTAATCTCTACCAAAATTTGTTTTTTAGTTATTGAATTAGATTTGTTCCTAGTGAAATCATATATGTTAAAAAATTATGTCTAGGGGTGCCTGGGTGGCTCAGTGGGTTAAAGCCTCTGCCTTCAGCTCAGGTCATAATCCCGGGGTCCTGGGATCGAGCCCCACATTGGGCTCTCTGCTCAGCAGGGAGCCTGCTTCCCTTCCTCTCTCTCTTCCTGCCTCTTTGCCTACTTGTGATCTCTGTCTGTCAAATAAATAAATAAAATCTTTAAAAAAAAAATTTGAAAAAAGAAAAAATTATGTCTAAGCATTAGCTATTTTGAACCATTTAACAAATCAAGATTGGTGATAATTTTTAAATACCTATATCTTGGTGGTAGTGTGTGGAATTTTCCACTGTGTGTAAAGTACTATTGGGAATGCATCATTTGATAGACTTAAGATAAAAGGTCATCATAAAACATCAAAAATTTTTTGCAAAGAATTTATATAGCCCTAGTTTGACTATTATTATTTTTTAGATCACTTTATACACGTTTATGTGAGCACTGGGTATTGTGTGGAAGTGTTGAATCACTATATTGTACCCCTGAAACTGATATTACACTGTGTGTTAACTAACTGGAATTTAAATAAAAACTTAAATAAAGTGTAAGTTTGATTCTAATGGAAAAAATATATATACTTTAACTGTATTTAACATTGCATAGTATATTCACTTAGTAGATGTCAAAATATTCGTTTTACTCATCATCTTATACATACAAATATTCATGCAGTATCTTACTATTTCAGTGATTAAATCACTAGGTCTTATTATTTTTCTATTGCTTATGGTACTTCAGTGAACATATTCACGTATATCGAACATAGATATTACTGTCTCACAAGATCTTAAAATCTTTGTGGCTTCTGCTAGGGTTTTCCATATTAGTTTTTTAAATAGTTATCCTAGTTCATGGCGTTTAAATAGTTTTGTGTTTTTTTTTTTTTAATCTTACTAGCATTGTGCTTTATTTTCACATAAATTTGCTCCTTTGGATAAAGTGTTTTTATATGTTTTCTAATGCACTTAGAGCTCTAATGCTGTTCAAGGTTTCTATGAAATAGAGCTGGTTTTTTTTTTTTTTAATTGGCAATTGGGACATGTACTTTAGTGAAGGCTAACATTGGGCCTAATATTATCTAAAATAAGCTACTTTTAGAAATGCAGTTTTTAATTCGTTAAGAGATTGTAAGGGAATTGACTTTCCTGTAGCTTCCACATGAAAGAAGGTATCTTATATCCTAAGATATAAAAAAAGGTATTACATACAATTGTGGTAAGTTCTCTGTACCTTTTACCTTATCCCTCTTTAATAAGTGTTGGATTTCCTATAGAAATTCCTAAATTTCTATGAGGAATAGTTTTTATGATCACTTGACTGATGAAGAATATAAGTTCCAGAGAGATGAAATGGGATAGATGGTATCCCGACATGAGTAGAGCTAAGGCTGGAATTCATAAGGCTCTTGTGTTTCCACGGAACCGTGTTATTACTGCATCCTTGTCTATAATGGCTAAAATATTTGGGATATCATTTTGATAATAGCTTGAGATTGACTTAGTATTGTTGCATATAGGAAATGAATCGAACATGGACAAGGCAAAGAAATCAATAACCAACAGTGAAATTCTTTCTATTTCCAAAAAAATCACTATGCTGGAGATGAAGGAATTAAATGAAAGACAGCGGGCTGAACACTCTCAAAAAATGTATGAACATGTCAGGACTTCATTAAAGCAAATGGAAGAACGTAATTTTGAATTGGAAACCAAATTTGCTGAGGTTTGACACGATTTTTATCATGTTATAATAAGAGTAAGAATTAGTCATGTTAGACATATGTCTATGTTAGACATGGTATTTTGTGGGAGATTAGTTTGTACTTCTGAAGTAACAATATAGTGTTTGTGTTTCATGTAATGTGTAAATAAAAGATGTATTTTTAAATCTGAAATGTTTAATAAGAAAGCACATATTTCTTTGAATGAGTTCTTTTTTCTCAGCAGCCATTACATTAGAGTTAATGCAAAAAGGTATTATTTGCTTAATAACAATGTTGCCTTCCACTGCCATCAGTTCATTTAACAAGTATCTATTGAATGCCTATCACATGCTAGATAGGGTATGGGGGCTAGTGTTAGGGCAGGAAACAGAATAGACAGTAATCTCTACTCTCAGGACTTTGCATTTTAATAGACTTTTTTGATATGGTCAGAAATATTAAATTGGCTGGCAATAAATATAGTTTGCAAATATTCAACAATTAATGATGAAAAAGAACTCGTGTAATGTTTACTTTGAGAATTAGTATGTATTTTAACCTGTCATTTGTTTATTTTAACCGAGTCACTAAATATATATTAAGAAGATTTTACTAACTCATATTTATAGATAATATAATCAAAGTAAGGTATAATATGTATACCACATTTCAAAGAAATTTAAGAAAATCAGGGATTCAAGTATTATATTTTGAGTTGTCTAATATAAATGACTTTTGGTGGGTTGGTATACAACCAGAGTTGCTATAATCTGTTCCTCACTCTTTCTCTTTACCCTCTTTAATCTATTCTTAGTATTTCATCACACCTAATTCAGTATGACTTGACTAATGCCAAGTAAGGAAAACAGCAGTATGGATGGCAAAAACTAAATTGAAAGGGAAAACCTCACCCAAAACTAATAAACCTGAACATTTTTTGTTACTTTTTCTTAGCTTACTAAAATCAATTTGGAAGCACAGAAGGTGGAACAGATGTTAAGAGATGAATTAGCTGATAGTGTGAGCAAGACAGTAAGTGATGCTGATAGGCAACGGATTCTAGAATTAGAGAAGAGTGAAATGGAACTAAAAGTTGAAGTGTCAAAGTAAGTTCATGTAAACTTTTCAGTTATTAGATGTGTCTACTTTAATTTGTCTTTAAGAAACCTAGTTACAGTAGTTTGGGATAATACTCTTCTTTTGATACTGATTGTTCTTATTTTTCTTTTTTTGTAAGAACAAGATTACATAAGATTAACAAGATTAATTTTTAACAGGTATAAATAATAATATTGAAGAGGAAATAATGTCCCAAGATTCATATTTCTTACAGTCCAGGAATAGTAGTATTGCAGGAAAAACTGAATTTGGAATTCAGACCCTATGCTACCTAATTCTTCCACATGGTGATATTTTTTTGGAGGAAAGTGTGATGGTCATTTAATTTATTTAAACTTAAGTTTCTTATATCTGATAAAAAGTTATCCAAAATATATAAAGAAATTATACAACTTAACACCCAAAAAACAAATAATCTAATTAAAAATGGGCAGAAGTAATTAACAGGCATTTCTCTAAAGAAGGCATCCAGATGGCCTGTAGACACATGAAAAGATGCTCAGCATCACTCATCATCCAGGAAATGCAAATCAAAACTACAGTGAGATATCACTTAATACCTCTTAGAATGCTAAAATCAAAACCACAAAAAACAAGTATTGGTGAGGATGTGGAAAAAAAGGAACCCCCTTGCATTGTTGGTGGGAATGCAAACTGGTAGAAAGCCGTATGGAGGTTCTTCAAAAAGTTAAAAGTAGAATTACCCTATAATTCAGTGATAGCACTACTAGGTATTTACTCCAGAAATACAAAAACACTATTTCAGAGGAATACATGCACCTCCATGCTTATAACAACATTATTTACAATAGCCAAATTATAGAAGCAGCCCATTTATTATTCATTGATAAATGAATGGAGAAATAAGTGGTATGTGCAATTGTATTCCAATATTCCAATCATTGAAATATTATTCAGCCATAAAAAATTGCCATCTTGCCATTTGCAACAACAAGGACAAAGCTAGAGAGTATAATTTAGCAAGATAAGTCAGTCACGGGAAGACAAATACCATATGATTTCAGTCATTTGTGGGACTTAAGAAACAAAACAAATGAGCAAAAGAAGAAAAAAGAGAAAGACAAACCCAGAAACAGACTCTTAGAGAGCAACTGATGGTTGTCAGAGGGGAGTTGGGGGGTGGGGGGGTAAATAAGTGATGAGGATTAAAGAGAGCTTGTGATGAGCACTGGGTGTTGTATGAAGTGTTGAATCACTGTTTGTACACCTGAAACTAGGATAACACTGTATGTTAACTATAGTGGAATAAAACACAATAACATAAATATAAACAAAATAAAAGCAAAATTAATATATTAAGAAATTGCCACAGCTGCAGTGACTTTAAACAACCACTATCCAGATCAATCAGCAGCCATAAACACTAATGGAAAACCCTCCAGCAACAAAAATATTATGGCTCGCTGAGAGCTCAGATGATGTTAGCATTTTTTAGCAGTAAAATATATTTTTAAATTTTATTTAATAAAATATTTAATTTTATTTAATTTTTAATTTTAAATTAATTATCTAATATTTTATTTAATTTTATTTAATATTTATTTTATTTAATAAAATATTTCTTTAGAGAGCGTATGAGCGGAGCAGGGCCAGATAGAGAGGGACAGAGATCTCAGGGGACCCCGCACTAAGCGTGGAGCCCAATGTGGGGCTCAATCTTATGACCCTAAGATCATGATCTGAGCTGAAATTAAGAGTCAAAGATTTAACCAGTGAGCTTCCCAGGCACCCCTGCAATAAAATATTTTTTAGTTATAAGAAATAGAATAGAATTTAGTCTACTTTTTTATAAAAGATTGCTATAAAGTTATGAAAAATTCAGATTTTTCTTCAGTTTGCATTTATTGAGTAGTATGTATTGTGCTAGGTATTAAACATATATTAACTCATGTAATTACTCGTGTAATTATGCTTAATAATCCTAAAGTAATATTGTGATTTTTTATTTTACATGTGGAAATCGTTTATTCACTTGGAACACAAAAATATAGATAAGGAATAAATACTGTGTTGGGGTGCCTGGGTGGCTCAGTGGGTTAAAGCCTCTGCCTTCAGCTCAGGTCATGATCCCAGAGTCGTGGGATCAAGCACTGCATCAGGCTCTCTGCTCGGCAGGGAGCCTGCTTCCTCCTCTCTCTCTGCCTGCCTCTCTGTGTGCTTGTGATCTCTATCTGTCAAATAAATAAAATCTTTAAAAAAAAAAAAAAAGGAATAAATACTATGTGCCAAGTAGATGCTGTGTACTCCTGGGTAATTTTTGTCAATTCAGTAGAAAGGTAATAGGAGTCATAAGTTGATCTGTCAAGTATAAATAATTATTTATAAAAAGGGTTTTATGGCTTGCCCATGATAAAGTTATGTTTTGGATCCTTGATAGCCCTTTGGGAATATCTGTTATTCTCAGCCCCTTTCACTATGAAAAATTCCATTCTGTGTTCTTCCTCTTACCTCATCAACCTCTCCTTTTGAAATAAACTAACATAATTATTCATTTTATTATATTTTAATTTTTAACACTTATGTAACTGTCAGTGAGACTTTCTAATCAATGTGAGGAAACCTGACTTATCTTTCACAGTGAACTAAAATTATTCTTGCCCAGAGTAAAATGCATTTTACTTTACCTCTGTGCTCTTATAATAGTAGTCTTACAGGAAATTTATTATTTACTATCACATTTCCCCCATTTTTTAAATTGTAGTAACCATATAATCTCTCTTTTTCACCTTTCTTTCTTTCTTTCTTTCTTTCTTTCTTTCTTTCTTTCTTTCTTTCTTTCAAGATTGTATTTGTAAGAGAAAGAGCACAAACAGTAGGAAGGGACAGAGAGAGAAGCAGACAGTCCCTGCTAACCAGGGGTGGGGAATGAGGGGGGCAAGACCCCAAGACCTGAGCCGAAAGCAGACATGTAACCGACTGAGCCACCCAAGTATGCCCCTCTTTTTCACATTTCTGATAGCTTGTAAATTAAAACATATATTAATCTATCTAGGGAACCCAGGAATTTTAAATTCTATATTCTTAACTGTACAATTCTGTCAAATAAAGCTACTCAATACCTTACTCTAACTCTGCCAAACTAGGATAATAAGTGCTGTATATGTATGTATATGTATAGTTTGAGATAATTTACTTTAAAACTTCTCAGGACATTTCATACAATACTATATATTATGAATTTTCAGGGGGGAGGGCTGTTGGGAATGGAGTTATATTTTAACAGAGCTTGTGTTAACCTCTCCTGGAATTGTATTTCATGAAATAGTTGAGGAAATTTTGCTTTAGTTTTGATATTAAAATGCTGGAAATTAGTGGCTTTTCCAAGAGTCTCAAAATATAAAATACTGGTATTTACTTAGAAAATGTATCGAATTGTTCCTAAAGTATCTTTTCACATCCTAGACTGAGAGAGATTTCTGATATTGCCAAAAGACAAGTTGAAATTCTGAATGCACAGCAACAGTCCAGGGAAAAGGAAGTAGAGTCTGTCAGAATGCAACTGTTAGACTATCAGGTAGGTACAGTATTGGCTCTTCTAAGCAGACTTTTTCTTTTTCCTGAATTCACATTAGATATTGGCTGATTTTACAGTGTTAATCAGAGAATTTATCAGACGGAAGCTCCTATGCTTGTTAATTTTAACCTGATTAGAAAAACTCTTTAATTTAAAATGTCATTCATGATACAGAAAAGCATTTAAATACCTACAAATACATTGTGCTGGTTGCTAATCAAAGTTGAGACCTGAGAAATAGGTAAGTCTTTGATAACAATATTTTCTCTTGTATTAATATGTAGCTTTTCACACATATTCTCCCATTATAAATTTTTTAGGATAAAAAAAATTTTCCACATTAGTGTTATACCAATATTGTTATTTACATATGGGAGTTGAAAAAAATCAGTAAAATGCCAACTGTTATTTAAAGTTAGAAGCCATTTGGATTTAAAATATGCTTGATTCTGTGGTTTTTTAAACAAGCTTTGATAATTAAAATTTAATTAAAGCTAGGCTAGATTTTTATAGGATCTCATGTACCACACTTCTTAAAATTTTATTTAGTAAGCTGTGTTTTTAAATCCATGAAAAATGTCATTAGAAAAACTTGAAACTGACTCTATAAATATATACTTTTTTATGTTAGGCACAATCTGATGAAAAGGCACTGATTGCCAAGTTGCATCAACATATCGTCTCCCTTCAAATTAGTGAGGCTACTGCTCTTGGTAAGTTGGAGTCAGTTACATCTAAACTGCAGAAGACAGAGGCCTGTAATTTGCGCTTAGAGCAGAAACTTGATGAAAAAGAACAGGCTCTCTATTACGCCCGTTCGGAAGGGAGAAACCGGGCAAAACATCTGCGCCAAACAATTCAATCTCTACGACGACAGTTTAGTGGAGCTTTACCCTTGGCACAACAGGAAAAATTTTCTAAAACAATGATTCAATTACAAAATGACAAACTGAAGATAATGCAAGAGATGAAAAATTCTCAACAAGAGCAGAGAAATATGGAGAACAAAACAATGGAAATGGAGTTAAAGTTGAAGGGCCTGGAAGAGTTAATAAGCACTCTAAAGGATGCCAGGGGAGCCCAAAAGGTAAAACATGGACTTTCAGTTCAGTGTTTCCAAAAGAGTTACGTAATAATTTTAAGTTTTTAATGTGTAGCTATCTGAAAAATGCTTACTAAATGGCGAAAATTCCAATTATAAGTTATTAATGTCGATTTTGTAAGTTAAAAGTTTTGGCTTTTTAAATGTCTATTTGTAAGAATAAATAGACTCTTCCCAATAATAGTTTTGGTAGAAAGGCTTAGATTGTATACTATCAAAGAATTTTAAACACTCTAGAAAATTTGATATGTATTAATTAAATAGTAATTTTAGTTATTTGTAAACATTTAGAAACATTTGAAGAATGTTATATTAAGATCACACATATTTTTTAGAAGAGTATGAAAATTCTAAATGAATTTTACTTGTGCCTCAACAAAGGATAATTTTTATCTTATTATAGAATATATATTAATTTTAGTTAAAATTATTAGGATCAATGGGGAAATATTTAAATAGATCATGTATCTATTATTTGTAAATGTTTAGGTAATCAATTGGCACATGAAAATAGAAGAACTTCGTCTTCAAGAGCTTAAACTAAATCGAGAATTAGTCAAGGATAAAGAAGAAATAAAATATTTGAATAATATAATTTCTGAATATGAGAATACCATCAGCAGTCTGGAGGAGGAAATTGTGCAGCAAAACAAGGTTTCATTTTATATATATTTTGCTCTTCCATTGCTAAGATATTAAACCTAAGAATATTGCTTGAGCAATTGCATTATTTTTTTAATTGAATGTAGCTCCTATTTTTATTCTTATAAAATACTATTTATTTTCTAAGCCATTCAAAAAACCGATATTTACTTATGTTGTAATGGTAGTTTTATTTTTTTTTTATTTTTATTTTTTCAAGATTTTATTTATTTATTTATTTGAGAGAAAGCGAGAGCGTGAGCATAGGGTTTGGGGTGGGGAGGGAGAAGGAGGCTCCCTGCTAAGCAAGGAGCCTGACTCAGGGCTCTATGCCGGGACCTTGGGATCATGACCTGAGCTAAAGGCAGACACTTAACCAACTGAGCCACCCAGGCGCCCCATAATGGTAGTTTTAAACTTAAAAGGAACAATACATAAATTTAGTTGGTAAGTTAATTATTGTTTTAATATTAGTTATTTGACTTTTCACAGGAGTTTCAACTGCTTCTCACTGACGGAGTGTAGAAGGCAGCTTGGTGTAGAATAAAGCACATATACTTTAGAGACAGACAAATTCACCAAGCTCATGCTTGCTTGCCTTAGAAATTATGTTGTTCCTTCCACCTGGAGTGTTCTTAGCTCAGATACTTGTATTGTTTATGCTTTCATTGCTTCCAAGTCTTTACTCAAATATCTTACCTTATCAGTGAGGCCTTCACTAGCCACCCAGTATACAATTGTAAATCCTATTACCATCAAGAATCCCTAAGTAGGGATTCCTTTTTCTCCAGCACTACCATCCTCTAACACATTTGTTTATTGACTGTCTCTCCCTCACTAGTATATGTTTCATGCTGAAATGGAGAAAGGGACTTAATTTTGTTCACTATTACGTTCACATAACCTCGAAGTGCTTAGCACATAATACATGTCATTAAATGTAATGGATGGATGGGTGCTTGGAGAGATTGAAATCCTGACTTCTCATCTTCTATCTCTGTGACCTTAGGCAACTTACTTACTTAAATCTCTCTGACTGTGCTTTCTTTTTCTATAAAATGAGAACATAGTGACCCCAAAAGGTTGTTGTGAGGATTAAATAAAATGTATATAAACGCTTCTGTTATATGCTTGGTGAGTGTCTCTGTGTGTGTCTGGTACAGTTTCATGAAGAAAGGCAGATGGCCTGGGACCAAAGAGAAGTTGAGCTGGAACGTCAACTGGACATTTTTGACCATCAACAAAATGAAATACTAAAAGCAGCACAAAAGGTATGAATGATTAATTCTGTTTTTCTGCTCTGTAGCCTGATCTACAATGTTAACCAATGAAATGCTTTCCGAAGTTAGATAGAATTTTAATTGATATTATCTTCTTATATTTCAAATATAAGTGGGATTTAACCATGTCCTTGTCATACAGTTGTAACAGTATTGTTCTTAATGATGTAACTGCTTTTTTTTTTTTCCAAAAAACGCTATTTCTTAATAGTTTGAAGAAGCTACAGGCTCAATGCCAGACCCTAGTTTGCCCCTTCCAAATCAACTTGAGATTGCTTTAAGAAAAATTAAGGAGAATGTTCGAATAATCCTAGAAACACGGGCAACTTGTAAATCACTAGAAGAGGTAATTAGAAGAATTTGAATTTTTATTTGTATATTATTGGATATGCTTGTGGAATTTTCTCAATACTTGCTAACAGAGGTAAAGCATAGAATTATGAATCTGTTGCTAATTCCAATCTCCTATACTGTACTATAATATTTTTAATAGCCAGTAAAGAATCGCAGATATGGCTAATTTGAATTTACTGCCTATTTAATCACTGCTTGTCGCTTTTGGGCACACTGATCAGTAGTAGTAAGCATTATACTTACATTATAGTTACAGAAAATAATATAAACTGAAGATGATTTTCATCTAAGACTTTCATCTATGATTTTCATCTGAAGATGGTTTACATGTAAACAAAGTAATTATAAATGCATTTTAAAAAATTTTGTAAGTGAAATTGTCCATTTTTAATCTGTTGAAGAAATCCAATATTTCTTTCAATAATTGTAAAATTTGACATTTATGTGAACTGCCACTGAGTTACTTAATTTAAAATATCTGTCTTAATCCTATTGAAGAGTAATAATTTTTCCTGTTTTATTTTAATAAGCTACATATTTTATAATGGTGATTTATTGACTTAGCCCACTGAAGTTCCAATTTTTATATTCAGCTGACTTTTATGGACTACTCTTCTAGGGCCAAAATAAAAGGAATGATTTATTACGTTTCCTTTCTAAATCTAGTACCACCACACATTTCTAGTTCTAAAGCTCTAAGAGCCAAATAAATGTAGGCGCAAATAACTGCTGTCCCATGGATATATAAGAAATATAACCTTATTAATATCAATATAGTATCATCAGTATAAGTACAATGTGGAAAATAAAGTGAAACTCCTTTTTGTTTATAATTACTCTTACCGAAATTCAGACAGAAGTATTTTTAAAAGAAAAAATATAACTTAATAATTTTATCATGATTTGATCATTGCAGAAACTAAAAGAAAAAGAATCTGCTCTACGGTTAGCAGAGCAAAATATTTTGTCAAGAGACCAAGTAATCAATGAGCTGAGACTTCGATTGCCTGCCACTGCAGAACGTGAAAAGCTGATAGCTGAACTAGGCAGAAGAGAGATAGAGCCAAAATCACATCACACACTGAAAATTGCTCAGCAGACCATTGCAAATATGCAAGCAAGGTTGAATCAAAAGGAAGAAGTGTTAAAGAAGTATCAGCATCTCCTGGAAAAAGCCAGAGAGGTATGTTATTATATTATGTTGTGCTATTTTATTTATTACCATGTTTTTTAGTCAAATGCCAAATACTATTCTGCTCTGAAGTGGTAGCTCCTTTCTTGCTTTCAGATGATTCTATTCAGAATTTTTCCTTTCACATGATTGGATTACAGATCTGTCAGTAAAACTGGCAGTTTGTATATATCTATCTTACTCTCATGGACTAACTAAACCAGGAATAGCTGTCTTGGTGCAACCATTCTGATTTTGAAAAAAATTAGTTGAGTTTATAGGTAAAGATTGAGGCAGTAAGTTAGAATGAAATCCATCACACCAGTAATCAGTGGCAATCAGTTTGCTAGAATGTTGATGGGAAAATCTAATATTTAAAAAACTTCCTAGAAACAAGTTAAAAGGTGATGGATACATATTATTCTAGTATTAAGAATAAATTGTGGGGTGCCTGTGTGGCTCAGTGGTTTAAGCCTCTGTCTTTGGCTCAGGTCATGATCTCAGGGTCCTGGGATCGAGCCCCACATCAGGCTCTCCGCTCAGCGGGGAGCCTACTTCCCCCTCTCTCTCTCTGCCTGCCTCTCTGCCTACTTGTGATCTCTCTCTATCAAATAAATAAATAAAAATCTTTAAAAAAAAAGAGAATAAATTGTGATTTAAGGCTAGATTTATCAACTTGAACATGTACTAGGGGAATGCATACTGGGGTGTGTGTGTGTGTGTGTGTGTATGCAGATATTGTTCCTTATCTCATAAGGATTTTGAAAGAGTAAAGGTAATAAAATATGTAAGATCTTTAGAATGTATATTTATTTAAGTCATAATTTAAAAGGAGTTTTGATTTGATATAAAACAGGAGCAAAGAGAAATTGTTAAGAAACATGAGGAAGACCTTCATATTCTTCATCATAAATTAGAACTACAGTCTGAGAGTTCACTCAGTAAATTCAAACAAACAGCTTGGGTAAGATTCTTTGTTCCACTCTTTATTGATTTTTGAGACTGTATAATCGAAAATTTCGCTTTCATGTTTTTGTTTTTGTTTTTGGAATAGAAGCCATTCTGCCTTTCTTATTGGAATAATCTTCTAAAAACACAGCTCTGATCATTTTTCTCCCGACATCCACATCTTTAGTAGCTCACTGCTGCCTACAAAATCGTGTTTATATTCCTTAGCCATGTACTCAAAACCTTGCATAAGGTGACGTCAGTCTTTCTTTTCCAAGTTGTGTTCATTGTAAGTTTACCAATATCCAACTGCTTTTCATGTTCTGAATTCAGTTCATACTTGTTTCCTTTGGTCTTTGTCTTCTGTATGTGTGAAAAGGCCCATCTTTCACCTCCTAACATGCAAATCTTGGCATTCCTGAGTCTTAACTCATGAACCCAATCAACATTTATTGATCCTTCACTTCATGGAGATGCTTTGCTCCATGGGAATACTAAGAATAAGATCTCTCTTTCCTGTCTTCTTTAAGTCTTCATTGGCTCTTAAATATCATTAAATTTTAGGTTAGATGCTATATTTGGATCATCTGAGGAAGCAAATTAAAATTATGGAATAAGTATGGTATTGAGTTGTATATGCTCATGACTACTTTATTCATTTTTCTTAGGATTTAATAAAACAATCCCCTACTCCAGTTCCAACCAGCAAACATTTTATTCGTCTGGCTGAGATGGAACAGACAGTAGCAGAACAAGATGATTCTCTCTCCTCACTTTTGATCAAACTAAAAAAAGTATCTCAAGATTTAGAGAGACAGAAAGAAATCACTGAGTTAAAAATCAAAGAATTTGAAAATATCAAGTTACGGTAAGTTTTAGGAACATATTATAAAAATAGGCAAATGGTAATAATGATATAGTGAGGAGAAATGCAAGCATTTGCTGTGTCGTGCACTGTTCTAAAAACTTCATGCATATGACCTCATTTTTATCCTCAGGACGATGACATAGGCTTTTCTTCCCATTTTTCATATAGGAAGTAGGCCACAGGAATGCTCAGTAACATACCTTAGGAGGAGATGGAAAAGCCATGTTTTAAATCTAGTCAGTATGACCCAAAAGCCAACTCAAGAGTCTTGTTCTAGAATCTGATTTTTTTTTTAAAAAAGATTTTATTTATTTATTTGACAGAGAGAAACTTCACAAGCAGGCAGAGAGGTAGGCAGAGAGAGAGGAGGAAGCAGGCTCCCTGCTGAGCAGAGAGTCCGATGCGGGGCTCGATCCCAGGACCCTGAGATCATGACCTGAGCCGAAGACAGCAGCTTAACCCACTGAGCCACCCAGGCGCCCCTAGAATCTGATTTTTAACCTCTTTAATTAAAGCATACATTTCATCATCTATAAAATGGAAATGATAGTACTTACCCTGGCTCCTTTATGGAGGCCAAATAATACTGTGTGTGAGAGTATTTGAAAATTGTAAAGTAAAAAAAAACTTTTGTTTACACACCTATAACAGTTTCTGACATATAATAGAGGTTCAGTAAATATTTCTTGAATGAAAAATTATTTTATTAATTAATTATAGTGACAAAAGATTCATTCTCTGTATTATTCTAAATATTCCTCAACCAATTTATCAGAATATAGATTTTAAACCTAAAATAGGTTTATAATTTACGTATTTTGTAATCACTATAGAACTGTTAGGAATGAGAGAGTGTCTGCATTGTTTGAGTGGAGGTCTCCATCCTGGGATTCCCCAGGAGAAGATTTGCATGGGGATCAGTAGTAGAATAAAGACCTCCGGAAGGAAGGTAGCAAGCACAAAGCAGTCTATTAAAGTGAAAGTGGGAGTGTGGGCAGGTTCCCCTAGGCTGTTTTGAAATTGGATATTATTGGGTTTCTCTGGGCTTGGAGGTGCTGGGAGGTAAGTGGGGCGGTCTGTAATGGAGGCTGCTTCCAGTCATTTGAGAAAATCTTCCCGCAGGTTGGGAGGGGGAGTTTTTGACCCTGTGAGGTTTGTACCAGAACCATCTTGGCAGCCCTTCTCAAGGGCTTGTAGGAGGGGAAGCTGTGCCCATAATACAAATACATGATAGTGAGTCTAGGGGTTACCTGGGACAGAGGTAGGAGAAGAGAGCACAGGTTCTGCACCTGTGACTCGTGATTCACTCGTGATTTGGAAGCCACAAAATCAGGATTTGAGCTCCCAGGCTTGTAATGTATAGACTTTTTTGTTTTGTTTTGTTTATTTTTATTACCATCCTTGTCCCAGCTCATGTCTCAGTCATTCCCCTTCAGGGACTGGGGACTCTGCCTGAGGACATTCCTTCCACGTCTGGCTTCTCCCTAACAGAGCCTGGTGATGGGCATTAAAGAGGGCACGGATTGCATGGAGCACTGGGTTTTATATGCAAACGATGACTCATGGAACACTGCATCAAAAACTAATAATGTGCTGTATGGTGACTAACATAACACAATAAAACAAATTATTTAAAAAATTTTTAAAATTAAAAAAAAACAAAAAAAACCAGAAACAGAGCTGTCTGTCTGGACCTCAGTTTCTTATCTGAAAAAAATGGGAAAGTTGATCTACTTGACTTTGTAATTCCATTCTAGCTCTGAAGTTCCGCAGTAGAACTTTTTATTCTTAACCTACTTATCCAATATGTCTCTGATAAAATTAACACTACTTTTGCTTTATTAAGAAGTTGCCACTTTTAAGAAATTGTTGCCTAAAAGAAGAGAAATCAGTGGGGCGCCTGGATGGTTCAGTGGGTTAAAGCCTCTGCCTTTGGCTCACGTCATGATCTCGGGGTCCTGGGATAAAGCCCCGCTACGGGCCCTCTGCTCAGTGGGAAGCCTGCCTCCCTTCCTCTCTCTCTGCCTGCCTCTCTGCCTACTTGTGATCTGTCAAATGAATAAATTTAAAAAATCTTAAAAAAAAAAAAAAAAAGAAAAGAAAAGAGAATCAGCAATAGTATTTCGTTCTTTTCTTGTACTATTGTTTTCTTCTGAGATAGAGTGAGAGAGAGAGAGCATGCGCCTGCACCCGAGCCAGGACAGGGTGAGAGGGTGTGGTAGAGGGGGAGAGAGGAACTTAAGCAGGCTCCATGCCAGCGCAGATCCATGACCCTGAGATCATGACCTGACCTGAAATCGAGAGTCAGAGGTTGACTGAGCCACCCAGGCACCTATTTTGTATCTTTTCACTCTAATTTTCCCCATTATATTAAATTTTATACATGAAATGTTATTTTTGGTGTAGTAAGTTTCTGTCATGTTTTGGTATATGAAATTGCTTGTGCTTTTGAATATAATTCCTAGATGCAGAAAGTAATCTTCATTTGAAATGACCTTATATATATGAATTTTTGCCATGTGAAGTACTTGAGTCGTTCTCTACCTTACCATGTCATGTTAACTAAAATTATTCTTTTATTCTCAGTGTGTATATTGACATGTGTATTTTAATGTGTCTTAGGAAATTGTAGATCTGTGTATTTTCTTGAGTAAAACCTTCTATTTTCACAGTTTGATTATGTGAGTTAACTTCAGTTTTTGGTACGTCTTGTAGGACACAGTATTTAAAGTGCAATTTTGTTCATTATCTAGACCAGAAAATTACTTCATGCAGTTGTTGCCAACAAGAGTAGACAAACTAAAAGGAAAAGTTTATTTTATGTTAAGTTCAAGAGTTAGTTAAATGAAACAAATAATTGTTCTTGTTTTGATTTGAGTCAAGACTTAGGTCATAAGTATACTTAGGACCAAACGTTTGTTCTTTATAAAATTTGTATCTAAGTGTTAATTGCAGCAACCACTCCCTTAAATACATATGTTTGCTTATGTTAGGCTCCAAGAAGACCATGCAGATGAAGTGAAAAAAGTGAAGGCAGAAGTAGAGGATTTAAGGTGTCTTCTGGCCCACTCGCAAAAGGAGTCACAGAGTTTAAAATCTGAACTTCAGGCTCAAAAAGAAGCAAATTCAAGAGCTCCAACAACTACAATGAGAAATCTAGTAGAACGGCTAAAGAGCCAGTTAGCTTTGAAAGAGAAGCAACAAAAAGTAAGTAACAACAGAGTATTACCAGTATTTAGGAAATACATGTACTGATAGATTGCTTTTAGAGAAGACTAGTAAAAGATGATACCATGTATCTCTCTGTTGTAATAAGAAGTATGAGCTTTGTCTTAGGCCGTTAAGCAGAATTTTTCAAGGTATTTCTTTTTAATAGCCATTTGGTGGTGTTTTTAAGTACAGAAATAGTCACTTTTTTGTTATCAGTTTGATTTGTGAGTTATCGATAGGAAATAAGGGGAAATCTTAATCCCATTATTTTCTCTCCTTTTCTAACTGGATTTTATGCTACTAAGCTATTTTGAACAGTTTGAATAATTGAATAATTTCAAACAATTCTGGGGAGTGGGGGGGAGATATGACAGTGAGGAGGAAAGTTTAAAGAAGGAGGTCAGAAGAGATAGTTTTTTGAGAAGCATTTGATCAGTGGATTATCTGATGTATTAGTTTTTAAAATTGATCTCAGATTTGATACACTCAGTTGATTTAGAAGATGCTATTTTTCTGTGCTAGTTTATGAAATTTATTGACAAATTTTAAGTCTTTTCTAATCCTATAATTTTCCTTGTCTGTATAAATTTGGTTAATTTCACGCAGTAGTATGTACTAAGTGAATAATTCAGATAAATACCTAAACTTGGATAGTGAAACAAAACATTGGTTTTTGTAATATAAATTTCTTGATTTAATGCTGTGTTCTCAAAATTATTATTGTCAAGATTTTGAAGTTTCTCCCTGTCAATTTGGGATGAACTGAATGCAGTTACTAAAGGACATTCATTTGGAAACATTTGGACAGTTAGATTGTGAGTTATGTTTGCTTAAACACATGGTATTTTAGGAAAATTTTTAAAATATTATATTTTATATTTATATTTATATTATATTTTATATTTATATTATATTATATTTTATATTTATATTTAAATATTTTTTAAATATTAAATTTTTTATTACATGTTGAACATATAAAATATTAATTTTTTAAAAACCATATATGTTATAATTTTCAGGCACTTAGTCGAGCGCTTTTGGAACTCCGGGCAGAAATGACAGCAGCAGCAGAAGAACGTATTATTTCTGCAACTTCTCAGAAAGAAGCAAATCTCAATGTTCAACAAATTATTGATCGACATACTAAAGAGCTAAAGGTGAACATAACACATGCATCAATATAACAAAATACCTTATAATTGCTATTGGAAGAAGAGCCTCTTTGATATATAGTAGTTTTGATAATGAATAGGGTATTTATTCTAATAAATTATTTGTGGACATATATATATATCCATTTTTTTAACAATAGAATCTTTATAATATTCATACACTGATTATCGTCTTAGAGATGAGCAAAGGATAGGCCATTATTAATTATTTCTTCCTAATAGAATTAAGAAACAATTTACTTAGGATTTTTGTTTCTATGTTGATAAGTGAAGTCGGTGTGTAGATTTCTTTGTTTTATTTCTTTTGCTTTGTCAGAATTTTCTAATTTTTGCTAGTTCATAATATGAGTTAATTAGCTTTCCTTTTTTTCTCCCTGCAGTAGTTTAGGGAGATTATATAGTCCTTGACATGTAATCCATAGAGCTGCCTGACTCTGAAGCCTTTTTTGAAGTTATTTATTTATTTTTTGGCAATGTACTTTACTGTTTTCATTACCGAGCAATCATTAGTTTTGGTAATTTAAAATTGTTTTATAAAACATATGCGTTTCATAGTGAGTTTTGTATTTCTTTACATAGTTTTACATAGTACATTCTGCATAAATGAAAATTCCACTTTTTATATGTTTTGTTTGTAATTTACTGAATTTATTTGTTTCTTCTTCACTACCATTGAACTGTGTAGGGACTGGATTTTACTTAGGGTTTTTTTGTTTTTTGGTTATTTTTTCATTTATTGTTCAGTTAATAATCTCTACACCCATCACGTGCTCCAACTCTCGACTCTGAGATCAAGAGTCACATGCTCTTTCAACTGAGCCAGCCAGGTGTCTCTACTTAGCCTTTTTAAATCTCTCACTGTACCTATCAAGTTTATGAGCATAGTTGGTACCAAAAATCCATTAAGTAAATAAATATATAAACAGGAATTACCCTTTATTGGTATCTTCTTCATTACCTTTCTTTTTGCCTGAAACATCATCTCTAAATTCTTAACAGTCTTGAAGTCCTTTTTCTCAAATCCTTTTCTGACTACTCCTGGACAGCTTATGTGTTTCTTCTAATTGCATTATAGTAGTACTAATTTCTTGTTAGTGTTATTAGTAATACTTTTGACCTGTAGTCATTTATGCAACAAAACAACCAAGTACCAGTATTTCCATCACAGACTATATGGAACAGCTAGACACTCCTATATAATGGCTTTAAATATACTGTCAAATACAGTGAGTTACCCTTTTATGTCTTGTCTCTACAAAAAGGGTTAAAAACTACTACAAGTTAGAGATTTTGTTTTATATTACTTTTAGGCTTCATAGCATTTAAAACATCACCATGTACGTTCATATGTACTTGTTCCTTTAATAAATTAGTTCAGCCATAATAAAACATTTGCTTATTTGATAAAATTTTGTTTCTGGATGTTTGTGGAAGATGAGTTGCTGTAGATTATTTTGCCACATTTTGTTTTTCTCAAAGTAGACTTGGTTCATTTGAAATGAAGTTAGAAAAATAGATGTAGTTGGTGGGTTTTTCTACCCGCTGTGAACTTTCAAAATTTAGATTGGAACTTTATTTTTAATTTAATTTAATAAGCATTAAACCTTTTTCATAAGTATTATTAATAATTTAATAAATACTTAGATTGAAACCTTTTAATTAAGTAATGGATATATTCTGTTTCATTGTTGGTACTTGATGAAGATTTATGAATTAAACCTTTCTTACAGACACAAATTGAGGATTTAAATGAAAATCTTTTAAAATTGAGAGAAGCTCTTAAAACAAGTAAAAACAAAGAAAACTCACTAACTGATAATTTGAATGACTTAACCAGTGAACTGCAAAAGAAACAAAAAGCCTATAATAAAATACTTAGAGAGAAAGATGCAATTGATCAAGAGAATGATGAGCTGAAAAGGCAAATTAAAAGACTAACCAGTGGATTACAGGTGATTTTATATTTAATTGTGATGATGTCTTTGATTTAAAACATATAGGTAGTGGTTTATTTCTACCTTTTTAATTTTATTTGTGATATTTGCTAAAACTAGCTTTCCAGATCACTTAGATTATATAGCTGATTCCTTCAGTGACTCTCTGTCATATCTGTTATTTTAGAGTAGCCTATCTTTAAAATGCAGAGGTAACTACTATGATCTGTATGTATCAGTAGTACATTTTGAAGAGATTGCTGTAGCCTCAGAAAATTTCTGTAATTGGAATATTTATTGTGTATTTTGTTGATAGCTTTTTACTTGTAAAATGTAAAAATACATCTTATATTTCAGGGGAAACATCTAATAGATAATAAACAAAGTTTAATTGAAGAACTCCAAAAGAAAATTAAAAAGCTAGAAAGCCAACTGGAAAGAAAGGTGGATGAGGCAGAAATAAAGCCTGTGAAAGAAAAGGTATGTAAAGAAACATACTGATCAATATGTTTAAAGTAATGATAAACTAAGTTCGAGTATATAGCTAATGAACAGAGGATCAACTATATTAATTTGAATACCTAGTACATACTATAAATTTATCAAATAGTGTAGAGCAGTCTAAAACAAGTTTCTGCCTTTAAGAATTTAGAGGAGACTCCAGGGGTTCCTGGGTGGCTCAGTGGGTTAAGCCTCTGTCTTCAGCTCGGGTCATGATCTCAGGGTCCTGGGATAGAGCCCCACATGGGGCTCTCTGCTCAGCAGGGAGCCTGCTTCCCCCACCCCCTCTGCCTGCCTCTCTGCTTACTTGTGATGTCTCTCTCTCTCTCTTTGTTATCAAATAAATAAATAAAGTATTTTTTTAAAAGGAATTTATAGGAGACTCCTAAAATGTAACTCTTACTCAGAAGTTACTAGAATGTTTCCATGTCCTCTTCCTGACATTATAGTACCTCTAAAATCCCCTCAAACTTTACCTATCCAACTTCTCCCCAACCTAATCTTTTATATAAATTGGTGATTTTTATTTTGGGAAAGAAAGTTGGGCATTTTTAGTCTGCTACCCAGACCTAAATGTGCCCTTTTTATCCTTCAATAGTTTAGGGTAAACAAAATAATTTGGAATAAAATTTTTTTCAATTTCAATATTTGTAGTAATCAATAACCAAACTACTCATAAATTGACTCTGAAATGTGAGAAAAGTTGCTTAAAATTATCTAACAGGTTAACTAGTAAACTATTTTGTAATAAAAGTTACTAACAAGAATTATCGGTTGCTAAAATGCATATAATTTATTACAAATAAGCTGAAGATTTATATTGGTAACATTGGAAATATTGTGAGAGACCTGGGAAATAATTGGTGTTAGTAGTAATGTTTGCCTCTGTAGAAAATCACAACAAAGGAGCTAAGATTAGGGAAATTTTTATTGTAAAATTTACCCCAAAAATATCAATATCTATAAAATATTTTCAGTAACATGAACATAAAAAAGAAAAGTGTCTTTAATGCCACTGACTAGAAATTAGTAATGGAATTTAAATATCTTAACATAATATATTCCAAAATTCATTTTACCTATGAAAATTCACCAATGTTACTATAATTTTTATTAAAATGTTTGTGTTTGTATATTGAACCACACAGTACTGGCTGTCAGAAGCTTTGCTGGTAAAAATCACAAGGTAAAAAAGGTCCTTACTCTACCAGATTGCTTTCTTTGCTGCCTCCCCACTTGGGCATAGGTCTAATCCTTGGATGCCATTTCCTAAAGAATATCTCAGTATTCTGTGGCTTTGCCTGGATTCCTCATCTGTGTTTCAGTTTATTTCTCCTGAAAATTTGGAATGATACATCTTGCATTGCCAGTTTCCCGAGATTATTTTGACAGTCCAATGGAACAATATGTGGGCACCTGGGAGGCTCAGTGGGTTAAGCCTCTGCTTTGGGCTCAGGTCGTGGTCTCGGAGTCCTGGGATCAAGTCCCGCAAGAGGTTCTCTATTCAGCAGGGAGTCCGCTTCCTCCTCTCTCTCTCTCTCTCTCTGCCTACTTGTGATCTCTGTCTGTCAAATAAATAAATTAAATCTTAAAAAAAAAACAAAAAACAAAAACAAATGGAACAATATGTGTAAGTCCTTTGTAAGCCATCCAGTCCATAGCACTGTATAGTATTATTACTTACTATGAAAAAAGAACACAAAGAGCAACCCTAATCAAATTTGTATCCAGGAATCCAGTAAGAGCATTATTTCAAATTCTGCTGTATGGGGTATTTCGAATTCATGAATGCTTTTATATTCAAAAAATGCTTTTATATTGGAATTTCTACACCCTTTTCTCTGTCAATTTCTTATAGCCTATCTATATGAGATTCCAAACTCACTCCCATGCCCTGCATTCCTGTTTCTTTTGTTGCTATACTTTTCTCCATAGTATTTATTATTATCTGACATACTAGAGATATACTTATCTATGTGTTCATCTTTTGGACTATAAGCTTTAATGGCAGGAATTATGCCTGTTCTGTTTATTGTTGTATCCCCACCACCTACAGCACTACTTGGCATGTATTAGATGCTTGGTATTTGTTAAACGACAACATGGATGGAACTAGAGCGTATCATGCTTAGCGAAATAAGTCAAGCAGAGAAAGACAACTATCATATGATCTCCCTGATATGAGGAAGTGGTGATGCAACATGGAGGCTTAAGTGGGTAGGAGAAGAATAAATGAAACAAGATGGGATTGGGAGGGAGACAAACCATAAGTGACTCTTAATCTCATAAACGAAAGAAAAATTTAAAATGCAATCACATTATTCTGAAATCCATGCCTGAGTGGCTATTGGTACAGAAAATATAAAAAGAGAAGTTCTCTCTGTATCCTCTCTTCTCCCCCCATCTGGAACAGATCCTTGGTGACATTTGTCTTTGTTATTTTATTGTTGTTGTGGTTCATTTTTAAGTTATTTTAGCCTTGTTTTGCTCAGTCTTAATTTAGAGGGTAATGTCAGATAGGATAGAATTGCCCAGTCCCTACAAAGCATGACAATGCTGCAGAATTATTTACTTATATACCATTACGCCCAAACAAATACTTACATTTCTGGAAGTCACAAATTTCCTTGTATATATTTCAGGAAAAAAAGAAATTAATAATGACCAAACACTGAAGTTTTTGCATTTTTTAAAAGAATACTTCTTAACTGGACTAAATAAATAAGGCAAAAAATTGGCCAGTGTCAAAGAAGACAGTTTTGATAGGGCAACTTATCTTAGTTGGGCATTTGACTTTAAACTATGTCTTTTAACTCTTTCAGTCCTGGCATTGCCTTTTATAATAAATACAGTGTTTCATGACATCCTCTGTACTATTCCACATGAATTTATAGTTAATAGAATCTACTTACATGTATAATTTCAAAATAATCACTATAAATGAAATATAAAGGAGAAACAAAAAATAATTTATAAAAATAATAGATATTTCTATATTTCTCATATTTCAACATGAAAATGCTCTTACATGCTACATTAGAAAATATAATGAAGCAGTGTAGCATTAGTAGAAATTAGTGCAAATGCAGACTGATACAAGTGTATCCTATTGGAAGTTTATATGTCCCAATGGCATTGTTAATGCCACTAGCTAGTTCTCTTCACTGCTCTCTTTTTTAAGCACTTATCACCAGCTAACGTAATACAAAATATTTTTTTCTTTTTGTCTATATTTTGTTCCCTTTCTCTAATCCACCCAACCATCATAAACTAGACTATAATTCTTTTTCTCTGATTATTCATTGTTTCTACTTCTAGTACCTAGAGTAATATTTGGCAGATGAGTAGCACTATATAAACATATATTCAATAAGAGAATTCATGTGAATTGAAGATTTGAAGGTACTGTGATGCTAGAAGATTGCTGTTTTGGTTAAAATTGGGTTGATCCTTTGTACATATACATTCTTTGTTAGAAGCTTTCTTTGGTCATGATCATCTTTATTAGAATCTTAAAGACTTCTTTGCCAATTGGAATACCTTTTATTTCTTTTTGTTGTCTGATTGCTGTTGCTAGGACTTCTAGTGCTATGTTGAACAACAGTGGCAAGAGTGGACTCCTTGTCGCTTTCCGGATCTCAAAGTGAAGGCTGTCACCTTTCCCCATTGAGAATGATATTCGCAGTGGGTTTTTCATAGATAGATTTTATGAAGTTGAGGAATGTTCCCTCTATCCCTATACTTTGAAGATTTTTGATCAGGAAGGGATGCTGTATTTTGTCAAATGCTTTTTCTGTATCTATTGAGAGGACCATGTGGTTCTTCTCTCTTCTCTTACTGATTTATTCTATCACATCGATTGATTTGTGAATGTTGAACCACCCTTGCATCCCATGGATAAATCCCACCTGGTCATGGTGGATAATCTTTTTAATATACTGTTGGATCCTGTTAACTAGGATCTTGTTGATGATATTGGCACCCATATTCATCAGGGATATTGGTCTAAAATTCTCCTTTTTGGTGGGGTCTTTGCCTAGGTTGGGGATCAGGGTAATGCTGGCTGCATAGAAAGAGTCTGGAAGTTTTCTTTCTGTTTCTGTTTTTTGAAACAGCTTCAGGAGAATAGGGATTATTTCTTCTTTGAATGTTTAGTAGAATTCTCCAAGGAATTCATCAGGTCCTGGACTCTTGTTTTTTTGGGAGGTTTTTAATCACTGTTTCAATCTTGTTACTAGATATTGGTCTATTTAGGCTGTCAGTTTCTTCCTGATTCAGTTTTGGAAGTTTATAGGTTTCCAGGAATGCATCCATTTCATCTAGTTTGCTTAACTTATTGGCATATAACTGTTGATGATAATTTCTGGTGATTGTTTCTATTTCCTTGGTGTTAGTCATGATCTCTCCCTTTTCATTCATAATTTTATTAATTTGGGTCCTCTCTATTTTCTTTTGGATTAGTTTGGCCAATGGTTTAATCAATCTTATTGATTCTTTCAAAGAATAAGCTTCTAGTTTCATTGATGTGTTCTACTGTATCTCTAGTTTCTATCTCATTGATCTCTGCTGTAATCTTGATTATTTCCCTTCTTGTGTGTGGGGTTGGCTTAATTTGTTGTTGATTCTCCAGTTCTTTAAGGTGTAAAGAGAGATGATGTATTCTGGATTTTTCAATTTTTTTAAGGGAGGCTTGGATGGTTATGTATTTCCCCCTTAGGACTGCCTTTGCCGTATCCCATAGGTTGTGGACTGAAGTGTCTTCGTTGTCATTGGTTTCCATGAATTGTTTAAGTTCTTCTTTGATTTCCTGGTTGCTCCAATCATTCTTTTTTTTTTTTTTTTTTAAGATTTTATTTATTTATTTGACAGACAGAGATCACAAGCAGGCAGAGAGGCAGGCAGAGAGAGAGGGGAGGAAGCAGCCTCTCCGCGGAGCAGAGAGCCCGATGCGGGGCTCGATCCCAGGACCCTGGGATCATGACCTGAGCCGAAGGCAGAGGCTTTAACCCACTGAGCCACCCAGGCGCCCCGGTCCAATCATTCTTAAGCAGGCCATCCTATCAAAATCTTACCGGCATTTTTCAGAGAGCTGGAAGAAACAATCCTAAAATTTATATGGAACCAAAAGAGACCCTGAATTGCTAAGGAAATGTTGAAAAAGAAAAACAAAATTGCGGGCATCATATGGCCTGATTTTAAGCTTTACTACAAAGCTGTGATCACCAAGACAGCATGGTACTGGCACAAAAACAGACACATAGACCAGTGGAACAGAGCAGAGAGTCCAGATATGGACCCTCAACTCTGTGGTCAAATAATCTTCGACAAAGCAGGAAAAAATATCCAGTGGAAAAAAAAGACAGTCTCTTCAATAAATGGTGCTGAGAAAATTGGACAGCTACGTGTAGAAGAATGAAACTCAACCATTCTCTTACACCATACACAAAGATAAACTGGAAATGGATAAAACACCTCAACGTGAGGCAGGAATCTATTAAAATCCTGGAGGAGAACATGGGCAGTAACCTCTTTGACATCGGCCACAGCAACTTCGTTCAAGGCATGTGCCTCCAAGCAAAGGAAACAAAAGCGAAAATGAACTTTTGGGACTTCATCAAGATGAAAAGCTTCTGTAAGCAAATGAAACAGTCAACAAAACAAAGAGGCAACCCTCGGAATGGGAGAAGATATTCGCAAATGACACTACAGTCAAAGGGCTGATATCCAAAGTCTATCACGAACTCCTCAAACTCAACACTCAAAAAACAGATAATCACGTCAAAAAATGGGTAGAAGGCATGAATAGACACTTCTCTAAAGAAGACATACAAATGGTTAACAGACACATGAAAAAATGTTCATCATCATTAGCCATCAGGGAGATTCAAATCAAAACTAATTGAGATACCACCTTCCACCAGTTAGAATGGCCAAAATTAATAGGACAGTTAACAACAAGTGTTGGAGACGATGTGGATAAAAGGGGACCCTCTTACACTGTTGGTGGGAATGCACGTTGGTATAGCCACCTTGGAAAACAGTGTGGAGATTCCTTAAGAAATTAAAAATAGAGCTACCCTCTGACCCTGTAATTGCACTACTGGGTATTTATTCCAAAGATACAGATGTATTGAAAAGAAGGGGCATCTGTACCTCAGTGTTCATAGCAGCAATGGCCATAGACGCCAAATGGTGGAAAGAACCAAGATGCCCTGGGCTCAGGGCAGATGAATGGATAAAGACGATATGGTCCATATATTACAAGGGAGTATTATGACTCCATTAGAAAGGATGAATACCCAACTTTTGTATCAACATGGATGGGACTGAAAGAGATTATGCTGAGGAAATAAGTCAAGCCGAGAGAGTCAATTATATGGTTTCAGTTACTTGTGGGGCATAAGTAATAACACAGAGGATATTGGGAGATAGAGAGGAGAAGTGAGTTGGGGGAAATTGGAGGGGGAGACAAACCATGAGAGACTGTGGACTCTGAGAAACAAACTGAGGGCTTTGGAGGGGAGTAGGGTTGGTGGTTGGGTGAGCCTGGTGGTGGGTATTATGGAGGGCAAATATTGCATGGAGCACTGGGTGTGGTGCATAAACAATAATTTTGGAATACTGAAAAATAAAATAAGTAAGTAAGCAAATAAATAAATAAATAATCTTAAAGACTCCTAAGTCTGTTGGCCTTAGTCCAGACTGTTCCCTAGAATATCATCTGTCAAGTAATAAAATACAGAATCCTTATACTGAAGAGGATTTTTGTTAATAGCTTGGCATGTCTAAAGAGTCTAGAAGTTACATAGCAAAATGAATGTATTTATATAATCTCTAAGAAATATTGGTTTATCATTGTTCTAGTAAATTGTAATTGATACATCTTGAAATTAAAAACAGTGTTGGTAATTTTCTCCATTGTTATTCACAGAGTGCTAAAGAAGAATTAATTAGGTGGGAAGAAGGTAAAAAATGGCAAACCAAAATAGAGGGAATTAGAAACAAGTTGAAGGAAAAAGAGGGAGAAGTCTATATTCTAACAAAGCAATTGACTACTTTGAAAGATCTTTTTGCCAAGTGAGTTTAAAGATAAGTCTAATTAATTTTGTGTGAAATCTTGATTTGGAAGTTACATTGTTCTATCATATTTGATAGTACATACTTGATATCAAACTTGAAAAATTTCCTACTTTTAATTATCATTTATTGTTTATGGTTCACTTTTTATTTTCTTTAAAATGTGTTTATAAGTATTTTAACAACTTGGGTGACCTAGGTGGCTCAATTTGTTAAGCATCTGCCTTCAGCTCAGGTCATGATCCCAGGGTTCTGAGATCTAGTGCCACGTCCGGCTCCCTGCTTGGCTTGAAGTCGGCCTCTCCCTCCTTCTGCCTCTCCCTCATGCTTGTATGCACTCTCTCTCTCTCTCTCTTTAATAAATAAAATCTTTTTTAAAAAGTATTTTAAAAGTTTATAAATGGGCTTACTATAATTTTGAAATAAGTTAGCTCATAGCAAATACAGACAGATCTAATTTTTTTATGTTGGTCTTGTAATTGAGTAAGCTGTGGTTTAATAAATTGAATGCAAAACAGTGAAATATTTTCATGATGCTACATTAAATCCCACAGAGCTGACAAAGAGAAACTTACCTTGCAGAGGAAACTAAAAACAACTGGCATTACTGTTGATCAAGTTATGGGAGTACGAGCTTTGGAGTCAGAAAAGGAGTTGGAAGAATTGAAAAAAAGAAATCTTGACTTAGAAAATGACATTTCATATATGAGGTAGGCTGTTTCATGCAAATGTGGTACCCATTATAAGGATGAAAACTGATCCACAATAACTGATATAATGAATGTGTATTACTTTAGGCTTGGGTTCTGTTGTCTTTTCCCATTGAGTTAAGATATTTCTGGTTTCTTGGTATGCTGCCTCATTTTGGATTGTATTCTTGAATCTTCTGAATATTATGTGGTGAAACTTTGGATCTTGGTTAAATTCTATGGAAAATGTGGATATTCTTGTTTTAGCAGGCAGCCAGTCTGGATAGGTTGAGGCCCCACGTTCCAAACTGCTTTCTGTAGGGTGAGTCTTTGCTACCCTAAGATCAGATCCATGTACACACCGCACTGTGGTGAGCCCAGAAGTTCATAAATGACTGTATAAGATCCCTTTTTTTAGTTCCTCCCTTTCTTTGATCTCCCTAATACTTTCCATTTCCCTAGGGCTCCTCTTTTTGGTACTTTGAGGGAAATCTAGGGCTTTCTCCCTCAGTACTAACATACATCTTCAGATTTCAAACAGTATCGTATTCAGGCCAAGAAACACTAGAGGAAAAGGAAAGGTAAATTACTGCCTGTTTGCTGATACCTCAAATTCTAGTATGCTGATCCAATCTGTAAAATACTAACTTTTCAGAATTCTCAAATAGCTGTTCCATGCATTTGAGAGAGGCAAGATTGGATATGTTTACTCCCCTGGACCTAGAACTAGCTCTCCTTCTCCCCGCCATGTCATTTCTTTAGCAGAGTCTTTGAGATTTTTTTGTTTTGTCCTCTCTTTCCATGCTGATATAGTCATGCAAAACCAAATAAAATCCTTTTCTAACAGCTGAAACTGTAATAATCTGTTTCATTTATTCTTAGATGAACTTCAGTTAGTTTTACATAATGTGTCACTTCTCTACTAAGTACTTACAAGATGTTCAGAATCATCTTAATGATCATTTTTAAGGTCTGGTACCTACGTATCATATTTGTTTATGAGGATACTTGCTGTTCCTAAATTTATCATACTTTTTTTCCTTTCTATTAATCTTCAAAAATTACCATTAGTGCTTCTTTATTAATGCCTGTGATTGCATCAGTGTTAATGTAATGTGAACTCCTTTAAGGGAACACTCCTGAGCATCTACATTTCCTTTCTTTTTTTCCTAAGTCATTGTTTCTTAAATCCCTCAGAATTTTTCATTATGGAGAAGAAAAAAGCGATTGAAGAATTCTTTCTTTTGACACCTCTTGTACAGATACTGTTTGATCTCAGCCTTCCCTTCTTTGTTTGTCTTGATTTAAGCATACGTTCAAAACAACATTAAACCCTTTTTTCTCCTTTGCAGTTTTCACAAGGATCAAAATATTTTACTTTTGAAACCTAATGTTTTTAGAGGTTTTGTTTTGTTTTCCTAATAATGTGAATCTGTGTGGCCGAAGTAACTGGAGATCTGATAGAAGAGATGGAACTTACTTTCTCAGCTCAACTTGAATTTCTAAGTTGAATGATTCAATCTAGATATTAAAGGGAGGAGGGGCATTCCAAGAGAGCAGAGCCCTAGCAGAGACATAGTGGCAGGAGTAAAGCTTTCATGTGTGGGTATGGGTAGACTTTTTTGCCTTAGTAAAGGTAGACTCCTGGACAATCAGGTTGACTAGGTGTAGTGGGGCCAGGTTATGGAGGGCCTTGGAAGCCACGCTCATGAGACCTGGAGTAATAGATTATCTGGCACCACTAAGAGCCTTTTGTGAATCCTTGAGCTTTTCAAGAAGCACACAGATGTTATGAAATTGTTATATAATGTTTTAAAAATAGCGGCTATTTTGATTTGTTCCATATAAGTAGATGCATGGCCTTTAAAGATAAAATGTGTTTCCATAAATCAAAATATACTTGTTAACTCATAATTCAAAAGAGTTCTGCAGCGAATCCTCTGTGGAGGATCACTTTATACTGTAGAGTCATGTCTTGATTTTTGCAAAGCTTACAAGTTTTGTGGAATTTCAAGTAAATACTGTATTAATAAATACATATTTTCTTTCTTTTCTATGTGTTGGTAGAGTGAAGCTGTGGAGAGTTGAAGTTTGAATAGTAAAGAGTCTGTTGTTGTTTCTCATAGGACACGCCAAGCTCTCCCTAGAGATTCTGTCATTGAAGATTTACGTTTACAAAATAGATACCTCCAAGAAAAACTTCATGTTTTAGAAAAACAGTTTTCAAAGGAGGCATATTCTAGAACTTCAGTAAGTATACACCTTTTTGTTTTTCTGTTTTTAAAGTTTAAAAGTGATATCAACTTCTACCTTTATCTGAGCCAGAATATTATCCTCTTATAATATTAATGCAATAAATCCAACTTTTATTTTTACCAGGTAGTGATGTATGTGAACTTCTTTAATCCTTCATACATAAGTAAACTTAAGATTCTTAGGCTTTATATGAAACTTTATTACAAATGTGGTTTTAAATGAAGTTATCATTTTGAGTTTTGCTCCAGCAAGAACATACAATTGGGTAAATTAGAAAAATATGTCTATTTAGTATTGTTTCCATTCAGACATGTTATATATTTCTAGATTTCTTTATAAAAATTCACTAATACAGAATTGTTTGTTGTGTCTTACTTTAAAACAATCGGTGTGTATGTTTTTGTTATTTCTTTCTTCTTCTTTTCATGTTTCTTCTCTTTCTTCTGCTTCAAGCAGAATCTGTTATGTGATACTACTACGCTTTCTACCCTTGCTACCAGTGTTAATAAATACAGGCACAATACTTTTTACAAAAAGAACACTTTACATAGGAACAAAAAAAAACCCGTAACAGTTTTCAGAATTAAAAATGGGAAGGGAATAGAAGCCAGTGACGGACTTACATGATAAGGTACCTAAAGATATTCTACGGGATCCCAGTAATGAAGAAAAACACACAGCAGAAGATATTGTAGAGCCTCCAGAGTTAAATAAATCTGAGACAAGACCAAAATATAAGTCAAGTCCATTTAAGTCAACTAATGGTACCTTGGCAGATGCTAAGTCCAATTTTGAAAATGAACCAGATCCCGAAATGGAGAAAATTAATCAAGACAGTTGTGAAAATAATAAACAGGAACATAAAAACGAGGAAGAGAATGAGCTAGGCAAGAATGACAAAGGAGAGGGACATGTAGCTGAAGCTGTGGGTCACAACAACCACTGGGATCCAGAGGAATCCGCCAGAGAGGACCCTGATTATGCCACGGTTGCGGCTGCACTGAATCAGTGTGCTGAGGAGGGCGCACAGGCAAACTCTGACTCCGACGGACCAATCCGGCCAAGAAAAGAAGTGTCCCAGGTTTGAGTCCATGGCGGTCCTGTGTGTGTGTGTTAGCAGAATCTTCCTGTAGCAAGTGGTATACACATGTGGGACAAATGGAAATACATTGTATAGGATTCGTAAAGAATATTAACTATATTGTTAATGATATATATATAATATGTAATATAATATATTAAGAAATGTGTCTTTAGCTCTAATATTTGACTGGTTCCTTCAAAAATTAATGGTTGTGCATTTCCTAATTCAGTTTAGTACTCACTGTTTTACCACTAGTACTCACTTAAAAAGAATTAGATTACATTATGAGGTGACAAAAATCTGGTCCTATAGAGGTGTTCATGTTGCCTTAGAAGTTTCTAATTCAGGTTGCTCTGAAGTCTCATCACAGATTTTTACTACAGTGAATACAATCAGTAAAAGTATGTTATGATACTGTATGACATTCTTTGGTCATCTTTTTGCCACATAGTTTATGACATATACTTTTTTATAATGAAAGAAGGGAGTTTGCCTGTGTTGCAGTGTTGTGCCTAGGTTTAATTTTCAAAGCGCTTTGCAGAGTATTATTTCTGTTTTACATGGGAAGCTTGGAGCATAAGTAATATCTCTAGTGATCCAGAACCAGGATCTAAACACAGGTCTGACTCTGTAGTTCATGATCTCTCTTGACACACTACTTTTCAGTCCGTTCACAGTGCAGTACAGACTAAAACATGTTTGCCCCTGGTTGAAATCAAATAGCATTTATCTTTTTTTTTTTTCTTTATCCTTTCCGCCTATATATTCCAATCACCCAAGTCCTAAAAACATCAATAAAAACAGACATTTAAATGTGAGGAGAAAATGGATGAAAGTGCCTTAATTCTTGTTTCATTTCTTTATCCAGGTTCATAAAACTTTTTCTTTTACTTGATAATAAATAATTAAAAGTTTGAGACATCCACTGTGTGTTTCTTTAACCCCCACCCACTAAGAATTTGGTTTCTAGCAGTGTATCCCCCATCCGTTTTTGTTTTTAAGATTTATTTATTTTAGAGAGAGAGAGCATGTGGTGGGGAGGGGCAGAGGCAAAGAGAATCTTAGACTCCGCACTGAGCACAGAGCAAAGCGGGTCTCCGTCTCAACAACCCTGAGATCATGACCTGAGCTGAAACCAAGAGTCTGACACTTTGCCGACAGTGCCACCCACGTGCCCCTAGCAGTGTATCCCTTTTAGCAGGATTCCTCTTCTGTACAAGAACTGGAAATCTTATAAAATTCAATATGTAAGAGTTTTATTCATATTATTTTTACAGAATAGAGTTTCAGTAGAATTTATTTTCCAGACATATGGACAGTTTCAACAAATACCTTTAATTCTGTTTTTTGAGAAATGGGAAGAATGATCTATATGTACTTAAATAATTGCTGCCATGTTTCAGTGAGGAGAGAATCGTGTTCAACACAAAACAAAAACAAAAAACAAAAAACCCTGATGTGAGATGATAAGGTAGAAGTACTCTCTTCTGTGAGTGATACTTAGTATCGTTTATGTCTGTCTATCAGCGGTGCTGATAGGTGTTTCTCAGTTGTTAAAACAACTACCACAGACAGAAGAGATGAAGTGAGGGGGACAGAAGAGCTCAGGGACAGGGCATTACAGATTTCTGTGTCTGAAGAGGCCTAAAAAATGACCCCATCTTATGCCTTCATTTATAAGATGGAAGAACCGAGGACCTTGCAGGTGGCATGATTTGCCTGGTGTTAACCTAACCACCGCAGAATAGAATGTATACTGGCGTGATTTGACAGAGAATAAGCGCAGACATGTTCCTATGGTACAGGCACCAGCAAACACATCTGTCTTCTTTTTCTTGCTGCTCTATATGTGCATATACACGTATATGCATGTTGCTTTGAACAAATAGACAAAGGGGGCACGCGTGTGGTGTTCTGTGCCCTCAGGTCAGAACCCAACAGCCTAGAGTTTCTTTACTCTTCTGTATCCTGTTTTTTAGTGTCTTTAATTTATTTTACTTTTGTTTTTATTACTCAAGCGGAAGTGTATCAGAATGTGAAGTATTCAACCTACTGCTAATTAAAAAAGATGGTACAGAGCCATGTATAATGGATGTATTTTTCTAATACTGTATTTTTTAAACTATAATGTCTGTGGAGTTATGGACTTGCTCGTCCATCAAACCAGTAGAGAGAGAAAGGGATGAGGGGAGGCCACACTAAAGCTATGCTGAGTGCTTGCACAGAATTATTTCATATGATGCTCATAATAATCGTGTGAGGTTGGTGGTATTCTACCCACTGTATAGAAAAAAGTAATCAAGCACTTATTTCCCTTTCAAATGACTTGTTGCTTAGAACGAGAAGTAAAAATGAACATAAATAATAACCCAGGGTGAATTTGTGCCAAGAGAAATGCAGACATAGTGTAATTTGGTTTCAGAGGAGGGAGTAATTGCTTTTGCTCAAGGAATGAAGAGCTTTCCGAAGAAGGAGGGAGAAATTATGGCATTTCTTTTTATAGGTTTGCGTATTAGTTTGCTAGGGCTCTTTTAACAAAACACCACAAATTACGTGGCCTGACAGAAATTTTATTCTCACAGTTCTGGAAGCCTGAAGTCCAAAAAAAAAAAAGGTCTTGGCAGTGTTGATGACTTCTTTAACCTGTGAAGGAAGAATCTATGCCAGGCCCTTCTCCTTGGCTTGTAAATGGCCATTTTCTCCCTGTCTCTTCACATTGTCTCTATGCATACCTATGTATCCACATTTCCCTTCTTTATAAGGATACCACTCCTACTGGGTCAGGGTCCACCCTAATGACTGTAACTTGAGTACCTCTGAAAAGGCCCTGTATCCAAATAAGGTCACATTCTGAGGTACTGGGGTTGGGACTTCAACATACGAATTTGAGGGTGGGGTAGGGTTTAGGACACAATATAATCCATAACAAATAATAACCACACTTTTGGACTGGGAAAACTAGCACAAACTAGTTTAGTCATTATGAGAGTATACATGGAGACATTATGTGTGTGGATGTTAAGACATACTTGACTTTGCTTTCTATATTAATTAAAATGCATTACCTTTGCTCCTGCCATTTTTATATTCTAATTTACTAATTTGGGGCAGTTTTTTTCTAGAGCTCTCCAACTTTCCATATTTTTCCTCAAAAAAATGTTCCCTTTTAGCTAGTATTTTCTTATCCTGTTGTGTCTCATGCCACTTTATTATTAAAACTTAAAAATATTTCTAACTTTACTTTCCTGAAGACTTCTGAGGTAGAGTCAGATGATCATCGTCAAAGAGAACAAGAGCTTCAGAAGGAAAACCTGAAGTTGTCATCTGAAAATATTGAACTAAAATTTCAGCTTGAACAAGCAAATAAAGATTTGCCAAGATTAAAGGTAAATTTAATGTTCTTTACTCTAGTTAGGAAACCTAATGCCTGAAAGCCTTTTTGTCCCTCTTCATATTAGTTTATGAAGATGTCAGAAACTCACATTCATAAAATATTATGGTAGTGTTACACTTTCTACATTCGTTCATGCAACAATTGTTTGTTGAAAGCCTACTTAATTGTGAGGCACTTTTCTAAGTGCTAGGAAACAGCAATCAAAAAACTTCTTGCAGTCGTAGAACTTACATTCTAGTGGGGAAGTAGATAATAAGTAAAAAGTCAATATACAGAGTGTCAGCTGATGTTAAGTAGTAAGGAGAAAAAGCATAGTTGGTATGAAAGATTGTGTGTGTGTGTGTGTGTGTGTGTGTGTATCTGGGAGTGTATGGAATAGCTATTTAAATAGGGTATGGGGAAGGCTTTCTTAATAAAATGATATTTTAGCAGAGAGCTAGGGGACAGATGAGGAAGTGGGTCATATAGATACTGGAAAAAGAGTTCTAGATAACAGAAATAACAAGTTCAAAGCCCTGAGGCAAGAGGATGGATGTATTTCAGTAACATAATCAATCTTTAAAAAACTAGGATATTTTAAAAAATGAAATCTTTACATTTAAAACAATTAAGATAATTATCTCTTTTAGGAATTTTATTTTGGTGTTTATAATAAGTTTATCTTTGGTTTTCCAAATCTCACCCTATTTATGGGAATCTTTTTTCTTCTGGCTGGCTAATTCTTTCAGTTCTATTTTCTAACCTAGAATAGTAACAATCTGTTAATTTCACTGGTAATGATATAATTATGTCCTGCTTCTAGAGCATTCTGAGTTTTATATTGTTAGAACCAATACTGTTTCTCGCTACCATCTGTCTAAGGATCTACAAATGTAATTTATGGGATGGTTAAAATCAGAATTCTAAACTCTGTATTAAGGCAGTAATGTGAAAAATATTTCTTGAAATCCATATGTAAAATATCCTTGTATTAAATTTTAATTTAACATATGTCTTAATTCAAAATCCTTATTGCTGTGGAGACCATCTTGTTCAGTTTGGCTATATAGTTGAAGAGATTGATAGCTCATGTGAAATATTTGCCTTTCCTTTTCAGAGACTATAGCTGTGTTAAACTGTTACACATTTGCTTTAATTTTTCAGAGTCAAGTAAGGGATTTGAAGGAAATGTGTGAATTTCTTAAGAAAGAAAAAGCAGAAGTTGAGCGGAAACTTGGTCGTGTTAGAGGGGTGAGTGTGTGAGAACATACCACATATTTGTTTGGGTTTCAGAAGTGCAAAGTTGGTAATAAAAAAACAAGTTTGTATATGTCCTAAGAGTAGTGATATGCTTTTACTACTAGGCCCTGTAGTCTTGGTTTTTATTCTGCTGTGTCTACAATGTAAAACATCTTAAAGCTTTTCTTTGTGTTTCAAGTCAGTATATTTTATCATCTGTTACACCTTACATGCATTTTATTTCAATTGGGATAGGACATCATCTTTCTTCATTGTATATCCCTTCACCCCTTGAAAACATTTAAGTTCTAGGAATCCTTCTGTTCATGAAGGTAACTACTAGCTGCTCTTAGTCCAATTCTAACATTTTATATCTATTTTTTATTATTTCCCTTGGAGCTTCTTAGTATAACACTCTGTACATATGTCTCCCAAGTTTTTTTTAATCCTTGTATTTTTCTTCCCATGTTATTTTGTACTCACTTTTTACAGTGAATAAATGTTGCTTATGAGGCCCTGACCAAAGATTTAAGCCTCTAATGATTTCATTAGCAAGTGGCACAATGAAAGCCATCGAAAATAAAAACTTACTCAAGTAATAATAAGAAATATATGACAGATTTGTTGAAAACACTGAGTTATTATTAAAAAAGTGTTCAGAACAAACTCTCAACTGACAGCAACATTAATTTCCTAATTAAAAATGTTAATTCGACCTTTTCCAGGTTAATTATGAAAGTACATATTATGTACTGTAGGGTTATTCATTGCATAGTGTGAATACTGACTAAAATGCAAAAAAAAAAAAAGTAAGCAGATTCTTTTGCTCAACTGTTGAAAACCTCATGAAAAGCATGAGGCAGTTAAAGTTATCAATTGGTGACCCATCTCTATTGATAACTACACTAGGTTTTTTCATTTCAGATGTCTCTTGTATTTATATTGGACAGAAACTGAATTTCTAATCAATGGCTATTAGAGGAAATCACTTCTATTATGCTGCAATTCAAATTTGGTAACTCATGAACTCTTCAATGACACAACTTTTGTGGATGTTTTTCATATAAAGGAAATTCTGCTATATAGGAAAGAACATTAGCTAAAAAGAATATTTAGGTTCTAAGGTTTATTCATTTGGAACAGACGTCAAGGCTGGAGTATTTGAGCTGTTACTTATTAGCTGCATGAGTAGGAGTATAATAATAATAGGAGTATAATAATTCTCTGTGTCTTGATTTGCTTGTATTTAAAGTAAGAATTATAATTCCTATTGCATAGGGTTATTGTAGTGATGAATTGAATACAGGTTTTGGCTTCAAATGTTAGGAATCAACACTGAGTGCAATACTGTGCCTGTTATGTTGTTGGTGTTTACATTATATACTCTAAGATATTTGATTAGATAAAAAGTTAATATATTCTTTTGTAGTCTGGTAGAAGTGGAAAGACAATCCCAGAACTAGAAAAAACCATTGGTTTAATGAAAAAAGTAGTTGAAAAAGTCCAAAGGGAAAATGAACAGTTGAAGAAAGCATCAGGAATACTGACCAGTGAAAAAATGGCTAATATTGAACAGGAAAATGAAAAGTTGAAGGTAATTTTTAAAGGTGATCATTTGCGTGAAATGTTTTTACTGTTTTTATTTTTAAAGGAAGATTTTAAATATACTCCTACTATAAAATGGCTTTAATGGATGCAGTGACCGTTTTATACATGTGGAAGAACTTGTTGGAGACAAGGCTAAGAATAATTAGAGTAGCTCCACTGGTCTTTTTATTATTTCAAGACCAACAGTTCTCACTCTGGCAGCATAAATACTTACCTGTGTCTGTTTTCAAATATACAGACATAAGCCCCCAGTTCTAGGGTGGGGTCTTTTGGGGTGGGTCCTACCATAGATATTGTGAATTTTTTTTTAAGATTTATTTATTTATTTATTTGACAGAGAGAGAGAGAGAGAGAGAGATCACAAGTAGGCAGAGAGGCAGGCAGAGAGAGGGGGGGAAGCAGGCTCCCTGCTGAGCAGACAGCCCAATGCAGGGCTTGATCCCAGGACCCTGCAATCATGACTTGAGCTGAAGGCAGAGGCTTAACCCACTGAGCCACACAGGCACCCCAAATATTGTGATTTTTAAGTCATCAGCTCATTCTACTGTGTAGGCAAGGTTGGGTGATGACCAGTGTGAAAGGGAAGGCTTTCATTCTATGAGAAATGGCCTCTAAAACTGCTTTGAATTAAGTTTTATGAGTTTATAGGGTCATCTTTTATTTCCTTGTTTTGAAAAGGCTTTTTTTTTTTTTTAACTAGGCTGAATTAGAAAAACTTAAAGTTCATCTTGGACGTCAGTTAAGCATGCACTATGAATCGAAGACCAAAGGCACAGAGAAGATTGTTGCTGAAAATGAAAGGCTCCGTAAAGAACTTAAGAAAGTATGACTTTCATTACTGATTAATAATTACTTTTTATGTTAACTAATATATCTTCAAAAAACTGAATGAAAAAGTTGAAGAGTGTGTCTGTTTAGAGTAGATGTTAAAAGAGATGTAGGAATTCTATTTTTATGGCTGCTATCCTTTCACCATGAGGTACATTGAAAATAAAAAACAAGAGGCAATATAGTATAGAAGTTACACATCTAGGATTCAGATCCTAGCTCTGTTACTTAATGGCTGTGGAAATAAGAGCAAGCTACTGACCCCTCTCTATCCCTCAATTTCCTCATCAATTTGGGAGTAATAAATACATCTCTTTCACAGAGCTGCTGCAGGAGTTGAGTGAGTTAGTATTTGTGCACATGGCTCAGAACAATGACTGATATAAAGGAAGGAATATGTGAAATTGTTTTGTTAAACAGTAGAATTCCTTTCTATTTAAGTTGCAAAATATATTCCTTGCCCCACAAATAGGTGTTGTTACTTATATGGATGATCCAGTGAATAAACTGAAATTGAGATTTTTAAACTAGTTACAATAGTATTAGAATATACCCGTACAATAGTATCAGAATATACCCGTGAGTTCAGAGTATAGTGTGCTTTGAATGGATGTTTAATAGTGGAAATAGTTCGTGGTACTTACACATAGTTGATGCTCCTAGCTAGATCTCTCAAGTATTGGGCAAAGCAAAACATCTTCAAAGTGTATTAAGACATAAACTATCCCATTATTTGTAAATACTACAAAGATGACAAATGTAAAGTAACCACTAGTGTCAAATACTTGCAATGTATTCTTCTAACCTTGCTTACATGACCTGTTGTTCTAATTATTATGATCATATTGCTATTTTAAAGAAAACATTAGATTTTTATTGGAATTTTAATCAGCCTTTACAGTACCAGGTTACTTTTGTTTCTAATTTGTAGTGGTAATTTTGAATATATTGCATCTATGAGAACAGTATTGTTATCCTGTACTAATTAGTCTTTAATGGTAGGAGACTGAAGCTGCAGAAAAATTACGGATAGCTAAGAATAATTTAGAGATATTAAATGAGAAGATGACAGTTCAACTAGAAGAGACTGGTAAGAGATTACAGTTGGCAGAGAGTAGAGGCCCACAGCTTGAAGGTGCTGACAGCAAGAGCTGGAAGTCAATCGTTGTCACAAGGTAAGAATAGTTTAAAACTTGCACAAAGTTTAATCAGTTCTAATGTTGTCATTGTTTTAAAAGAATATGACACTACTCTGATAAACTTAGTTCTTTCCTTGATGAACTGTTTGATTGTTTGCTTTAATATGATACTTTTTGCTGATGCTAAGACAGGAAATTGGTTGTTGTTTTTGTTTTTGTTTTTTCCTTCATGTATTTAGTTTGGGTGGCAGTGCATAGGACAAAGCAGAGCTGGGGCTGGGCTCAGGGTGTCGCAGCTGGGTGGACATCAGGAAGCAGCTGGCATCGACGAGCCGGGCGCAATGGGGCCAGCTTCTCCTGGGTGCTGCTTTTCTCCAGTTGTGATTCAACTTCTATATTACATTCATTTTCTACCTCAAGCATAAGCCAGGAACAGTTTACCTGTCTTGTCACAACCTGTGGCATACTGTATCTGGGCTCTACAGCAATTTCAGAGGTTTATATATATTTTTTAAGATTATTTGTTTTAGAGAGAGCAAGCACACAGGAGCGGGAAGAGGGGCAGAGGAAGAGAGAACGCCAAGCAGACTCCCCGCTGAGCGGAGTCCGCCTTGCCTTGATGCCGGCCTTGATCTCGACCCCGAGATCATGACCCAAGCCAAAAAACAAGAGTCAGTTGCCCAACTGACCGAGCCACCCAGGCACTGATTTTGGAGTTCTCTTGTACACAGCTTGTTCTTCAGACAGCCCTGACGGATGAATTTAATGGTAGCTTCAGTGTGTCACTGGCCTCTGCTTTCTGGCACTAGACTTTCTCCTGTCCTGTGAACCTTTCCTACAGGTGCAATTCCCACCTGTCACGTAAACTTTGTAGCTTTCAAAGTGCGTTAGAAACTCACTAGTAAACATTCCTCTGTTTATCACCACTATCGTCATGGGTGGCTCATAATGACTCCTGAGTCATTTAAAGGCTTTGGTGCCATTCTCATTTCCAGTCCTAAGCAGCTGCTTCAAGGAGTACAGAAGCCAGAAACTATGAAGATCCTATCCATGTCTTCCCATTAAAATCATCCTGTATGAAACTGGGTTCTTTACATCTGCTGGCCTCATTTCTAAAGGCAAACTCATCTTTATCTTAGCATATTCACAGAGTAATGTCTGTGCATCTCCAGTCTCCCCTTCGATGTCTACCTGTTTTTTAGAATGGGCTCGTTGAGGAGTGGATCAGTAGTCACCATCACTACCACCACTAGGATGCAAGCCTTAGCATCATGAGGCTGTAGCAAGTCGCACATGGGTCTCCTGTCCTGGACGTGTTCGAAGAGGAAGGCTATGCAGGCAGATTAGAAGGTGGCCTAGGGGGCCAGGCTGTCCTAGAGAAGGGTCCTTGGTCCCTTTCCTAACACCATCCTGAGAGTACTCAGAGTCCACTGCTCCCCTCTCTAGCTCTCTCTTAACTCTGCAGGACAGCTAGTGTGAGGCTTAAATGAAATGATATGTGCTAATACCAGGGAAAAGGGGTCTCTCTTGTCTGCTTGGACCCCAGCAGAGGCTCTCAACCAGCAACTCTCAGTGGACTGCTTGATTGGTCGTTTATTTCCTTCTACAGTCACATGTAGGTTCAGAAGGGATTTTGAGTTACTTCAGATTTACTCTGCAGATAATTTACTCAGTTCATGCTACATGCCAGATTCTCTGCTTCATGTTAGGTGTACCTCTGAATGGCCTACTTAGCCTCATTCCCGTGGAGCCAGCTGGTTTCCATGGCTTTAGAAATACTGAAGTCTCACTGTGACCTTCCGTAAATTACATCTCTTCTGTGAGCTCAAGTGTTTTTTGTTTTGTTTTGTTTTTTCATCTGTGGAGGTTATCATCCCTATTCTTCTTTCTTGGCCTCAAGGCTCCCTAAATCTAAAAACAAAACAAAAAACTTGCTAAGATCTGCCACTGGCATTATATACCCATCTCATCAAAGTGGTTTAGAAATCTCTTTGGGACCCATGACACATTAGGTCTTCCTCATGCTGAAATCTTGACAGTTGCTCTGTTATTTACTCAACAAACTAAGGACATCTGTTTTTATCAGGCCAGATACAGACTGTTAAGACAGGCTGGGGATGCTGGAGCTATTTTATATAGGGTGATTGGAGAAGGCCCCTCTGATTGGGTGGGGCATTTGAGCAGAGAATTGAAGGAGTAAGCTTCTGATATGTCACCCCTTTGGTGGACAGTCTGTCAGATTAAGAACAATGCTTTCTAATCATAGCTTCCAAGATTTATCAAAAACTGAATGTATTGAAATACTAATTTCCTTCCTGGTACTGTCCTTACCTAGTTTTGTTGCCAAAGCATTCTTTTTCTTTTCTCTGGGAAGTTTGCATATTATTTTTTTTTAATTTTTATTTTTTTTAAAAGATTTTATTTATTTATCAGAGAGAGAGGGGGAGAGAGCGAGCACAGGCAGACAGAATGGCAGGCAGAGGCAGAGGGAGAAATGAAATGATATGTGCTAATACCAGGGAAAAGGGGTCTCTCTTGTCTGCTTGGAACTTCGATGTCTACCTGAGCAAGGAGCCTGATGTGGGACTCGATCCCAGGACACTGGGATCATGACCTGAGCCAAAGGCAGCTGCTTAACCAACTGAGCCACCCAGGTGTCCCAAGTTTGCATATTATAAGCATTATAAGCATTGCCTCCCTTTAAGGTGGAATGATTTGCTTATAAAATTTTGACCATGTTTTAAAAATTTCTTTTCCAGTCTGGGGTTTTGGGGTTTTTTTTTTCAACTATTGGTCATTTCTTTAAAGGTTACAAATATCTTCAGATTTTTATACCATATGTGATTTTTTTGCCGGTGCTTTCGCACATTTTTTTTAAGATTTTATTTATTTATTTATTTATTTGACAGAGAGAAAGCGAGATCACAAGTAGGCAGAGAGGCAGGCAGAGAGAGGGGGAAGCAGGCTCCCCACTTAGCAGAGAGCCCGATCTGGGGCTCAATCCCAGGACCCTGGGATCATGACCTGAGCCAAAGGCAGAGGCTTTAACCCAGTGAGCCACACAGGTGCCCCCACATTTTTTTCTTCTCCCAATAGTGTCCTTTTTTTGTTATGCTTCTGTGTGTGTATACATGATGTATATATGAAAGACTTTAATTTGTGATCTTTAAATACATAAGAGTACCCAATAATACAGAATACAATATTCTCATGGATGAATCACACTGTTTTTTGTTTTGTTTTGTGACTGAAAAAGATATTAAATTTAAGCTTTTTGACAGTGGCAAATTCAGGCTCCATCCTTCTTTATAACTTTGGTAACACCTAAATCTTCTATTTTAATTAGCCTGTTAATTAGGGATACTTACCCCTTGTCACCTAATGCTACTTAAATATGTAGAAATGGACTAGATTTGATTAGAATTTGACTAGAGTTGACTAGAAGAAACAGTGTAAGATAGTCTGTTATTTTTAGTGCAATAATTTGAATTGGCTTTTAAATCAATGAGAGAAATTACTTTCCATGTTTATATTATTTTTTTCCCTTCACTTTTAGAATGTATGAAACCAAGTTGAAAGAACTGGAGACTGATATTGCCAAAAAAACCCAAAGCCTTACTGATCTTAAACAGCTTGTAAGACAAGCAACAGAGAGGGAACAGAAAGCTAAGAAATACACGGAAGACCTTGAGCAACAGGCAAGTAATTTCAAGCCACTCCTTGGCATTGTCTTATGTAAATAAAGGTGAACACTTGATAATTCCTCCCCTAAAGGGCCCATCAAAGTGAATAGTACCACCATTCAACCATTTGTTTAAGCCCAAACCTTTAGATTATCAATTCTTCTATCTTTCTTACCCTATTGTCTTTATTAAATGGCTTCAGATCTATATTTCCGAAATATATCCCAAATATGATGATGTTTCAGCACCTCCCACACCGTCTCAGCCTAGTCTAAGCTATTCTCTCACACCTGAACTGTTGCAGTGATTTCCTAACTGGTCTCCCTGCTTCCACTCTTGCCTTGTTTTACCTTCTTCCTATCCCTGAATGTATTCTCCACATAGCTGCTGAGTCACCCTTCTAAGCATTAAAAAAAAAAAAAAAAAAAAAAGAAAGAAATAGCACAGCAACATCAGTGTTCCAGTGGTTCCTCATTACCCCAGAATAAAATTCTAAAGTACTTTTCATAACCTGTGAGGACCTACATGGTCTGGCATCTGGTTTCCTTTCTAGCCTCATCCTTAGACTTTCCCCTCATTCACAGTGTTCTAATCACATCAGTGTTCTTTCAGTCCTTTGAATAGGCCAAACTCATTCAAGCTTTAAGATCTTGGACTTATTTCCCTTGTCTAGAATACTTTCCACCCAAATATTCTCATAGCTCATTGCCTCACTGTGTCTCTGCTTAAACAGAGACTCCTCAGACCTTCCTTAACCCATACCACCTTCCATGACTCTCCAGCCTCTTACCCTGAGTTATTTTTCTTGATAGCCCTTCCTTTCATCTGGCACTGTTATTCCATCACAAGCTTACTATTTGTCTTTGTCTTCCCTCACCTGCACCCCTCCTCTAAATACATAAGGACCGTAGGAACATGCCGGGAGGGATTTTGCCATCACTATATTCCCTGTGCCTAGGACAATGCCTGCATGCGGCACTCAGTAATTACGGAATGAATAGTGAATAGAACATGACAGATATGTACTCATATTTTACATGCTTTTGAAAACCCAACTTTTAATATGCTTTACTAAAAATATGCATCTTTATAAAACATATTTCCATGTCTGACTTTATCTTCTAACTTTTCATTGTGCCCAAAGATTGAGATTCTCAAACATGTTCCTGAAGGTGCTGAGACAGAGCAAAGCCTTCAGCGGGAGCTTCAAGTTCTAAGGTACATTGTCTGTTTATAAGGCTATCTTTAAAAAAAAAAAGAATTTAATATAACCAAGTTTGCTACATCTAGAGATTAGGATTTTTTAATCTTGTGGCCTAACAAGCTTATCAGTCTTATTTCATCCTTTTAATCCCAATTACTCTCTTACATAACAGATAATGAAAAATGGGTAAACAAGAACCTAATATAAGCCTCAAGCTTTTAACTTAAAACTTTCTGGACAGGCTTTTAAGAAGCATGAAGAATTTTCATTCTCTGATCTCAGTTTGAGAATGGTAGCATTGTAAACAGTGGGAGTAAATGAATAAATGTTTACCTTTATAGATTATCAGCAAGTTCTAAGCAATTTACAAAGTTCATAAGAAATAACCATATATTTTGTGAAGCAATGTCTGTTTTTTGTTGTTTTAACACATAATCATTGTGTTCTAGATTAGCTAATAGTCAGCTGGAAAAAGAAAAAGCAGAATTAATCCATCAGTTAGAAGTTAACAAAGACCAAAGTGGAGCTGAAAGCACTGTATCTGGTAAAGTATTTTATTCTTCTAGCATGTTAGCTAACCTGTTTTTGAATTAGGGTTTGCCTTTTTTATTTATTCAGATGTCCGATGATTGTCTTCCTATATACTCAGATCCTTGATAGCATGTTTCCAGAGCTCTTTCCTTCATAAAACAGAGTTGTTTATAATACTCAAGTATTTTTCTTTTTATGTTCATATGGGTGTTACATTTAATCATGATACAGGGCTAAGCAAAGAAAACTAGGTCTGTGGTTTCCAGTTTCTAAGTATAGGCCCTTTTAAGACCTCTGAACATTATCTTTTCAGATTTTATTTTATTTGAGAGACAGAGAAAGAGAGCATGAGCAGGAGAAAGGGCAGAGAGAGAGAGAGAGAGAGAGAGAGTGAGTGTGTCTCCCTGCTGAGTGGGGAGCCTGTTGCAGGGGCACGATCCTGGGAATCTGGGATCATGACCTGAGCTAAAAAGTCAGATGCTTAGCCGACTGAGCCATCCGGGTACCCCCTTCCTCTTATTATTATCTTAAAAACTACATATAGTAAACTCGCCTACTCTCTTTTTCCCTTTTACAAAGAAAAACAGTCTAATCCTCTCCCTTTCATTCAGAAGTGATTAATCACTCTATTGCTATGTGCATATGTATGCATATGTATACATATACATGAATTACATACACACTTAACAGCTGATGCTCATTATTTTCAGTCTGTATTTGTGAATTCAACCACTCACTAAAATTTACCTAAAACCCCAAAACCAGTACTCCTGGTGCTTTTGCAGATACAACAGCAGTGAAAAATTTAAGTTCTGATTCACCTTTTTCCAGATGAGATCCAAAAAAGTGAGGCTTTCAGCCTCTCATACAGATGACCGGAGGATGTAAACAGGACGGGGCAGTGCAGCACAGGGCAAAAAGCTCTGGTTCTGAGGCCAGTTGGACTGGGTTTAAATCCCAACTTTGACATTTATGAGCGGCTCCTCGGGCGAGTCACTTGACACTACTGAACTTTGTTTTCTCTTTCATCAAAGGATAGAATCTACCAGGATGAGTTGTTGCCAGGATTTAAAATTACACTGTGTGTGGAGATATGAGTATGTGTATAGGTACATGTTTTCCCAATGAATGGTTCAGTATTCACAAATCCATTGTTCGTGTCGACTTTTGAGAACATCACTGTTAACAAGAATCATTTGTTATATATATCTGATAGTGTGATGGATATAACAAATTCTATTCCAAAGGACTGTATCAACTCATACTTGAACAATCTTTGATTATTTCATACAAATATTTCATATTTGATACTTTCTCAGTATCCTAGGATGTATTCTCGTTGCTACTTTGTATTATAAAGCTATCATGTATGAGTTGTACCAGACACTATGCTAAGTGCTTTACAAGCATTTTATGGTATTCCCCCGACCACCACCCCAGCATTTTGTAATTAACCATTAAAACACTGTTTGGTGGGTACTACTGTCTCCATTTTACCTATGATCTTCACCTTAAAAAGAGGTTAAGTAACTCGGTCACAACAGCTAGAAAGTGAGAGAGGCAGGATGAAACCTCAATCTCTGGAACTCCAAAGCCCCTCCCTGGTCCCTGCTTTTGACCACGGAAACTGCCTTACCTACCTTCTGGTGACTAAAACAGTCTTGTAAATCTCTCAACAGTATCTCTTACAGCAGCCAGCTCAGGGTACCAGACTAGCACATTCCCAAAGACCTGTTGATGCTGTTGATATTCGGCAAGTACTTTCTTCCTAAGTCTCAGTTTTCTGAGAGGGAATTTCAGAACCCTGTATTCCTCATCTATTTCAAGGAGACTAAGGATACCTATCAAACCAGACTGTCTTGGCAATTCTAAAGCACTATTTAAATAAAGTACCAACAAGACTGGCAGAATATTGAAAAAACTGTATGAAATAGTCAAAGGTTGTTCAGTAGAATTGAATTGGTAGAATTGAATTGGTAGAAAGATTGGTAGAATCTTTTGAAACAGAATTTGCCATTTTGATCATGTAATCAGATACCATTCAGCTAACTTTCAGAAAGTGCAATACATAATAATCACTTTTACTGCACTATTTTGTTACTAATCTGTGTAACATATAGCATCCCTTTGATTAAGACAATCAACTCAACATAGCATTAGTGGTTAAGAACCGAATTTATAAAAAATCATTAGCACTTTCTACAAAGGTGAGGGGAAGTTTTGAAAAATATGATTTTGCTCTGCTTTCCAAAGAAAGATAGGTTCTGGTGACTATTCTAAGGAAAAGGATGAGGAAAATATTTCTTGTCTCCAACTTCTAATTAGGGAACCATATCAAGGGAACCTTAATAGAATAGAAACCTTCCTGTCTCACTCATCAAAATGTGTCTTGCTGCCTATTATTTTCTCAAACTTTAGCATTATTTCTAACTTTTACCTTTCAGTGGCTACAAAATATGACAGGACACATTATATGTTGCTTAATTTAAAGAAAATGTTTCTAGCAAAGATGACAATTAAATTAAAAAAATCTCATTTATTCATTGATTCTTATAAAATTAGAGAGATGTTAACTCCAAAGGGGGGTTAGTTAAGGATCCAGTAAATTAAAGCCTTTGTGCTGTGTGTAACTCCGGGTTGCCTGACCATAGTATTAGGGTTTATTCGTCTTTGTTTTATCCACCCTGTCTGGCATTTATTTCAGGTAGTAATTACACAGTAAAGGTGTACTGACCTACATGAACAGCCAGTACTGCTGGGGACCAGGAACACTTAGCCAGCTATGGTTGTAGCCACTTACCTAACAGTCTACTTATTCTTTTGTTGTCCTTTTATTTTTCTCTGAAAATAATTTCTTCCATGTAAAAAATTAACCCGATTCTATACTTCTGATACGCAGTACATGCCTTTTCTCTTGGTCTGCTATGGAATTACAATACGGGATAGAGATTTCAGATAGAGGTAGTGTTTCAGCTATAAAATACGTATTTTCTAGGCTCAGTTTCTTAGTTTTCTACTTACTCTCTAAAATAAACCCTTTGTCAGAGTGGGGGAAAGCAGAATCTGATTTTTTTAACTTTTTTGGCAGATCCTGACCAACTCAAGGAAAAGGTAAAGGATTTAGAGACACAGCTCAAAACTTCAGATTTAGAAAAGCAGCATCTGAAGGTAATTTTATCTAATTATCATATTATAAATGCTTTGTGTTAAAGGCAACTTCTATGAACACCACCCTTGAGTTTTAAGTATTTATCCTAAAAATTCCTGGGTATACATTTGACCTTGATACTATAGAATTCATTATATACATCTGTGTTAAAAATATTAAACAAGAGCTACAAAAATACTGAGACCAAACAAATAGGATTAAAGAGATGTTTATTTTTTGATTCTCAACAAATATGGCTCATTATTTTAATATAAGTTTGGGTCATACTGGGAAAAGTATCTTTTATTTCCTTTTTTTTTTTTTTTAAGATTTTATTTATTTATTTGACAGAGATCACAAGTAGACAGAGAGAGGAGGAAGTAGGCTCCCTGCTGAGCAGAGAGCCCAATGTGGGGCTCGATCCCACAACCCTGGGATCATGACCTGAGCCAAAGGCAGAGGCTTTAACCCACTGAGCCACCCAGGCACCCCCTTTTATTTCCTTTTGAAATTCTTTTCAGGAATAGCTCCCTTTATTAAAGAGAGATATCTGCCATGCTTTTATCTCTTAAGGAATCTATAAACAGAATAAAAGAGCATAAGCTGAAGAATTAACTAGAATTAACTATTCTAAAGTCCAAATTGTCTCTTCACCAGATGTCTCTTCGCCAGGTATAACTCCTAGAGTTTCCCTAATTCTAAATATAAAAAATAAGTGTGTGTGAAGAAAACAAATGAACCCTAAACCAAAGAATCTTAACCAAAATAACCTATGTTGTGATTGGCCAAGTCTTTTTGATTGCCTCAATGAGAATATCTGATATACTTTTGGAGAAAGATTAAATGCCATCTCCATTTAAGAACTGATAAATTTTAGTCAAAAAGTAGGACATAACTTACGGGATAACCTAATTTGTTAGCGAACAAGTTAGTTATTTATGCTGTACAAGGAAACCTTATTTGTAAAATTCTAAAAACATACTTCTGCCTATATAGTATATAAGTATATTAGATTATTCAGGTTACTTTGGATTTTGTGTTTGTAATTGAGTCTCTTTATTTCAAATCTAAAGAATATATTATATTCCTACATACCTTTCAAAGATATTATGTTTCTATTAGGAGGAAATAAAAAAGCTGAAAAAAGAACTGGAAAACTTTGATCCTTCATTTTTTGAGGAAATTGAAGATCTCAAGTATAATTATAAAGAAGAAGTGAAGAAAAATATTCTGTTAGAAGAGAAGTTAAAAAAACTTTCTGAACAATGTGGAGTTGAGTTAACTAGTCCTTTTGCTGATTCTGAACAGTTTGAAGATGAAGAGGAAAGTCCTGCTGATCTTCCAATTTATTAAACTACCCATACCTGTAATTTTATTTAACTATTTATAAGTCAAAATTCCATCTGGAAATCACACAGATCTCTGACCTACATGATTTCCTTCTTCATACCCTGTACCTTTATTAAATTGAAGTTTTAGTAAATAAAGTTATATGAAATTTTAAGTATATTTTTGATGACTTTTAGCGTAAGGTAGGACTAGATAGAATAAGCTACGATGAATTTCTGTATACATAATATTTAAGTTTTTTAAAGAGTATAGGGGTGAACTTCAATAACTTTAACATTTAAAGTTGGGGTTTATAAATATACTTATTTATATATGTGTTAAGACTCTAGTTTTATATATGTGTACATGTATATAAACAGGTATGAGGTTATAGCCATAAGTTTTGTTAAGTGTCAGAATAAATTCATCTTGAACTATTTAAAGTTGATGATCCAGAATTGTTGGTTTAATTGCTGCATTTAAGGTAAGGAGCTTATTACTACATTTTTAATGCAGTAGTGGCTTAAATTCATTTGCTGGTTCTAAATAAAATTTTGAATAGACCTTTGAAACTGAGAAATTCGTTTCTTCAAATGCTAGAAGATATAATCTCTATTAGACATGGAACCTTGAGATTTTTTTTACCTTCCATATATGGCTGAATTTTCAAGATTCAAAGATAACAATAAAGCTGGTTCTTAACTGCATTTCTAGTTTATATCAAGTATTATATCTTTCAGTCTACCAAATTTCTGATTATCTATTTTTGAAAAAAGACTAAACAAACACTTGGTATCAAAGCCATGGTCATACTTGTTCAGGTTCATGTTGATAATAACTGGTTTTGAATTCATGTAAGTCTCTGGAATTGGCCAGCATAAACCAAGATGATGGCGGTGAACCTGAAGAGAGAAAAAAGTTATCAGCTTTAGACTTTTTGACCTTCATTCACTTATAAATATGTATTTTGAATGCCTACCATCTGCCAAGCATTATTTAAGGCTCCACTTTATCTTACCCTTTTTCTTGTTTTCATAGCTGTTCTCCTCCTGACATATTACATATTTACTTGTTATTGTCTATCTTCCCCATTAGAATGTGAGCTTCATGAAGGCAGAGACATTGTTTTGTTGACTCTGTATTTCCAGCACCTGGAAACATGCCAGGAACATATTCAGGGGCTCCATAAAAATTTAATGAATAGAGTCTGTTGCTGAGTACAGAAGCTAGCCAATTAAAAAATATGAGTGGGAGGCATTCTAAATATCACGTTGACAGAATGGTGCTTTTTGATGGTTAGAACATATACAGTGTGGGTATATTTGGCAGATAGGGGTATATAGCCATTCTAGAAAGTGAAGCAAGGGTCAGATCATGAATATTCTTAAAGTCTCTAAGCACTTTTATGCAACAAAGTAACATTTTAACTTACTATGAAGAATGGACAGAATAAGGATAAGACTGAAAGAGAACATTTAGGAGGGCGATAAACAGGTCAAGCATGAATCTTGGCTACAATTAAAATGAAAATTAATTGCCAGCTGGTTTGGAAGAAGTATAGATTCAACAGATCAGAATCCTTAAATAATTTTATCTATGAAGTAAAGGAGAGAGGGGTTAAAAATGGCATCTCCGTTTTTGAACTGCTGGGAGTCAGGGAGTTGATATGACTTAAGGTCCAGTTCTGAACATCACTAATTTCAGAAACCTGTGAGAAATCAAATAGTCCAAGTGACAGGGCACAAAGTCTAAAAATTCATTTGGTAAATATTAACTGCTACCTTGGCACTTTTAACTTAAATTCTATAGTCAGGTAAATTTGGGGAATGCTGGGTTAAAATAAGCTGGTACAGATTATCTCAGAGGGCATTCATTTGCAACATTAATTTCCAAGAAGGGAGTATGTAATATACAGAGCTTTCCAAACATTTTCATCAGTTTAATTCTGAAGTACATTTGGAAAATCAGTGCCCCAGAGAATGAATACACATTGGGAAACACTATTATATAAAGAATGGTGGGCTTTAAGATGAGGAAATTAAATTTCTTCACGACACATCAGAATTTCTGCAATCTATAGAGAATATTCTGGTGCCACCTCTACCTCCTTTTAGGAAGACAATATGATACCACAAGCTATTTTCTGTCATTACCTTGATTAAACAGCCATCATTGCAATGCCACACTATTCCTTCAATTTTACCCTCTCTGCAACCTTCAAACCAGGATAACAGGTCATTGTGCTTCAAGGAAGGTAGATTTCTGATCTGAAATGCCCCATGTGGTATAAGAAGATGTAATGGATGCTTCTTGCTTCCTAACCCTAAATGTTAAAAATTTCCATTAGCCATACAAAAGTTCCAAAAACCGAGAAAATTAATACTTTAAAAAAAAAAAAAAAAAAAAGCCTTTGAAGACATTTACCAATTAACTTACCAAAAAACTTAGCTGGTTTCCTAAGTGGTGATGTCATTCAAAACTGCCACCTTAACCCATTAAATAATAAATTTCACCTTCATATAATGTGTACCAAGGGTCAGCAAACTAGAACCTGTGGGCTAAATCCAACCAGATGCCTGTTTTTGTAGTTTCAATGGAACACAGCTATACCCATTCCTTTAAGTACTGTTTACAGCCTACAAAACCTAAATATTTACTTCTGGACTTGTACAATGAAAGTCTGCCAACCCCTGATCTATACCACTAGCCCAGTTCAACTATCATTCACAGTATTTGCCAAACAGCCATTCTGTACCTCTGATAACTTGTATAATTACTGTCTTCTTTCCAACTGCCAGTCTGCTTCTGATCCCTATATAGGACTTTGCTACTGCAGCTTTAATGTCCTTGGGTCTGTCACCATTTCTTATCAACAGTGTTTTCCACAGTGCCCTCTGGACTTGCACTCTGTTCACTGTAGTACAGATTTTGATACTCGATTCATGGTCAATTCTCTACTTAATTTACTCTTAGCTGTTAATGCTAAACTAAATACCTAGCCATGAAAAAAACATTCAACTCATTTCACCTAAATTTTAATAAGCAACAAAAAGTTACACTTGAATATTTCCCTTTCATACACAGTTTTATAGTGTTATTATGTGAAAGAATGAGAGGCTAAAATCAACTTTTTGGGTTAATAAAATGGTTTGAGTCCTGCATAAATTTCTCCATGGACATAAATAGCAATGGCTATAATTCTAGGAAGCTGTTTAACTCAAATTAGTCATTTCTTTAGTGTATGTGTTTTAAGTTAAGCCTAGGAAGTTCTCTTTATAAATGACAGTTACTATAACTGAGCAGGAAAAAGGCTTCACTCACCATACGGGTTTCCATTAATATTTGTTCCTATAAGCTCTAGTGTTTGTTCCAGGAGATCTGAGAGTGGCACTGCACTAATTTCCAGAAGCCCAGGATCATCAGGATGATGCTTCAGTACCAGGGCAACTTCGAATTCATAATTAACTACAGAGGAATGCCAGCAATACTGCTTGTTGTTTTTCTCCACTGGTACCCAACCTACATGTAAAGGAAAAACTGTCAGGACACTGCTTTTCTTTGGATTGAGACTTGAAGCAATTTTAATTTTACTATAGATTTTCCATGTTTTCTGGATGTTAATCACACAGATAACTTTTTTAATCAGTGGAAGTATTAGCAGTTTTACTTTTTTAATCCTAATCATTCTTTTAATCATAAGGTTATTTTTACTTTTTACTCTATTGAGGAATCATTCACTACAGAATATTCAGTATTCCTTTCTAGAAAATTTTCAGTAAGAACCAAATGCCATTCTAAAACACAGCACTAAGATTTTTTTTTTCTTTTTCTTTTTCTTTTTTCTTTAAAGTTTTCTCTCTACCATCTCTCCAGTTTCAGGGACAATAGACCTATGCAGTAAGTGTTCTACAATTTATTGTACTGTTGCAATATTTGCTGAACAATGTATTAATTCCACATGTACTGAAGATTATTGCTATTCCTCCCCTAACTTATGTTACCAGAAAGGCTCCCTCATGTGAACAATTCTTTATCAACAAACAAAAACTAGGACACATGCCACTGTGACCATCTTTGGTCACATCTTTGACCTTCAGTACTCACTCAGGTAACTGTAAGAACCTTCTTTCTAGTCCATTAGTCTCCAGGGAAACCCACCACACTTTTATCATAATCTTGCTTCAAAATTTTAAATTTAATTCTGCTGTACCCCTGTTTAATAATCATCTTCAGGATGAACTTAAAACTCCTCTAAATGGAATATAAATTCCTTCAAGATCTGAGCCCATTCCACCTCTCCAGCATCAAGTTTTATTAATGTCCTCCAATGTCATACACCCTAAACATTCCAGCCACGGAGAAATGTCACATAAAATTCCCACAACTCCATTTTGCTCCTCTTCAGGCAAGTTTGCCTAAGCTGACCTTCCCTCTTCCTTGCCAGCTAACTTCCTGGCTCTTATGCTTCGGTACAGATGTCCTCTCTGCTTAGAAGCTTCTTCTAACTACCACAGGCTGACAAGAATTCTTCCTCTTTTCTCTGACTATACCTTTTGTATACTTTCCTTTTAGTTCTTAAATCATACCAATATTGATGGATTTCCCCTAGTGTCTAAAAGATCATGGGGGATAAGATTCTAATCTTCATTTTGTATTACTAGAACCTAAGACTACTCTGCATATTATAGGTACTTAAGATATACACCTGCTGAACTGAACCTTATTTTGGGGTATCTTTCTACTCAGCACACTTTTGCAAAAATCTCCCCATTCCCAGAACAACTACTTATGCATTTTAGAAAAGTTTTCATGATACCAGGAATGTGTCCATTTTCATCAGGCATCGGATTCCCGTTTAATTGTTCTATTTCTTTCGCTGGTATCCAGCACTCTGGAACAGGTTTGAAGTCCTCCTCAACATTCCAAAAAAATTCTAAAAGAGTTAAGTAATTTTAAATGTGGTGATACTTTAAAAAATAGAGAAGTTGAACAAATTCAAAGTGGGAAGAGCTAATAAACCCCATAATATTAGGTCTTATATAATCATTCTGCATTATCACCACGATGTAACTGCACTTCTCAGGGTTAGGTCACTAGCACTTTAAATTTTCAATTTGGGGGAGCCTAGGTGGTTCCTTGTTAAGCACCTCCCTTTGGCTCAGGTCGTGATCACAGGGTCCTAGGATTGAACCCCACATCAGGTGCTCTGCTCAGTGAGGAGCCTGCTTCTCATTTTCCCTGTGCATGCTGCCCCCCTGCTTGTACTCAACACTTTCTCTGTCCAATAAATAAATAAAATCTTTAAAAACTATTTTTCAACTCTGAATCCACCACTCTGTAGTGGATAAAAGTCTAAGGTAGCCAATGTTCTAATATGTGTAGATTTATGATGAATTTTTAATGCACTATAAACATAAACCTATAAATACATATATGAATGAGTGGATACAGTGATTAATGTATATATCTGATTATATTAGAAGAATTTTAATGTTTAATTAAACATACTGATAATCCTTTGACATTTTTGTGCCTGATTTATAGAATTACATATTTGTCTCAGGCAACAAAACCAAAATGTGTTGCTCAATACAGTATATATGTAGTGATTTGTACGTTTTAATAAAATCAACATACTCTAATGAGTTACAAAAATGTTAGGAAAATGATTCAAAATCTTTTTCAAGAATATTCTTTTACATACAAAGATACTCAATTATAATTTTCTTCCTTCCCCTAAGTACTTAAATTGTAAGAAGGATATAACGTATAAAAATACCACCAGAGCAAGAAATAAGCCAAAAATTGCAGGTTATTTAAATCATAAAAAGCTAAAAAGAAAAAAAAAAAAAAAGCCCACTAACCTTTTGAGTTTTGTTTCGAATGTAGAAAATTTTTAAATCTCTTCTCAGCTAATTTGTTAGGTTTTCTATCTAGCCGAGCCCAAAGGTATGGCTGACCTAAAATATTAATAATAGGGAAAAGAAAAGTTTAAGAAGCAAACAATAAAACTTATCTTGAAAGACATTTCAGTATAAAGTTTTTTCAATAAATAACAGGGTCATCTTCCCCAAAAACACCAACCCTATAAGACACATTCTAACAGATGCATCTTGCCCAGCCATATCTGATACTCTAAGAAGACCCAAGTCTTTGGTTCAATAATGCTGAGGATGAGATGAAAAAGTAATATTTGACCCTTTCATAAGGACATTCCACAGCCAGATTTTATCAGCAGCGAGCATTTGTGAGAAACTGAAACCTCTATACTAAATGGAAACGTACCCAGATAATTGTAGTCACACTTTTCCGAAAACATGATGGTGTGCTGTACGGGTTAGTTCCCAAAAATGTGGAATTAGACTGAGCTATTTTACATGGCTCTGATCCCCGGTCAAGTATTATTAGTGATGATCTGTAATCGTGGATCTGCGAAGTCTCAGGGCAGTGTGTCCACATTCTTTTTTGACGACACTGAGACTAATGAGTCTTATACCTGGTCTCAGTGAGACTCTCAGCGGACTCTGCTGTTGGGACTGGTTAGTTAGCAGGAAGAGATCTCCATGACCCGCAGAATATAAAAATTCCCAGTTGACACTCCATTTTGGATTCTGTTTCCAAGGTGTTCCCTGCATACACCAGTGGTTCTTGATTTGACAAAGTATGTCCTGCCAGAACCTTGGGGGCTGGGAGGAGTGGAGAGGGGTAAGGCGGGTAACAACAGGCGCTTTCACCTGGACTCCCAGACCCTTTGCTGCAATGTACACCCTTACATTTAATGCCCTTGCTAATACTGTGTATCCTTTACCTGTAATAAACTGCGGATTCGCAAGCACTGCCATTCTGAACCCTATAAAATTTTCTTCAGCAATCTAGTCATGTTTATCTGCCACCATTATACATGATCACATAATGATGCACATTTAAGCTGCTTAATATAAACATGAAAGCCTGAAAAATCTTTTAGTTTCTTCAAATATATTAATTTTTAAATTACTGGTTATAGTTTGGTTCAGACATTCTGTATTACTTATTAGCTATCCCAATAAATATTATGAAGAACCAGATTAAAATTATATTCCATTATTTCTGGTTGAATGGACCTTTTGTTCTTTTTACTAGTAAGTACAAAAATTCATTTCACTTATACCCATTAAAATGGCTACTATCAAACAGAATTACAAGTGTTGGTGAGGGTGTGGAAAAACTGGAACCCTTGTGCACTGTTGGGAATGTAAATCGTGCAGCTGCTGTGGAGAAACAGTATGACAGTTCCTCAAAAAATTAAAAATAAAATTACGCTATGATCCAACAATATAGATCTTCTGGATATAGACCCAAAAGAACTGAAAGCAGGGCCTCAAGAAGGTATTTGTTCATCATGCTCATAGCAGCATTGTTTACAACAGCCAAAAGGTAGAAGTTGTCCAAGTACACACTGATGGATGAATGGTTTGGACAAAAAACTATGTGATACGGACATAAAATTATGTGGTGTATACAACAAACAAAATGAGTCTATACACACAATGAACTGTTACTCATGAAAAGGAAGGGAACCGTGTAGGTACTCCAACAAGAACACTGAGGACACTATACTAAATGAAATAAGCTTGCCATAAAAAGACAAACACTGTTTGACTCCACATATATGAGGTATCTAGAATAGCCGAAACTGTCACAGAGACAAAGTAGAATATGGCTGTCAAGGGCTGTCAAGGGAATGGTGAATTATTTAATGGGTACTGAGTTCCAATTTTGCAAGACGAAGTGGTGATAGGAGACGGACGGTGGTGACTGGAGCACAACAATAACCACTTAAAAATGGTTACGATGGTAAATTATGTTAAGTGTATGTTAAACACAATTCATACTGGAAAAAATGCATTTCAGAAGAGATTTCGTGGTACCAGGAATATGTCTAATTTGCATTTATTTAACTGTTCTGTTTCTCTTGCTGGAATTAAGAGGTAAAAGGAAATCATAAAGATTATTTCCCTCTTTTTGATGCATTTGTTTTCCTTAACTGACAATTTCTGTCTTAGTTTCTAACTCTTAAAGTGCATTAGATTGAAATAAACTAGAGATGCTGCCAACAGTAATAAAAACTATGGAGTCAGCACCAGAATCAGTGAAATCAGAGCAAATTTTAGGATCAAACATAGGTTCTATTACCAGGTTAGTCATTCATTAATTAGCTGGTCTTGAACAAATTAAGTGCTCTGAGGCTCTATCTCTGCAATAGAGAGGCTTACTGTGCAAATTAGAGATGACGTGTATAAAACATTTATCCTATCACCTGCCTTTAATGAGTATTAAGTAAATGTTAATTATCTTCCCTTCCTCCCCCCACCAGAGAGATACACTGATGTAATAAATAAGTATAACAACTGGGACTTTATCATTTTGCTCTTATATTTAGACTGCCTAGGGCTTATGAGGATAAATGCCCTACTTCAGATATATATAGTTTGTAAAGTGATCAAATAATATTTGTAGTACAGTTTTACCTTTGTAAGTAGTAATATAACAACATGTTCCATCCACTTTTTCTGTTGGAATTGCACTGTATATATCTGCATCTAATGCCTTGTGACTTAGAGTTTCAGTTGCCAAAACTTTAAATGACTTAAAAAAGAGAGAAAGAAAATCGGTTTCAGATAAACAGCCTCTATGCCTTCACCCATACTCTCACCTGGAATGTTCTCAATTTCACTATTTCTAAAGTACAATTTCCCGCTTACCCTTCACAATTAAAAAATATTTCTTCCATCAAGTTCTCATGAGTTACCCCCCTCCCTTCTATGCTATAACAGCAACACCTGTTCTCCCACATTCATTTTTATTCTGTTTCTTTATCCACCATGAGCTGACAACAGGAACCATGTCCTATGCAGCCCTGTCTCCGTAGCACAGTGTGTTCAAGCATTTACTTGATAATCACTTGCTAAATGCCTTCCATGGGTTAATTCTCATCTCTGACCCTAGAAAATATAGAGATTAACAAAAAGTACCTGTCTTTGGTGGAACTTTCATTTTAATGAGCAAGACAACGGGAGCAAAATAATACATACATACAATGTTAAATGTAATAAATGTTAAGGAGAAAAACAAATGGGGAGTCTCTGAGCTTTCACAGTAGTAAACTCGTGACTTACGGTTCTTCTGCTGTTAGGAAGAGAAGCCAAGACCATCAAGAATGGAGAAGAGTTTCTACAATTCCTACCAATGTTTTATCCGTAATTTATTTTTATTTCTGAGGAAGACTTATGCCACCATTTTATAGTGTGAATTATCTGAAGTAACACTCATCCCAAATAATGTGAAAAACACTGCACAATACCGGTGTGTACAGGTTTAAAAATTAATACATGGAAGTACTGTTTCTGTGTCAGGGAGACTTGGGAAATTAGCACCATTCTGTTACTGATTCGGTACTTTTTCTTTTCTTTCTTTCTTTTTTTTTTTTTTAAAGATTTTATTTATTTGACAGAGAGAGATCACAAGTAGGCAGAGAGGCAGGTAGAGAGGGGGGGAAGCAGGCTCCTTGCTGAGCAGACACCCTCGATGTGGGGCTCGATCCCAGGACCCTGGGATCATGACCCAGGCCAAAGGCACTGAGCCACCCTGGTGCCCGATTCAGTACTTTGAAGATAAAATAATGACGGGGATTCATCACTAACTTCGGCAATTAGTATTAGAGGATATCAGTTTAACCCATGGTGGTACAGCAACAAAGTCTTGGCCTAGTATCAGTGCTGCTGTGGATTCCAATTTACCAGAAATCCTAGGGAGACTACTCTGCCCATGGAGGGTTTTTTGTTTTTTTAGTTTTGTGTTTATTTGAGAGGGAGATAGAGAGCATGAGAGTGGGGTGAGGGACATAAGGAGAAACAGACACCCCACATAGCAGGGAGCCAGATAGCTTGATCCCAGGACTCTGTGATGATCTGAATGGAAGACAGACACTTAAGCAACTGAGCCACCCAAGACACTCCCCAGCCCCACCACCCACTGCCCGATAGAGCCCTTGATGAGCTCCAAATATTCCCTCTATAAGAATTAACTTTCTACCAATGTACCACGCTCTGCTATCAACATGTTTAAAAGACACTGTAAGAGATCAAGGGGTACACAAAGTTCTCCTCATTAAAGACTACGACTGGAAAAACGAGGCATGTGTGTTTAAAATAACAGTGAATATCAACGGAACGGTCCTCCAATTTCCGGGCAGAAATCACTGGGATAACTAAGATCATCAAAGTTTCATAGCAAAAGTCTGATTTGAAAAAATTAAAAATTGTGGAAGTAATCCAAGCACAGTTGGAAAGCCTAAGCAAAAATAAAGACAGGGCCATGCCTAGTATGTTCGCAGGATGAAACAGATTTTGCTTTGAGCAGGCAACTCTTGTCACACACATAGCATTTTCTGCTGCACTGAGCCCAGGCCCTCCATGGTGGGTCCAAGAGGCACTTCAAGAATAGACTGGGCCTGGTTAATGGGAAGCCTTGACTTAGTTAAGGATTTGAATACTGTGGTATAAATAATAGTGTAAGCAAATCTTCACTGCAGAGGGACCTGAGCAGGGGCTTATTTTTCCTGGTGGGAGGTACTTTTACAAACTATCCACTCTCACCAACATACAAAGTTGAGAATCACAACTAAAATGATCCACTATTTGGGGTATCGGTATTTCTTATTAGGTTTCTTACAGCTAAAAAAAAACAAAACAAAACAAAAAAAAAACTAAAGAAACAAAAAAACCCCAAAAACAAAACAAAAAACCACTACATGGCAACTACTGCTATAGACACATAGTAGTAACTGTGGAGTTTAGACCAGGAAAGAACATGATGATGATCATTCTGGGAGGCAGGAAAGAACAATCAGGCAGTGCAGTAAGCAGCACATAAATACTGAGAACTATAACTGCGTGGTACTAGAAATGTTATGTTATAAAGTAAAAAGTGTCAAGGTGAGGGGCGCCTGGGTGGCTCAGTCCATTGATCCACTCTAGGTTTCAGCTCAGGTCATGATCTCATGGGTGCTGGTTTCCAGCCCAAAGAAGGGCTCCAGCTCAGTGAGGAGTCTGCTTGAAGATTCTCTCCCTCTGCCCCTGCCCGTGCGCTCTAAAATAAATAAATAAATAAATAAATAAATAAATAAATAAATAAATAAAAATTTTTAAAGAAGTAAATAAAGTAAAAAGTAAATGGAAAATTGGCATGAAAGTACTGCACGGTTCATTCTTTCATTCAACAAATAATAACCAGAACCTACTTGCACATCAGGTCCTAGAAACTGGGACTAGATGTAACAGGGGAGTCTCCACCTTAGAGGTCTTCTAGTCTAGAAAACAAGGCCGCCTCCAACGCAAATGACGGAAGGAGGGTGGGGGGGGCCTATGCCAGACGCACAGGAGGAATTTTGTATGATGGGTTGGGAGCACCGAGTACCTGGGGATTCTGCTCTCAAGGACTCTGCTACACCTGAGAGAATTACCCTGACACAGGTTACTAATCATTCACCAGTACTCACCAAAGTCCCTCTATGACTAAACCCCGGTGCTGAGACAAACACCAGAGGTGGGGACACCAAAGTCAGTACCGAACAGGTAACGACTGGCAACAATCCAGGAGGTGAGATCTCCAGCGACCTAATTGGTCAACACCACCGGTGCCCTGCTGAGAACTGTTAAAAGCCAAGTTTTTCTAAAATCTGCACTTTGGTCGCACACTCCTGAAAAGCAGTAAAGTTTGCATTGCGCTGATTATGTGAATACTTAAGGGGGGGGGGTCTTCCCCCAAAAAACGTGGTAGCAAAAGGACTAATACTTAAGATGTGGGTTTTCATTTCCGTGCGACGGCAAGTTTGAATCGCCTTATCAGAAAAATTCTCTCAACGATTCCCTCCCTTGCAACTAAAGACGTACAAGAACCTGGAGCTCAGGGAGCAAGCGTCCCCTACCCCAGACCTCCCCAGCGAAACCTGCAAAAAGCTCCCGGCCTGCAGGGCGCTCTGACGACCCCGAAGTCCTGCGTGGCTGCTACCCGGACCCCGCACTCCTCGGTACCTGATGCTCCCTTTTGGTGGAGGGCTCCTCTTTCACCTCCGTCACAAACACACACGGCATTTTCCGCTGCACCGAACCTAGGCGCCTCATGGTGGGCCCAACAAGCAGTGCGAACGCAGAGTACGCCTCCTAAACAGCGTCCGGCCAGGAAAGCGTCCCCAACAGTCACACTCACGCTCAAACCACGAACACTGCCGGCATAAGAAAGGCGGCCCCGCGCACACGGCCCCCACACCGAGCGTGGGGCGGGGGCGCAGGCGCAGAAGCGGCCTCGTGCCGCGGCGTCTTCTGGGAGTTGTAGTTTGCGCGCCGAGGAGGCGCCGTTTACACTCCCGCGAGCGTTAGTCCGGGGTGTGATGACTGTGAAACGAGAGATCCGTTTCTGGGTTGTGTGTGTTTAACCATCCTTAGTAACCGATGATATTTATGAAAATTAAAGAATAGCAAGTTATAAGTAATGAATTATTTCAGGTGGCGACTTAACACCTCCCTGGTGAAAAGGAATTGCCTGTTCTCGTTAATAAATTCCTGTAGAAGTTTAGAAATATTCAGAGACCTCTCAAAACCTGACGGAAACGGATTTCCCAGGAAGAGCGCTAGAAAACGCTACCATTAAAACACCTGGGACACCCCTCCCTCCCACACGCACACACAATGCCGTCTGGACTGCACCTTATTGCACCGCATAACATAGTCGAAACTGGTTCTAATGTCCTTTCCTAAGTGCAAAATTTATCCTTAGACTAATCCAAAATCGGATTTCGATCTTAATTTTTTTCACAGGAATCTCATTTATCGTAAATATGAGCTCCAGCAGAGTCCAAATGGTTTGAGTAGTTGGGAGTCAGTCAACTACAGAGCTAGTCAATCAACAGTTTTGACTTATTGCTTAAAAGAATATTGGAGGGGAAGTAATGAGATGGTCAATGATCGAATAAAATATTAAATATTTAGTAATAGTGACTTTCTATCTTATTGAAGCTAGTAGTCTTCAGCAGGGGAGTTCTGACAATCGCCAGATGCTTAGACAAGGCCCAGCTCTCATTTCTAAAACTGTGTTACCTACAAGCACCACAAAGTCCAGCGTTTTCCTGACTTACCCATAAGAGGGTTTCTAAAGAATAAATGTCCCTTAAAAAAAAATGCACTGTTTTTTGATTGCCAGATTCAGAGAGGAGAAAGATTTTGCCACTTCATTTTTCTGTTCTGCTATCTTCTAGAAAACACAAAAAGGCGAAAACCAACCAAACCAAACCAAACTTTTTTTTTTTTTTTTTTTTTTTTTAAAGAATACCTGATGCTGATACTGGTTGTCAGCAATGGGGACCAGACACTTAATATTTTATAATCAAGCACCAGTGATTTTCTGTTCCTCCAGAGAAATCCCAGCAAGCAGCTTGTTTTATGGGTCTCAAGGGAACAACAAATAACCCTCACAACTATCAACTGCCATTTCCCAAACTGCCATAGAATCTTCTAGGTCCAACATTCTGTCATTTCTGAGAAGAGATCATCTTCTAACACATTCTACTTGCTGTTTGAATAGTAATAGCAAGGCTAACCATTCCTCAGGAAGCACTCTATTGTGCTTTGATTTCATCAGTTGGCTGAGACAAAGGAGTCCAAGTCAGGGGAGAGCCAGAGGTCCAATTCACAGTTGCAAACGGGGCTCCAATTCTAATGGGAAGCAGCCAGCAGCTTTGTTTGATTTTCATAAACCTGAAGAGCCAGCAATGAGTTATTACCAGCCCCTGTACTTAAAGTTGTATAATCAGATTACAAAGTGGAAGAAATACTTTCTTCTCTGACCAATGTGCTAGTGTTCTAGCAAGCATCAAAGATGAAAGACACTCAGTGTGAGTCTACTCAGCCAACCCAAAATACTTACAAAAATTCTCAGGTCTACTCCCAGCTGTGGAGGCAAATTTCCTACTGCTCTTCATTACAGGGAATAAAAATCCTCATGAAAATGGTCATAGCTTTTCCTGAAAGACTAGAATGAATTTCACAACAGGAAAGAAGTGAATAAGAAAAGGAGGGGAGGAAGGAGAAAAATAAAGGAAAACAGAGTTTTGTTTTTAAAAAGAAAGAAAGAAGAAATTAAGGCTCCATGCAGACTAAAGACTGCCAAAACATACAAAACTGCACTTTGCAAAGACCAAAAAAAAAAAAAAAAAAAAAAAATCCGCATTTTGGTTTGACCTTTTTTTGCTGTCTCAAATGGAATGTAATTATTCCCAACATACCCCAAAAGGTAAAAACATATTTTTCAGCCTCTCCCCTATGTAAAACAGGGATTCCCACAATGGCTTTAATCATGATGTTACATGTAATCATGCAATAATGGTGTTTGGTAACAGTATTGGAAATAATCCCTGTAGACAAAAGCTCACAGGCAGAGAGGGAGTTTATATGGAGGCAAAGACCACTTAAAGATATTTCTTAGAGGTGTTTTTCTACATAACCTATGTGCTTAAAATGAGTACTTTATTGTTCTAGAGTTAGAAGTTAGGGCAAAACAGAAGGCAAGATATTAAGGTTTTTTAATTTATATATATCTATATCTATACGTATAGATATATCTTTGCCAATATTTTCAAGGGTTTAGCCAAATTTTCTCTACTTCTTCACTTTTAATACTATTTCTTTTTATTTTTTTCTCTTATTTACAGTTACAGGCAAACAACTCTTCTAAGTTTTAGCTCCTTATTTTATTTCCTAGATTTTTACCTTAAAGTATTCAGAAAGTTCTTACCAATTAGCCTGTTTTACTTAACTAAAGTGAGAATCCATATGCCTTTATCTTGTTAATTTCCAATTCAAAGTACGTTGCATTTTAAAAATACATTTTGATCTACTATAATCTGTCATCTCTATGGCATCTCCTGAGTCACCTCTTATGAGCAATTTTATTAATTTCTGCCAGGTTTTAGGTTCTTTTAGTAAAGATATTAAGATGAAGAAAAACCTCAGTAACTGCTGATTGAAATGTCTCATTCTGGGAATCAGAGTACTTCACTTTGTCTTCGACAAATTCTCAAAATTTATAGACACTCTGGACCTTTCTGCTATAGGAAGAAGCTATTCCTCCTTTTATGATGGATGAAAAATGAGTGGAATATAGCTACAAGATGAATAAATAGTCCAATTATTTTCAGGTACCTATTAAAATAACACAAACTGAATGATTTTTTTCCCAATTCAATGGATAGCAGTGAGTACATATTTAAATAATTTTATTTATTATCTTGGAGTACAGATAGTATATTTACCGATTAGAAAATTTTAGTTTGTTTCCAAACCATATATAGAAATGAGATTTAGAAAACAGCTATTTACTTGTGAAATACTTAATACTTTTTAATTATGAAATTATTAACTAGCTTATATCCCAAAGTCAATCAGAGCATTAAAAGATAAAATATTTTATTTTTACTAGCCTATTTGATTAATATACTAGGATTGAGGAAGAGAAATACTACACAGAATTCACTAAGGTAGGCCAGCCTACAGTTACAGTTACGTGTGAGGTCATTTATGATGAGCAAACAATGGATTAGGTAACAATCAGGAAAATTCTGGAAGTTTGAGTTTGTGTGCTTACTAGCAACCACTTTCAACATTTCTGCAAAGCTAGAGAAGGTATCTTCTAATTTAAGTTTCTTTAAGAATTATCTATTGTGTAATATACTGTCGACAGGAGGTCAGTTTTAAAAGAATACTACTGATAGCCTGAAAGACTGGAAAAGAAATTCTTTTTCCCCCTTACACACTGATAGTTCTTATATTTGCATTCCTGCAATTCTTATATTAAAAAACATTGGATTAGCAGCAAGAGAGTTGAAAATGGCAGAAGTTGGGAATGACTGCTATTTCTTTTTTAATTCCACATGCATAAAGGTAAATATTATACAATTTACAGTACTTCACATACTTAAGCTTTTTAGTAGAATGAAGGAGGATATGGCAATAATTTGTATTGCTGAGTCAAATTTACTCTTTTACTGAAAAATACTTTACATATTTAAAATCTGAAGTAAAAGCTTATCATGTATTTTTGACATACTGACTTTGTCTGAGGAAATTAAAATTATGTTATAGTTTCAAACATATTGAAACATTATATGATACATCATACTGTTACAGTTAATATGATTCCAATCATGTTAATTCAAAAAGTTAAATTCAGCTATCAAACTTAGTTTAATAAATCGAATTGATTCCCTATTTGAAATTCATTAACCCAGTTGCTGAATTTTTCCCGTTAACAGTCTAACAGCAAATACTTGATAATATGGAAAAAGGAAAAGAAATTTTATAAACAAATTAGCCAAATATGAATTCAGGTTTATAAATCTAAATGAGAAAAAGATATTAAAGAGATTAGGGGGGTGCCTGAGTGGTTCAGTGGGTTAAAGCCTCTGCCTTCGGCTCAGGTCATGATCTCAGGGTCCTGGGATTGAGCCCGGCATCAGGCTCTCTACTCAGCGGGGGCTTGCCTCCCTTCCTCTCTCTCTCTACCTGCCTCTCTGCCTAATTGTGATCTCTGTCAAATAAATAAAATCTTTAAAAAAAAGAGAGATTAGGATTAATGGATCTCAACGAAACCAAATAAATGTAGAAATTTGGAGCTTCATGTTCATGCCTAAATGAAAGACACATTGTGTCTGATTTAAAGTATTTTATCTCTGCTAGGATGCCTGAATGGAATCAATCTCTTTGACCATTTGAATTTGATTCACTTTTTTTTTTTTTATTTCAGTTAGCCACCTTACAGTACACATTAGTTTCAGATGTAGTGTTCAATAATTTATATATGTTTCCTATAACACACAGTGCTCACTTACTTGCCTGTCCTATTACAATTAAACCTAGAGATGTAAATCATAATGGAATTTATATTCTATGTATGCAGAGAGTTTTGTCTGTTTTACTGCTGTATCCCCAAGTACCCAGCACCATGATCGATAGGTGGTAAATTCTCAATAAATAAATGAATATATTTATTCAGCAACCACAATACCTTCTTCATATAATTTTTACAATCTGTGAGGGAGGCATTTATTCCCTTTTTACAGATGAGGACACTGAAGCACACACAGGGTAAGGAATGTGTTAACTTTTGTTAATTATGGACAAATAATGGAACCAGGAATTCAAATACAGGTTTATCTAGCCTTGTCCAGTATCTTTTTTTTTTTTTTTTAAGATTTTATTTATTTGACAGAGAGTGATCACAAGTAGGCAGAGAGACAGGCAAGGTGTAGGGGGAAGCAGGTTCCCCGCTGAGCAGAGCGACCAATGCGGGGCTCGATCCCAGGACCCTGGGATCATGACCTGAGCCGAAGGCAGAAGCCACTGAGCCACCCAGGAGCCCCCCTTGTCCAGTATTTTGTATTATGAGATCCACTTTTAAAAGGGGGAAATTGTGAAGACAGGAGTAAGAGGGTGAGAAAAAAATAAGAAAAAAACATGGAACATATATCAAAAGACAGAACTTCCTGGAATATTTTTATTGTATGTCATGCATCTCTCTGTCAGAAAGACAGCAGCCTGCAGCTTTTCCAAGTGTGGGCCTATGTGTAAAAGACATAGAATTAAAAAAAAAAAAAACAATGTAATAGCAGCCCATGAAAATAATCAACATCTGCTTTTGTTGGTATATGTACATATATTGGCACAACTGTTTATTTTATAGACCAAGGGTATAAAGGATATACATTTAATGTAGCATAATGTACTAATTACTTAAAATTCCACAGTAATATAAAGTTTAAGCTCCATTCACTTTCCCTGTAAAAACACACTTAACAGTATCTCCAATAGACGAAGAAAACATTATCTAATAAAGATTGATTACTAGAGATCATCTCCACCATTTGAAAATGGCTTGTGATTTTTAAAACAAAAAACTGGCCTTTTCCAGAAAAAGAAATGAAATTGCTCTGTCACTGGATTGTGATCAAGAATATCAGTGGTGTCATATATTTATTCTGAATCATATGGATTAACTGATAACAAAAAATAGCATTTTATCAGTGACTTGTTGCATGTTCTGCTATATTATATTCTCAGTCTCTGACTAAAATTAAACAAATTTGTTAAAATTTAGACTCAGGACCTTATTTTGTAAAGTATTTTTTTGTGATTCTAATTTGATGTTATATTTTTCCTAATTAATTAGCAACTTACTGTTGTTGAAGATTAACACTACTACATTGAGTTTTCTATACTGTTTACTTTTTCCTTGCAGGGTTCCCAGTGCCGATTCCGACACTGCGAAGAAGCCCTTGGCAGTGACACTGTGTGCTCATTATGGAGAGAGGGGAAATGTTTAGATCCACTTTGCAGATTTAGACACATGGAAATGCAGGTAGAATTACTCACCATCATCGTATTTCTTAAAAGCATCTTCCTTCAATAAGACTGAGCTATGTACTCTTACAACACAATAGAGAAAAAAAAATGATTCTTTCTTCCACTACTTAACTTTTAGGCATTTTGCATGCTGCTCAACTTAAATGCTTATAAAAAATGGTAGAGTGTATTTTAGAAAATATCTACTGTATCTTTTACATAGCAGAGTTTAGAAATACTGAATCTCAGGAAACGCACATGATCCTAAGTCAGTAATTGGGATAGTTTTGTCACATTGTGACAATGTGACAATGATATCACAACTATCACATTGTGATAGTTTTGTACTGTGTTGTAGCACATTTGTTTTTTTTGAATGTGGTATCTGATCATTACATTTCCCCCACCTCTTTTGTCTAGCAAAACTGCAGCATTTCATGCTTCTGGGAAACTCAGCCTCTTGGTTGTGTGAAGATCAGTTGTATCTTTTATCACAGCAAACCTCGCAATATCAATGGATTATTTTTGCCACCAAGTAGCAGTGAGTATATTTTTTAAATAACATGCACATGACATATAATGTAGTTTTGGAATAGCAGCATAGAACGATACACTAAAGTATGGCAAAACGAGTGTGGTTTAATAGCCAGTGGATGGTTTGAGATGATTTTACCAAGAAATATAAGTTAAAGCTTAGAATGAGCCATCAAGTAGCCACAGGATGAAGTGAAGAAAGTAAGTTACATTTTCTCTATGCATATCTAAAGTGGACTTTACTCATCTGAACATGAAACGGCTACTGACCTCACTAGGCAGAGGGAAACTGTGTCTCTGCAAAGTGTCATACAGCTGGAGTCAAGCTTAGAGGTCACACCTCGCTGTTGCTCCCTGGGGATGTGCAGAAACCTGTCTTACAGGTAGGGAGAGCAAGGGTATGCTCTGAGCTGCACACTTCAGCTTCTAGAAGAACCGCTATATATGTGGCTCTTTCTAAGCTTCAGCTGCGGAGAAAATGCAGTCCCATTGCTGCCAAAGCTCTGGCACAATTCAGTCTTCCTAGGTGGTACTGAGACTCTATTTTTTGGTGATCCTCGGCCTAGATTCTGGGAAAGGGCTACAAAAGACACCATTCCCTCAACCAGTCAGTGGCAAGAAGCCTGCTTAAAAAGTTGGAACTTGTCAGGTTTCCCTGGTGCTATAGCTATATAGCACTCTTCTGCTGTGGTCCTCATATTTTTCAAGATGGAATCCTTCCAGAAACAAGCTTACAAGCTATTAGTCCTTTGGGATCTGAAAAATTGGCTTCAGGTGATCCTTTGGCAAATGGTAAACATTAGGTCCCTTTATTATGTTCTTTTGGAAAACTCTGACCTCATGGTGTTCATCATATATACAATACCTTAGTCAGTGATTCTCTTCCTGATTAGACTGTAAACATCATGAGGATGGAACTTATAACTAGTTTCCTTAGCAATCCTCTCCACAGTGTCTAGAGCACAGATGTTTAGTAAAACTGGATGAAGACATAGATGGATGGGGATGGTTAGATGACTACTGAAACTACTGGGGACCCACTGCAGGGAAAGTGATTGCACCTACTAACTGATTAACTTGGCTTCATTGGTCTTCACAGTGTAATTTCATTTTACCAGGAATGTTGTATTAAATTCCTTCTACTCCATCAATAGTTTGCTTCTTAATGGCCTATGATAAAATTAGCTATCTTTGGAACTAGTTCTTTCAGGACTAGAGGAAAACAGCCTGCACCTCTGGGCAAAAGAAGGGTAGAATGTCTGTCCAACTGACAATGGCTTGGCTCCTCATTGTTAGAGCACCCTGGGCTAAGCTCTGTAGGGATGTATTTTATTATTCTAATTTTTAGACATGGACTCTGGTGCCCAAACATTACTTCTGGCTTTTCTGGAAGTCTTTTTTTTTTTTTTTTTTTAAGATTTTACTTATTTATTTGACAGAGAGAGAGAGATCAATCGATCACAAGCAGGTAGAGAGACAGGCAGAGAGAGAGGGAGAAGGAGGCCCCCCGCTGAGCAGAGAACCCGATGTGGGACTTAATCCCAGGACCCTGAGATCATGACCCGAGCCGAAGGCAGAGGCCCAACCCACTGAGCCACCCAGGTGCCCCTTTTCTGGAAGTCTTAATTTCTTCAACAGGTGTCAAGGCTGAGCCTGATTCTTAGAATAAGCTTTCCTCTCTCTCATAGGGTCAAGACTAGATCCAAGCCCTGGGACCAAACCCTACGCACTGTACTTCCATTGTAAGAGGGGTCGAGGGGGCTACTCAAACTTCTAACTGGCTACTAATTGGAGGTTCCCATGATCTCCCTCCTCAGATTCTATCATTTGCTAGAATAGCTCATCGAACTTGGGGAAACAGTTAGTTACATTTACCAGTTTATTATATAACACAGGATATCATAAAAGATGCAGATTAACAGCCAGATGAAGAGGTACATAAAACAAGGTCTAGAAGGATCCAGAGCACAGGAGCTCTGTTGTGGAGCTGGGTATGTGGATGTATGTGTTCACCAATTTGGAAGCTCTCCTAATCTCATACTTTTGGAATCTTTATGGAGACATAATTGATTATTAACTCAATATCCAGCCCTCTCCCCTTCCTGGAGCAAGGGAGAAAGGTGCTGAAATTTCCAAGCTTCTAATCATGGCTTGATTTTTCTGCAGACCATTACCGAGAGCCCACCCAGAGTCACCTCATTAGAACAAAGGACACTCCAATCACCCAGGAAATTCTGAGATCTGAGTTCTAGGTCAGGAACGAAGGTTAAAAACAAATATTAGAACAAAAGTTGCCCTGGTACTCTTGTTATTTAGGAAATTACAAGGCTTTTAGGAGCTCTGTGCCAGGAACTGGAGGCAGAGACCCTATATGTGTATTTTCTAGAATTTCACATCAGTGAATATACCAGAAACCCCATCTCTCAAATGACTCACTCCTATCCTTATTTGGTTCCCTTTCATCTCACCCCTCCCCTACCTTCCATTATCAGCAGGGTTCTTTTTCAAATTCCTCAGTGAACATTCCCTTCATATCCACAGCTAATGGAAGCGCAATTTCCTTCTAAGGATCCTACTTCTCCTGCAACACTCTCCAAATGGTGGCTGTTTTTACTTCCAGTTCCCAAGTAGCATTTGACCTGGAGGGGAGGTAGAAGGTTCCCTTGATCCTCATGGCCTTTTTCATGTTCTTTCTCTTCTCCCTAAAACCATTTAGCCTGCATCTAATGCCAAAATATTATATAAAAAAAAAAAAAATATATATATATATATATATATATATATATATCATCATCACCCCTCAGTGTTGCTGGGTTTGTTTTTTGTTTGTTTGTTTTTGGGTGGTTTTTTGTTTGTTTGTTTGCCTCTGTTTACTTCCATCTGGGTCCCTTCTGGTTTTTCAGAAGTCTGAACTCCTGGCTCATTGCCCTCTAACAGTACTCCTGTGTCAATTCTTGGTGATTTCAGTATATAAATACATGACATGCCCATCACGTTAGCCTCAGTTACTTGAACGCAATTCCTTCACTGATCTTATCTTCACCATCTCAGTCACTCCTTCTTAGTCATATCAAAGTGCTAATTATTACATCCCCACCCCAGGATCTCAATTACATGCATTTCATCTTATGACCTATTTTTCTATTTCAATCTTTCCAGAATCCTGACGTAAACAAAGCTTCAAATCCACTGGGATCTCCAATTCATTAATTGTACCATTTTTTCACAATCCCTCACCCCCTGGACCTAAGTTCTAGGACACCATACTTTTTTTTTTTTTTTTTTTTGACTGGCGCTCTATTTTTCACTCTTCCTTGTTTTTTACTCAACTTCCTACATGTGGAATGTTCTAGGAGTTAGTCTTTGGTTCTCTTTTCCTCTCTATCTACTCCCTTGGTAATCTCATATCTCATATCCAATCTTTATTTTGTTCACTGATGAATCCCAAACAGCTAGAGTAGTAACATAATATTATCTTTCACTAGTAGCCAATTCCACCCTGAGAAGTCCTGAGCAGTATGGAATAAAAACAAGTAACTTTTTTCCTTCTGTCCAGACACATTTCTGTGCTCTAGGAAAAAGGATTCAGCTTCCAGACGGCAGGGAATTAATGAGCTTGTTCAAATTATGTATTGAACTGCCGTATCATCTGTTCATTTCGAAAATTATCTCAACACCTCAGAAAGTATAATTTGATCTTTTGTAGACCTGATCTTTCCTACAGTATTTCCAGGAGTACCTATCTACCAAGATTCACATTAACCCAAACTAGGACCCATAAATCTTCTCCCCTTAAATGAAGATTGCATTATAAGGTTGTACCTTTATTAAAATCAACCTTTTTATGTTTCAGTAAGTGCATGGAATTGATAAAGTCAAAGTGGAGTTATGACAGCTTTTTGATAGCAAAATAGAAGTACCAATTCACATATAGCACTGTGGAATTCATATATAATTTTGTCCCTTAGGTTAAAATAAAATAAAATTGAGACATTTAAATATACAACCTGTAAGAATTTCTAGGGCTTCTGCTCGAGGAATTGAGACCCATCGTGAATCGGAGCCATGGCAATGCTATCTAAGTCACCAGCTGTGCTCTCCCAGAATGAGGTGCTTGCCAAAAGCAATTTTTCAATAGTCGATTTGCCATTGTGTGTCTTCTTTAAGCACTAAGTGCAATTATCAAGAGTTCTACATTTTTTGTCTGAGAATATAAAACTGCCAGTTAGTCTTCCTGCAATTTAAACTTTAATCTGCTTGCAAATTAAAAGAGGTTTTTGGACTCTTTTGAAAGAGACTTCATTTAAATATTGCTAAACCAGTCACTTAAAAAAGAAGCTTAATCCCTCTGGTTACCATGCTCAAGTTTAAAAGTAAATAACTGCAAAACCAAAAGATAACGCTAAGAAAACACAATTCAGTTGATATTTGGTGGACATCTCTGAGTACATTTTATATTTTCTTTGCAAGCATGGTAGGTATGTATTCATTCTTTCATGGTATATGTGAGAGGTTAGTGTATTCAGACAAACTCTTGTTTGTGGTGAAACGTCTGAAGTTTTGTTAATGACTTTATTCAAAACACAGTTGCTCAAACACTGAAGCACATTCTCACCTTCTTGCCTAATTACCATGTTATTCTATAATGAAAAACTGAACAGAATAATTTGATTCTTATTTTTTTTCTAAGTCAGTGTCTTAAGGTACCTTGGATAGCTGACTTATCTGGCCAGTTGAAATGAACTTTAGATCAGCTCACTTTAGAAAATCTAGCCTGAATAGATATATGTACATGATCTTTTTATTCTAAGTCTTGGCAAACCACTGCTTACTAGATGGTTCCTAAGTAGTTTAATAAACACTTCGTCTTGAATATTTGAGTTGGTAAAATAGACTAATTTTTTTTGTGGGGGGGTGGTGGAAAATAATTGTTAATGGTTATAAGAGGGAGGAAAAACCTGTTCAGCTCAATTCTTTCCTTTTTTGGGGAGAGGAGGGTGAGTAGAGAAAATGCCATAAGCCACACAGTGGTGATGTTGGGATGTTTATCCTGACTAGACACTGTATCTGTTTGCATCTTTGGTCCAAAGTGCTTCTAACAGTACAACAAAATAGAGGCAAGTACTGAAATGTCAGTTCTCTACACCTAACATTTGTTAGTTTCATTTGGGTCTGAGACCTCCACAGACTTGAGGATTGTATAAACTAAAATTTTATGATTTAATAAAAAATGAAGTAAGGTTACAAGAAACAAGAAAAATCTCATATTCAGTACTTTCAAATAATTTCTTATATTTCCTTGTGGCAGCACTATGTTGGGCACTTTGCATGCCTCCCCACAAAAACCTGCCAAATAGATATTATTAGCATCCCCATTACAGATGGGAAAATTGAGGCCTAGAGAAGCTAAGTATCTGAGGCACTGTACTTGAATTCAAACACAATTCTGTCTGACTCCAAGACTCTCTATGGCATTTCAAGAATATGTCATTTCTTTTGGCCATTTTAGTGGACTCAACCATAAGACCTCCTCATCTGGCTTCTTCCTTTTGAGAGGCTAATTCTATTACCCTACCCTGCAGCCTTCTTTTTAAAGCTATTAAAATCCTTTGCATTTAATAGAAAACCCCCTTTTTTCCTCCTTTAATTTGTAGTAAACAGTGGACTTCTAGCATTTCTGAGTTATGTGTATTTCCATAAATAAGGTTTCCTCTTTCTCTTCTTTTCCCCACTAATTTGTGGCCACACAGTGGAACCTCTTCTTTTTAGTCATCTGAGGCCCAGAAGCTGAGGTACCATCATCTGGTGTTCACCTTATCTGGAGGTCCTCAGCTCTGACTTCCAATTATAATTACTGTGGGGGCTTAAAAAAACAGTAACAACCAAAAATTAACAATAAAAACAACCAAAAAAAGTTCCCAGTCACCACCCAGACCACCAATTAAACCAATCAGTGTTAAGCCAGCCTTCAGTGTACTTTTTTTACTGCAACATTTTATTTCAAAAAAATTTAAAAGAAAAGTTGCAAGAATAGTTCAAAGAACACCCATCCATGTGCTCTTAACCAGATGCACAAATAAAAATTTTGTCAAATTACTTTCTCTTTTCCCTCTATTGTTGTTACATATATGTAAGTATTATATTACGTACATGCATATACTGTATCAATACATACCTATCCCCCCTTTTTTGGAACCATTCAAGTGTTAGTTGCAACTATTAGACATTTCATCCCTGAATACTTCTGTATATATCTTCCAAAATTATCTCCTGCATAAATACTCTATATACAACTATCACATATAGGAGGAAATCTAACAATAATAGATACTAGTGTCTGATAGTCAATCTACAGTTTGTACTTTTCCAAAAATGTTTATTATAGTAGGGCTTCTCAAAATTTAATATTCACAGAAATTACTCAGATATCCAGTGAAACTGCAGTTTGATTCAGTATGTCCAGGCTGGGGCTTAAGTTTCTACATTTCTAACAAGCTGTCATGACAATGTGTTCTTAGAACTACGGGTTGAAGAGCATAGCCTTATAACTATTTGTTTTGTTTTTTTTCAATCCAGGATCCAATTAAGCATCATTTATTACTTAGTTGTCATATCTCTTTAATATCTACATTTCTTTGTTTTTTTTCTTTCATATTTTTGACATTTTAAAGAGTTTTGTCTAGTTGCTTTGCAGAATACCCTTTAAATTGAAATTAATGTTCATTTGTTTTCTGTTAATCAGTTTTAGATTAAACGTTTTTGGCAAGAACACTACAATATATTGTAAAATGTATGCAGGTGTTCTTAATGTCCTAATCAAACTATTGCATGAGGGTGTTCCCAAAGAATTAGTGAAAAGTGAAGAAAAAGAATTGGTGAGGAGCCTTTGCTCTGTGAATCATACAAAAATAATCACCAGTTTTACTCTTTCAAGCAAAGGGAAGAATAGTACCCGATTCCCAAAGAACGTGAATAAAAACAACTTATTTGGTTAAAAATAGCTAAATTATTCAATCAGAAGATTCTTATAACCTCCATGTTTTGCCTGTGCATTTGTGTTTTAGTTAGGAAGGGATTTATAGCAGGGAGTAGTGCATTATGGTGATGACATGCATGTCACCTAAGTGAAAAGAACTGGATTTTTTTTTTGGAAAATTGACTAAGCAAAAACTATAGTGTTTATTCTAGAAATATCTGGACATACCAAGGCAGTATATCATATGGAATAAACAGGACTCTCTTGGTTGAAAAGTAATGATGTGCTGTTAACAGTTAAGAAACTCGTTCCCCTCCTTGTCCCCACTTCACCAAAATCAAAAACAAAAACAAAACAAAAAGCAGGATTTGCCAACTTCCAGAGAGCAAACATTCATACCATGAATGATTTTGAGTTACCAATGTAACATCAATAGGCTTGCAAAATAGCAACTGGTTCTCATTTGCTGATCTGAGCCCACTCCAGCACACCTCTGATTTTAAGAAGACAGACCCACCTCAATTGGATTTAAGGGAAAACTGGAAATTATTAGCTCATGTAACTGAAGACATAAGCCCAGAGCTCACCTCAACCCCCGCTGGATCCAGGGCTTCCTTCACCAACTCTTGGCTCTGCACTTCTTGCCATTCATACGTGGGGGTTGCCCCAGAAGCTCACATCTGGATCTTGGAGGCAGAATAAGCAAGGATGGAGAACCCTGAGTCAGACTGGGTTAAAATCTCAGTTTGCCAATAACTTCCCAATAACCTTGGGCAATGTAATACCTCTGTGGCCCAGTTTTTTCATCTGTATAATAGAGACAGTAATAACTATGTCATGAGGTTGTTTTGGAAATTTGATGTATTAATATCGAATAGTTTAGATATCGGCTAGAATACCTTTTGAAGAATAAGCACTCAGTAGTCTCTTCATCATCATCATCATCATTTTAAATTAACCTCTAAAGAAAGAAATCTTTTTCAAGCTAAAGCCTTAACACTGAACCTCATCTAATGACGCGGGAAACATATTCATATCCTAGGAGTGGTTCAGGCCAAGGGAATAGCTAATCCTGAGGTCTAGGATGTCATCATCACTCAAATTAAATGGACGGAAGATGTGGAAAATTTTCCCAAAGGAAAACTAATGTTCTTTCCTCAAATGAGGGAAGAAATGACTATGCAGCAAACAAAGACACTGATGTTACTACATAATATTAAAAAAAATCTTTTTCCAGTGTTAGATGAAATATATCTGATCACACCAAAATTGGTCTTAATGGCATGGAACTATGCTTTGGGTAGAAAAATCAAGGTGACCAAAATGATCTATTTCTAAAAATTCATAGAAAATACATTACAGTACTTCCTTGAAATGCAAATCCCATGGGAAAGTTATAGTAAAACAGCAAAGGTATAACTATAAGTATCAAAACTCTTAGCACACCATTGTTTTAACCATATTAGAGAAAGTGAATTTAACTGTCTAAATGAAGTTTTTTTTTTTTTTTTTTTGCATTGCTTGATTACCAAGAAATTCACCTGAATTATTTGTTCCATATTTTAACTGGATAGTTTCTGATCACTAAATATGCTGTTTTCCTATACTGTAACTTTCTTCTTCTCAGGTATATTTTAATACCCTCAATGGAAAGGTATAATGAACTTTGATCTTTATTTTTGATGAACTATTCCTTAAAACACATTTTTTAAAAAAAATTTTATTTCTTTATTTGACAGAGATCAAAGGTAGGCAGAGAGGCAGGCAGAGAGATAGGAGGAAGCAGGCTCCCTGCTGAGCAGAGAGCCCCATGCAGGGCTCGATCCCAGGACCCTGAGATCACGACCTGAGCCGGAGGCAGAGGCTTAACCCACTGAGCCACCCAGGCGCCCCTCCTTAAAACACTTTTGATTAGACTCATCATAAATTTAAATAGTTGCAAAAGTTCCAACATTTTATCAATACTGACACCTCGCAATTAAAATTTAATTGCCATATGATTTGATACTCATCATATGTTTTTTAAAATTTAAAAATGATCTCAATCCAAATTCATATGGGTCTTAAAATTTATGTAGAAATTCGAAGAGCCAAGAACAGTCAAGTCTGCTTGAAGAACAAGAAAATGATAGCACTTGTTTAACCAGATATCAGGGCCTACAGAGTGGTAGAGATTAGAAGAGTGTCCTATTCACCAAGGGCTAGTCAAATTAACAAATGGAATAGAGTGAGAAGCTGGAGATCCCTGCAGAGATGGATACCTGATTTATAACAGCTCCGATCAATAGGTAAAGGATGATCTTTTCAGTTAATGAGGGGAGAATGAATTCCTCTGACACCAAAGATAAAAATCAATTCTAGGTAAATTATAAGCCAAAATATAAAAGGTCAATCTTTAAAGGTTTCAGAAGGCAATAAGGACACAAAAAGTATTAACTATTAAAGAAATGGTGTATAAATTTGGATACATTAAAATAAAAATTTGTATTCACCAAAAACACCACTGAAGAATGAAAAGCCATAGAAGGGAAGAAAATATCTGCAGCATCTGTTGTTACATGACTGCAGCATATGTTGTTACATGACTGCAACAAAGACTTGAATTCAATATTTGAAGAAAAATCAAAAGACAGAGAATCTGGAGAACCTCACGAAACTGGTTTCTCTGTTTAGGCATTATCGGCATTCAGGCTGGATAGTTCTTTGCGGTGGTGGTGGTGAGGTGGTGTTAGGAGCGTCGATGGGGACTATCCTACGCATTATAGGAGGTTTAGCAGCATTTTTGGCTCTTACCCTTGAGACAGCAACAGCATCTTCCTAATTGTGACAACAAAAAATACACCCAGCCATTGCCAAATGTTTCCTAGGGGAAAGGAGTAAAATCATCTCTGGTTGAGAGCCACTGTGCTAGGACATGTCGAGAAAGCGTAAACAAGATTTTGAAAAATAAGAAATCCAAATGACAACCACCAAATGAAAATGTGATCAATTTATTAGTAATCAAGGAAATGCAAAAGGAAGTCACTTTGAGATACCAAGCACACCCATTATCTTGGCAAAAAGTTTAAATCTACCCGCTGTTGGTAAAACAAAGGGTATTAGGAATTCTTGGGCACTGCAGTTAGTTTAAACTGAAACAGGCACTTGGAAAAACAGTCTAGTGTGATCTCATCAAGAAAAAGTTAGACATTATTTAGGCCAACCAACTTTGTTTTTTAAGCATATATCCTAGAAAAATTCATTCCCATGTGTACCTGGATACATGTAAAAGAATGTTCACGGCACCTTTTTTTGGTAATGTCCAAAGGCTTGAAATAACCTATATGTTCAATAATAGCGTGATATATAAATAAATTGTGGCACATTCATTCAATGGATACTATTAAGTAATGAAAATAAATGAATAAAAGAAATATGCAAGCAAGGATGCATCTCAGAGTTAACATGTTGCAAGATGGAAGACAGAAAAAAGAACACATACTCCTGATTCCATTTATAAAATGTTCAAAAATAAGCCAAATTAGGGGCACCTGGTTGGCTCAGTGGGTTAAGTCTCTGCCTTCGGCTCAGGTCTTGATCTCAGGGTCCTGGGATTGAGTCCCACATCAGGCTCTCTGCTCAGCGGGGAGCCTGCTTCCCCCACCCCCGCCTGTCTTTCTGCCTATCTGTGATCTCTCTCTCTCTCTGTCAAAAAAAATTAATTAAATAAATAAATCTTTAAAAAATAAGCAAAATTAAGCTTTAGTTTTAGAGATGCAGACCTAGTAGTGAAATTCTAAGAAAAACGACAAAGTGATTATTAGAAATCAGGATGAAGATACTTACTGTGGGCAATGGAGAAGGAAAGTGATATAAAGTGCTGAAGACAGGAACTATTACTTCTTGACATAAGTGTTGACTTTGTGATGTTTATTACATTGCATATTTTATTATTTGTGCACACTTCTGTACAGGTGTTATATTTGACAGTTTTCAAAGGGTAATAAATGCTTTAAACGTTTCTTTAAAAATTAAAAGAAAACTTTCCTTTTCTTAAAACTACTATTTTCATTTTCTTCCTTCACAATTTTTTTAAGACTTCGTCCATTCCTTTGAGAGAGGGAACACAAGTGCATGAGTGGCGGATGGGGCAGAGGGAGAAGGAGAAGCAGACTCTCCTCTGACTGGGGAGCCTGACATGGGGGTACATGCCATCACCCAAGATCATAAGCTGAGTCAAAGTCTGATGCTTTGGCAACTGAGCCACAGGCACCCCTACTCTTCCACATGTTTATCCTAAAACTAGTATCTTTACGCTTGAGTTTATTGATCCACCTATCACATTTAAGTATAATAAAAATGAACATATAAGTTGAAATCTAAATTTTTGTTTTATTTTCTATGACAGTAAGGCTCTACACTATGAAATCTCATAGTCACTAACACATTTTAAAACATATTTCCTTAGGACTGTTATTATTAGTTATTATTAATACATAATTTATTAAAACAACATAATTATGCTGCTGATAAATAATTACTGCACATAAGAGTAGACTTTTATTGGAAAGGTATCTATTAATGAGCTAATGATCAAAATTATTCCCATCTGTTTATGAAACAGAAAGGCATATAGCTAAAAGTAATATCGAGAACTAGCATATTATCCTAACTTTTCTAAGAGAATGAGGAGATAGTTAATATTTTATAAGCTGAAATAAAGTAAGGCCTGATTTTAATAACATTTCACAACATTATTTGATAAAATGGGTTTTAACTACCCAATGGAATAACACTCAATTGGAAGAAAATAATTTCAAAATATTTTTTATGCATGGGTTTTATCTAAGATAGCATGAATAATTTGGCAGTCCTGTAAATAATTACACCTGAATTTAAAAAATTGTGATTGTAGGTTGATGTTCAAAAATGTATCATAAGGAGTTTCACAGATATACTCCTCAGTTAAACAATAATAGTTGATGCAAGTTATATATTAAACAAAAAGTAAAGTGTCTGGAAATTGTCCTAAGGGCACAAAGCAAGAATTTATTTAAAAAATCTTATTCAGTTAAGCATCCAACTGTTTATTTTGTCTCAGGTCATGATCTCAGGGTCATGAAACTGAGTCCCACATCAGGCTCCATATACAGCGCCGACAGTGTGGAGCCTACTTAAGATTTTCTCTCTCCCTCTCCTTCTGCCCCACGGCCCGGACTTGAGCGTGGTCTCTCTCTCTCATATACTAAGAAATAAAAAGAGAAAGAAAGGAAGGAAAGAGAGAAAGAAAGGAAAATCTATTAAATATCAGAACAACAAATCTTGGGTTGCCTGGGTGGCTAAGTCAGTTAAGTGCCTGCCTTCAGTTTAAAGCATAATCCTGGAATCTTGGGATTGAGTCTCACATTGAGCTCCCTGCTCAGTGGGGATCCTGCTTCTCCCCCTGCTGGTTGCGCCCTCTACTTGTGCTCTCACAAAAATCTTATTTTAAAAAACAAAAAAAGAACAGCCCGTCTGTGGTATTCGAGTCACCACCCACTCCTCTCCCACCCCCAGTACAGTGTGAAAGAAGTTCTACTCTATGTGGGTTGAGCCAAGAACACAGGGTGCACTCTACCTCCACCTCCCTACTGGGGACTATGGTATCTTCCTGGGAGGAGCAGGCAGCTAGCACTTACAGCTTCATGTTGAAGAACTGTATTTTTCAGGCAAGAGAGGCTAAGAGTTCTGGGTCTTCTATCCAGGACTACTCATAGAGCAGAAGTTCCATTACAGAGGTAGCAGGCAGAGAATAACAAGCCCAACTGCCAGAAAGGGGCAAACCATAAATATCAGAGGTTACCAACCCTGCCCAGTGCCTGCTTATAAAGCAGAGGTATCACTCCAAGAGAAGTGAGTGACTGTCCCTGTTCCCAATAATGGCAATGAGGTTTTGCTTGAGCAAGAGAGATAAGCTGTAGGAGCAGAGAACTCTGAAGCTCTCCAAAAGAGATCTGAATTTATCTGGAACAGAACAGAGTATGGGGAAGTTTATCATGGCATTCTAGAAAACAGTGGAGAGTTTGGGGGTAAGCAGTGATGAAGAGACTGGTAGCTCCATGAGACCAACAAGCTAAACGATAGACCAGATAAGAGTTGACCAAATACAACCAAGGGAAGAGTTAAGAAGAGCTGTCCTGAGATTGGAACATACTTGAAAGATTGGCCTCAAAGACTACCTCTGCAAAGGGATCAGAACTGAACTGAATCAAATGGTGAAACAGTTTATGCCCCAGTGGACTGATGGAAACAACAGAGGAATCAACCCGCAAGTAATGGAGTCTGACAGCTGGGAGTGAAACCAACAGAGGTAGATAGCTTAACAGAGAAACCAGGGAATGAGACAAAGAGAGTACTGGTGGTCCCATTGTCATCCATGGATTTATCCAGCCTGCATCCTCTGAGGAGTGACATCAGGTGCTGCAAACTGTGGGAGGAAAAGAGATTTTTTTAAAATAGTTCAACCAAGTCATTAAAATATTAAAAATCAAACAACAAAAATCCTGAGGCTAGGGGTAAGAAATCAAGATCCAGAGTTGCTACAATACATTGTCCAAACTGTCCAGTTAAAAAAAAATGAATAGGAATTTATGAGACATACAAAGAAGCAAGAAAGTGTAACCCATACACAAGAAATAAATGTAGGTAACAAAATGCCTTGAGATGGGTGTTAGAGCTAGCAAACATAATTTAAGCAGTTATAGTATGTTTGAAGACATACAGAAAACCATGCTTGGTGTTAAGGTAGGTATAATGACCATGTCTCAATAAATAGAGAATATTAATAAATAGATACAAACTGAACAGTATAATAACTGAAAAAAATATTAGAGGGCTCAACAGGTTTGGGGTGACAAAAGAATAAGCAAACTTTAAAAATAGAATAGAGATTATACAGTCTGAAAAAGAGAGAAAACAGAAATAATGGTTGAAAATTCCCTAAATTCGATGAGAAATATTATCTACATGTTCAAGAAACAACAAATTCTAAGTAGGATAAGTCCAAGGATATCTGCATCCAGACACATCATAGTTAAAGGGTTAAATGCCCAAAACAAAAGCAAGTTTTGGAAAAGAACAAAATAAACATGATTAGTCACATATAAAGGAACCTCAGCAAGATTAACAGCTAATTTCTCAGACATGTTGTAATCCAGAAGGCAGTAGCAGGACATATTCAAAGTACTGAAAGGAAAAAAAAAAAAAAAACATATATACTTGCATTTGTATATAATTGTATTTTTGAGTCTGTAACATTTATGCTCTTATTGCCAAATATATTACATTTCTAAATTTTAGAAAGGAGGCATCTAAAGGAGGCATCTGAGAGCAAACCTATATTATGGTATGGACATGATCCCAGGTGGTGACTCAAATCCAAAGGAATAAATGAATAGAATCAAGAATGATAAATAAGAAGGTTAATATAACAAACCCTATAGATACACATTTTCTCTTCCTTCTCTCAACTCCTTTAGAAAACACAAAATTAAAGTAATAAAACACTGTATTTTTTGGGTTTGTAACACACATAGATAGAACAGCAGCAGCACGAATTGGGGGGGGGGGTGGAAGAAGGAATAGAGGTAGAGAGGAATGACCTTATTATCTCTAGCAGGAATTAGATAATATAAATCTGAAGTATATTTTGCAAAGTTAGGAACTACATGGTAAGTCCTAGAGCAACTCCCCAGAAGATACCTTTAAAAATGTGGAAAAATCATAAAAATAATTAAAATGTTACACTAAAAAATATAGAGGAACAAAAAAGAATACAGCAAGTAAAATGACCGATAAAAATCCAACTATATCAATAATAACATTGAATGTGATTTGATTAAAATACAATAAAAAGGCAGACATTACCAGATTAAAAACAAGGATTCAACTATATGTTATCTATAGAAGATACACTTTAGATTTAAATAAACAAGTTGAAAGCGAAGAATGAAAAAAGTACCCTATGCAAACAATTACAAACTACAAGGAAACAGAAGACTTGAGCAACTATAAAATAACACAACCAAACAGACTTCTATATATTATTCCTTGCAACAATAACAGAATACACTTATTTCTCAAGTGCAAATGGAACAGTATCCAGGATAAACTATATATTAGGCCATAAAATAAGCTTTAATAAATTTGGAATTATAAAAATCATACAATGCATGTTCTCCAAACATAATGGAAATAGAAATCACTAAGAGAAAAAAATAATGGGAAATCCACAAATATGTAGAAATTAAACAATATATCTATAACCAACCAAGAAATTATAAGGAAGATTAGCCAATGCTTTGAGATGAATGAAAATGAAGGAACAGTGTACTAAAACTCATGGGATTCAAGTAAAACCGTATCGAGAAGAAATTTTATAATTATAATACCTATTTTTAAAAATATGGTCTCAAGTTAATCTAACTTTATACTTTAAGACACTGGAAAAAGACCAAAGTAAACCTAAAACACACAGAAGGAAGAAAATAATAAATATTGAAGCAGAAATTAATGAAATAGAGAGTAGAAACTTGTATCCATCCTCTGATGCGTGGATAAAATATTGTGGTATATCTGGACAATGGATTATTGTTTGGATAAAAAAAGGAATAAAGTACTGTTATAGGTGACAGCATGGATAAACCTTGAAAACCCTATGGTAAGTGGAAGATGGCAAGTACAAAAGACCAAACACGTATTGTATGATTCCACTTATAGCAAATCCATAGAGACAAAGTATATCAGTGATTGTGTAAGATTAGGGATATTTGGAAGACTGCTAATGGGAATGGGGCTCTTCTTCGGAGTGATCAAATGTCCTAAAATTGATTATGGCAATGCTTGCATAACTGTGAAAATACTAAAAACTACTGAATTGTATTATATTCATGTGGTAAATACATGGCATACAAATTATACCTCAAGGAAACTTCTAAAAATGTGACTCTAAAATTTACTCTTGAATGTTCAGCTTATTTTTGCAACTAATGACAAGTCTTGAGAATATATACCGAGAATGGCTAAAAAGCTTTATTTAAAGGCATGTTTTTCCTTTTGAGTTTTTAGTAGCGCGCTCCTTCCATTGATGGCAAGAGACTTTCCCCTTGAGATTTATATATTCTTTACCAATAGTTCAGAAGTGGAAGAAGCAAAAATTTTCAACCAAATTTCTTCAGTACTACATACTCTACTATGCATTTGAATTTAGAATGTTCCAACATGGACCCCAATAGCACTTTTTCTAATACCTTGTGTATTCATTTTCTGTTACTGCGATAACAAATTACCAGTGACCAAGTGGCTTCAACAACTCATTTGTTATTTCATAGCTGCAGTTTAGAAATTTCAAGCAGACGTCTCTGGGTTAAAATCAAGCTGTCTCCAAGGCAGCATTTCTTCTGAAGACTCTGGGAAGGAGTCCTTTCCCTTGCCTTTTCCAGTTGCTAGAGGCTTTCCGTATTCCGTGGTTCATATCCTCCCTCCTCCATCTTCAAAATCAGCAATGAAAGTCAAGTCCTCCTGACACTGCATCACTTGACAGAGCTTCCACGGTCACACCACTTTCCTGGCTCTCTTCCTCTGCATCTTCTCTTCCATTAGTAAAGACCCTTTTGATTACCTTGGGCCCACCTGGATAATTGAGAACAAACAATCTGCCATTTTTAAGGTCAGCTGATTATGTCTTAATTCCACCTGCAGCCTTAATTCCTCTTTCCCATATAACATATACATAGGTTCTGGGGATTTAGGACATGGGCATCCTTAGGGGGGCATTATTCTGCCTACCACATCATGGTTTTCTCCTGGTAGAAATGTGTACAAATTAAGGTGAAGGAGAAAGCCCTACAGGTTTGAGGTAGTTTGGTTCATCGATAAAGGAGGATTTGTCTTTTGGGCAGTGTATTCTAGTATATTCTCGCATGAATGAAGGGCCTTTATTATACAAAGTGGAGAGAAGGCTATTGCGAACTCAAGCCTGTTCTTAGGCTAACCAGCTTTAGGGGAAAAATAAATGTGGAAATTGAGTTTCTGGAATAGGATTCATTGGTTTCAAATTATTGGAATGGCACACCTAAAGATTTCCTATAACCCAGGGCCCTAGTTAGATGATCATTCATTTGGGGTAGTGGTTTCCAAATGGGGCTGATTTCATAATTACCTGAGACTTTTAAAAAATGCAATTAGGGCGCCTGGGTGGTTCAGTGGGTTGAGCCTCTGCCTTCAACTTGGGTCATGGCCTCAGGGTGCTGGGATCGAAACCCGCACCGGGCTCTCTGCTCGGCAGGGAGCCTGCTTCCTCCTCTCCTCTCTCTCTGCCTACTTGTGATCTCTGTCTGATAAATAAAGAGTTAAAAAAATTTTTTTTTTTTAAATTTAAAAATGTAATTAGATTTTCAGGCTTTAATCCAGACCTGCTAAATCTAAGTACAGAATGCAGAGACCCAAAAGATGTTTTAAATTTCTTTTTTTGAAGATTTTATTTATTTATCTGAGAAAGAGTGAGAGCACGAGGGGAGGATAAGGGCAGAGAAAGAGGGAGAAGCAAGCTCCCCGCTCACCCGTGATCACAGGACTCTGGGATCACGACCTGGTCCAGTGGCAGATGCTTAACTTACTGACCCACCCGGGTGCCCCTGTCTTGAATAATTTCTTTAGTTGATTCTGATAATTAGCCAAATTTGGTAACTACTCATTTAGAAAACAAAGGGGATCGAATTAGTGATAATAGAAGATTCATGTGTTCGCTAAATTTTTCTATTAATTGCTTTCTAGTTTTAAAGTTACAGGACATTTAAATATGACCCAGAGCTTTGGACAGTTTAACCAATGTGCAGCCAACGGAGAAATCTGAAAGTATCACTCTTTCTCACTTCCAAGTAATCATGCAGCCCGACAAAACTAGAACCATTGGATGTTTTCCTCTTTTGGGCATATATACTTTGCCATTATAAGCTATGCTTTATTTGAATTTGTCTTTGTTAATTTGTTGTAAAGTGATTAATTTACTCTTATTCCATAGGTACAATCAATGTAAGAATACAGTAATACTTATGGTCACTTCGCATTTATACCAAAATTGTGATATGTCAAGTCATGGTTATAATTCTTATCTAAAAATCTATGAATTAGTACATTTTCTGCACCTTCCAGGCAGAATGTTGATATTTATTAGATTAATAACCTTTCCAGAAATAAGATGAGACACCTTTTAATAAAATGTGCAGTAAATTAGGAGGACACTGTTGATCACTGAACATGCAAATAAAACGTATCTTAAAAAGACTGAAATTTTGCATTTCCTCTGTAGGTATCACACCACAGAAAGAGAGTCAGGAAGGAATTCCACCCCTGACCCAGAGTCAGGAACCCCTGAAACCTCAGGAGATTATATCACGACCCATTCACCATCCTCTAGTTTTAAAAACTAACTTTGAGGATGAAGAGGAGGAAGGAGATGAACAAAATGGTTAGTAAGGTTTTTCTCAGATTTACAATGCACACTCAAAAGTCCTACTTTTTTTTTTTTTTTTTTTTTAACTGTGAGAGGTTCATAACACAATATGTTAGGTAGATTTTGGTAAGAAAATAGATTGAATATTATTAAGTATATTCAATTCATTATGTTCTAATTTGTTCTATGTCTACACATGCTTATGATCATTTTTGTTGGATGATGGCTGGGAGATACATTTCATTTAAATTTGTACAGTTACTTAAACTGATTTTTCTAATACATGAAATATAGTAACTCGAGACATTTACCAGTATGCAAATTATTGATTTTAAAAATTAAAAAAAAATCCATGTGAACAATATCTGGGGTTTTTCATTCTGATTTATATATTTTCATATTATTTGTCTTTGGACAACTTACTTAAAAAAATATATATCCTATAGATGCTTCCAGTTTATGGACAAAGACTCCTGAAGAGATTGAAGAAAAAAGAACAATAAAGGAGATGTGTTACAAATCTGGTAAGAAATCAAACATTTGTGGGTTTTTAAATGCTTGATATGACAAACACACTAACCTCCTACTTTTCTAATGGGAGATTAGGTGAATACTACAGATTCCATACTCCTCCAGATATTTCATCATCAAAAAGCATAGCTTCTACAGCAGACAAAGAAATAGAAAAGCCTTTGGAAAATGGCAGTGAATTACAAGAAGGTAAGGAGTGAAAAGGCAGCACTTCAAGGTGCTGTGTTAAGAGATACTTGGTGTGATAGGCTGTGAATTATTTAGTAAGATGTAACTAGAGTTAAATGATAAATAATACATCAGAATTGAGAATGAGGAGGAAGTGCTTTCATCAGATGACCTATATTTAATAAGAAAAGCTGCAGTTAATGTAATTAAGCTTTCCTCATGGAGCTAAAGAACAAATAAGCTTCATAGGCGCATGGTGGCACTTCCCTTCCAACCCCGCCCTGACCACGCAAGTCATTCTGTAAATAACTTGCTTCTACCATTATTTTTCTTTGCAAATAAATCTCCCTGTGAAATAGGTGCATATTTTTCTCTGTGAATAGAAAGGACAACCTAGCCCTGGAAGGACAAAAGGGAGATCAGAGAATGATGTTAGTGGCAGAACAAGGATACATTTGTTCATTAAATGAGTACCTTTTGGATACCAGGCAATTTCTGAAGCAATGCAGGTGGATGATTCCAAGGCTGGGCCTTTCATGGGTCTTGTGTTTTGGTGAATCTTATTTTAATGTTGGTAAACAATCTGCCCTTGAAGTCAGGGTAAATACATTATTTTCTGGATATAAAACCAGAAACTCAGGGAAAATCCATGGATGCCACAAGTTTATACAGCTGTCTTGCCACTAGGATGAGCTGAAAAGGTTTGCTGCAGGAGGAGATTTGAATCCTTTTCTCTCCCTAAAAATAATAATAATAAAAAAAGATAGTTGGGGGAATCTCCCAACATCAAGATGAGGGTATAATGAAGTAGAGGATCAAGAGTAAAATGCCTGCCCTTCAAGTACATATGTGGCAAACTATTTAAAGATATGGCGGTAGGTGGCAGCAACAGACCATGAGATGTTGGAATGACTGGCAAGACAGCTGAGAGGTGGGCACCCTAGCTAGAGAAGGGCACACTGCCCACATTAACTAGACAAGGACAAAAGAAAACAAAACAAGTTAGCAAGAAATATAAAAAGGGTAGATTAGAAAGATAATTACACGTACTTTCACTTTATATTTTGGTTTTAAAAGTCTTTTGTTTTTAAATAATTTCAGTTAATTCATGATAGCCTTCACCAGATTTCCCCAAATGTTAGTTTACACATTCAATTTTTCACTCTTTCTTTCTCTAAATATACACACTATGTTTTTTTCTAAACACTTTGTGCAAGAGTAAGTTGCAGATATGATGCCCCTACATAACTCTCATATTGGTATAAATATCAGAATCAGGAAATTACCACTATACCATATTATTTACAGGATTTTTTGAAATAAATTTCACCAGCAGTACCATCAGTGTCCTTCACGGCGAAATGAACTTTTTCCTGATTTAGAATCCAATATAGTATCATATGGTACATTAGATTATCATCTCTCTCTTATTCTGCTTTTAATAGTTTATTTTAGAAGAAAATTATCTAGAGATGTATAGGAAAAACACTAAGAATTATTTAATTCTGACAGTATAATTATCATTTGTCAGTGGTAGACTCATACTTATCACTCAATTTGATCATGATAGATACAATCAAAAGAAATATAAAATTCATTATATGAAGAACACATGAAATAAGTTAAATATATTATACATACATAATAATGTTAGATTATTTAAATTTTTAAATTGCCATTTAATAAATAATCCACATAGGTAAGTAAACTTGCTTGTTTGTTATTTTCTTGATAATTACAAAATTTATTTAAAATTCCTATAAGTTTACAGTTCATCATATAACTATGCAAATAATACTTATATTAATTTTTGACTTTATACTATCATCATGAATTCTACTTTAGACTTATATAAGTGCCTATGGCTCCTGGGTAATTTTCTTTTCTTTTTCGTTTGCTAATTAAAAAAAAAAAAATTAGGGGATGGTCTTACAGTTCCAACAAAATTTAGCCTATTTGAAAGGCAAGGTGAGATAAAAGCATCATTGGATAGGAAACCAAGGACTGACATTGCCGCTTTTGAAAATGGAGGTGAGTTGTTATTCCTGGTTGATTCTGAACGTATCGCCATATAATAAATGAGTCTGAATTTCCTCTCATAACTAATTTCATTTTTTCAAAATCTTTTGGACATTTTTATTGTTGGTTTTGGGTAAGGAACTTGAGGCCTGGAATTGTAGGTAATCGGTTGCTGTAGATGAATCACTATAGGAGAATGTCAGACATGTTATGTGCACTCTGTGAATATTTGTAGAATAAATGATTTTGTGTTTAAACAATCAAATGAGTGGATGAATGGAGACATTTTTATATAATTTATAGATGACTGGACATTAATATGCTGGATGAAAGAGCCAAATTTTAACAAGGGAAACTCAAACTGTGATACACATAAAATCTTGCATTTAAGTTCAAGACATTAATGGTAGAGTTTCTTCAAGTTGGGAAAGGCTTGACATGATACAGATTGTGAAGAGAAAAATAAGTGTTTTTTGTTGGCCACATGGTTTAAAAATGATTCAGTACTGGGTGTCAGTTACCAAAAACTCAGGTAAACTCACACTGAATTAGCAGGAGTAGTATAGGAAGATAATTAAATGTGGTAAGTCATTTAAAGTTCTCAGTAGTGTCTGACATACAGAAAATGCTCTATAAATGTTAACTATTATTATACTAGTTCTACTGATTTCTGTAATGGTAGTCCACATGAGTGTGTCATTTTAAAAGAAGGTTACTTGAAACATATTTTATGTTAGGGTAACTTGTATGATGAAGAATCTGGAAATTACATATACAAGTAGTATAAAAAGCAATTGTGGATATTTATCTTGGAAAAGAGAAGAACTTTTAGGAGCATAAAAATTGCTCTCCTATATCTGAAGATGTTATACTGAAGACTAAACTATACTAACTCTGAGTAACTCTGAAGGATGGTAAAGGGTAGAAGTAAAGATTTATATATGTTAAAGGAAAATTGTGTTGACTATGTGAATTTCTTTGGAGTTATCTCTATGTAAACATACATACTCTAATCTAAGTACATGTGATATGTGTGGTGATGTGTGTGGTTATCACTGAGAAGTATTTAAATAAAACCAGGAAAAAGGTGTACTGTAGAAAAGGATAATCTTGTGTTAGATGATAGTTCTGTAGAACTTTCTGCCACCATGGCCACTGACCATAAGGTATTGTCATAGGAGGTGACTGTTATGTTCCACAGAGGATCATATTTCTTGGAGTGGATGAAAATGAAGCTTTAACAGAAGAGAAGGAAATCACCATATCAAAATGTTCAAATAATAAAGGTAATGAATCATCCTATAATTTTAATCCATTCATAATTTGGATAGGTATGTTAAATACAAAACTTGACACTTGTAGAAACCAATAGAAGAGGTGAGATAATAAATAAAAATATGCATTGAATACAGTGAACAGGAGTCAAAAACTCTAAGGTTTTAGTCCTGGTCTGTCCCTTATTGTTTGACCCTGAGACCATCTCTTTTAGTTTCAGTTTCCTTATCTAAAATACTGGCCTGTTGAACTCCGTAATTTCTAGGAGTCTTGCTATCTCTACTGTTACTGGTTCTGTTAAACAGTAAAACCAAGTCCTCTTTAGTTTCTTTTTCCAACCAAATTCTCAGTGTGATTGAATTTTCTTAGGGAGATTTGTTTGTGAAGACTGTGAAGAGTATTAATCTCATGATGTCTATGACCTCCCCATTTTATAATTATTACAAGTCTGTGAATAATCAAGAGATATGATAACAAAATCCATCCTTTACAGTTTTAGATTCCCCTTACACCATTCTTAGAATCCCTTGGTTGGTACCTCTCTGCTAGGCAGTTCTCTCAGACTAACTGTATAGCTGTCCTGTAATTAGAGGGCTTTACATATTCTCCATCCAAATACTAACAATTTCAGCTACCATTTTCCCCACCGTTAAATAAATGTTCTTGAGAATAGGTTAAGGCATTTATGATCAATGGGAAATGACATGTAAGTCTCTTGTCCTTGCTCTCAGAGATGGAATAACTTTGCCCAATCTATCAAAAAAACAAAAACCAAAAAACCAACAAAAGTTACTGTTACTGTTACACTAGTAACAGTTACTACAATTCTCATTTGGCTGTTTAAATTTAAACTAAGATGAAATAAAACTAAAAAAAATCAGCTCTTCAGTTGCATTAGCCATGTTTCAAGTGTTCAATATCCACATGAGACTAGCGGCTATCATTTTGTACAGTACAAACTGAGATAATTTCCATCATTGTATAATGCTCTGCTGGGCTGTCCTGAACCAAAGCATAGAACACATGAAAGTTACATCTGAATTATTTCTGGAACCTTAATTTAAATAAGCACATTTGATTTAAAATTAATAAACTTCTGATTCTTTTATATGAAGGTATTAAAATATTGCCACAAATACATAATTTATATGTTGAAGATAATGTCTGTAGCTTGGATTTTTAATATTTTGTTAGTGACAAATTTGGAGGACTCATGGTAGGGATTAGGGAATTTCAGTGATGAACTGTAAAAATTAATATACATATATATATTTTTAAAGAGGTATGCCCATCATATAATGTTTGAAAAGTGAAATGCCAACTGAAAGCTTCTTTTACTAATATTGACATTTTATTTTCTTAATTTGCTTTAAAAGATAACACGGACAGTCCTCATCCAAAGCGTTCCCTAACTACCCGACTAGTACCTACAACGCATGTATTAAATGCTACTGAGAATATCAGTATGAAGTGCAGAGAGGACCTCTCTTCAAGTGAGACATTAGCTCTATCACTTTTTGGCCTTAGATATATTTGTCTTATCATGGATTTGTTTTGCTTATTTGAAATAGAATTTTTAAAAAGAAAGAAAAAATGATGGTTTGAAAATAATTCAGGATTAAGAATTAAAAACAATTATTCTTCTACTAACTCTGACAATGAATTGTGATGTAGGTCCTAGTAAATTATACACACTCCCACTAGTTTAATTTAGGTATTAAAATTAATGATATACTACCTTCTCGGAAGATTCATTAGTACTTAGTATAGCATTTTTAATTTAATGCAACATGGGAAACACTGACATTTTTTATTATGTTTTGGATTATTTTTCATGATTTGGCTTCTCCATGCCATTCAGTATTCTAAGCTGCTTCTCTTGATACAATTGAGACTCATGAATCTTCCTTTCTGTTTCCTTCCTTCCTTCTTTCCTTTATTTCATTTCCTGAGTCCCAGTAATGTTCTTGGATCCCAACCAGGCCCTGAAAGAAACCATGATGGTTTACTCCTAAGAACCTCAGTTTGGTGACATTTGTTAAAAATATGGTTTCCAAATCCTAAAAGTGGGGGCTTGAGAGTAAAGGTGGAACACAATATTTGGAGAGGAGGTGGTGAATCAGAATTCAAATTTAACGCTGAAACTGATCTTGAGAGCTAAGGCAAAGACAGATTTATTAGTCCACTAGAGACAGCTAATGTAATCTACATAGTGAACTTGTTCATTTTCTCTGTGCAATAGTTACTTATTCATGTTCAGGATCTCCACACAGAGAAGTCATGAGTGCCCCTGTCTACTAGATGGCTTTAAGATTCTCTGCAGAAATGTCCTTTATAAATTCCTAGAAAACTGAGTTTGTATATAAACCTTTCAATGTAAAAACATGCCAGCAAAAAAGTGATTAATTTAGTGATCTTAGCACTTACAAATTCTGACTACTTAGTCTTATTTCTCCAAAACTAACAAAACACTCAAATTCTTAAAATTAAAAGAATAAAGTAATATTCACTAAATGTATTTTGCACTAATCCAATTTCTTAAGAAGTAGATTTATGTTCAAAATAACAATTCTAAAACTACTTAAAAAATAACACAATGAGATAAACTATATTTGGAATGTAATTTTATAGTCTTTTAAACAATCTACACATTCCTTTGGGAAAGAGCGTTTTATCCCTGAGGAATGCTACATATTGAAAGTTTTCTCATCAGTCAATTTCCAGGACAGATTTTTTGGGGGGGAGGGGGCACTGCTTTAAGAAATAAGTCACCCTTTGTTCTATAAAGTAAAGTATTAGAGGAGTGCATTTATTTTTTTCTCTGGCTTGACATGTTGAATGCACAGATATGTAATTATCACCTACAGTAATGTTCAGATGAAAGCATCTCTTTTAAAAACTGTAAAAATTTGTATCTTCTTCAAGTGAATGATGTCCAGCCAGTGAGGAAGCCTCACTTTAAAGGTGTGAAAAAAAGAAAATGGATTTATGATGAACCAAAGAATTTTCCTGGCCCAGGAATGCGGAGAGGTAAAGTATCTATATATCTGATAGTTCTAAACTATAATCCGAAATGAATTTAAGAAATTAAATATAAATGAATATTTCCTACCTGAAAAACAAATTACTGTTGTGCAACATGCTGTTTTAGATGTCAATCCAACTTCTCTCAATTTAGTTTGTTTAGCACACATTGCTTTCCATAGTGCTGTCAAACATTTAACCTGCAGTATGTTATTTATGGGTATGATACCAGTTTGTTTTGGCCCTCACTCCCTTCCCCCTCTCCTTTACAGCAGTACAGGCCCCAAATCCCAAAAATAAAATGAGTTACCATCGCAATAATAAAAACAGAAATGCTGAGAACGCATCCTATATCCACGTTCAGAGAGATGCCATCAGGACTGTCTCACTGAGTGCACCCCCCCGCAGCAGGCCCACAAGCGGGTCCTACAGTAAAGTCGATGTTAACAAGGAACCCAAATTCAACCTTTGTCCAGGTAAAGCTCTTTCTTTATGTCGTTTGCTCATGTCCGTGGTTTGCATCCCCAGGGAATTACGTGATGGTCCAATTAATCTTCATCGCTACCCATCCCCCTCTTCTGTTGCCAGGCCATCACCACACCAGGACGTCTTAGAAAACTGGGGAGAGGACTTCTTCCATGAGCAGGAGTGCACATGGTTTAAAGGATATGTTAGAAAACGTGTTGGGTGCAGACAACGAGACACTGAACCTCCCTAGAGTTTTGTCTCACAGCACTGCCCTTTGTTCCCCCTGGATAGCTTTATTTCACTCTTAAGGATTGTTTTCAAATGGTTGACATTTTCTCGTTCCACTAACTGTGTTGTTCAACCATCACTCTCAGGCTAGTGCCCTGGCTTATCCTTAAGCCTTCATGATTACTTTCTGGAAGGGTTAGTTTGGGGGTTAACTGCAGTATTTTTGACAACCTCTCATCTCTCCCACCATGCACAGATTGCTTCTAAATCATTTCATCATGTAATAGGCTAAGTCATAGTTTATGTCATTAAGTACAAGGCCACTAGGGAGGAGGGAACTACATCTTTTCTTCCTGTTTCAGATGAATTTTGCTCTTTTGAAGTTGGGTTTCAATTCTCTCAACTTAACATGAGCAACTTAATTCCCTCTCATTTCATGCTTCTATCTTCCTGTGTTCACAGACTAGTTTGTGGAGTTCTGAATGCTCTGTACTTTCTGAAACATAAATAAAAATTCAATGTCTCTCTTAGGTCCTTTCTTTTATATTTTAAATAGAAGTTAGCTTTATTTAAATTGTATTTCTTCTATTTTAGAATAAAATGGTATATGGGTTTATATACAAAAATAAGGATATTTTTGGATGAAATATTTTTTTTTTTAAAGATTTTATTTATTTATTTGACAGACAGAGATCACAAGTAGGCAGAGAGGCAGGCAGAGAGAGAGAGAGGAGGAAGCAGGCTCCCTGCTGAGCGGAGAGCCCGATGCGGGACTCGATCCCAGGACCCTGAGATCATGACCTGAGCCGAAGGCAGAGGCTTTAACCCACTGAGCCACCCAGGCGCCCCTTGGATGAAATATTCTTATGTATTACTACTATTATTTTATTATTTTACTGGCAGTGAATGGCTGTCTGGATTTGTGTTAAGGTGTCTGGATTTAAATTATGCTCACTATTGCTTTTGTACTATTAGTGCAAATGTTAACACAGGAAAAAAAGCAGATAAATTCTTAGTATTATTATGAACCATGCTTTGAGAATTGTAGCTGCATAGCAATACTTAAAAACACAAATTCAACATCGTTAGACAATAGTTCAAATATACAGTTGTCAGAGGAAAGTAGATATTAAAGAACCAAGTAGTATATCAAGGCTTTGGTTTCCTGGGACAGCACATTCACTATGGTAGAATATTCCCTGCCATCATGGGAGTTACTTCATGGAAGGGAAAAGGAATTGGTGGAAACTTCCAGGTCTTTTTTTCTTTCTCTTCTTTCTTCTATAAGCATTAGCAGAATTATATGGTAAAGCAAGACAATGAAATATTTGGGTCACATCTAGATACCATACTCTCACGTATAGCTTAGCCTCATGGGAGAGAGCCTTATTTGAAGAATTGGACAGCCAATTAAGAGGTACAGAACCATCCATGTTCATTGATAACATAAATGGTCTTTTTTTTTTTTTTTAATTTATTTGATAGAGAGAGAGCACGAGCGGGGGTTGGGGGTAAATGGATAGAGGGAGACAAGCAGACTCCCCACTGCAGGAAGCTTGATATAGAGCTCATCCAGGACCCTGAGATCATGACCTTAGCTCAAGGCAGAGGCTTAACCAGCTGAGCCACCCAGGTGCCCCATCATAAAATGGTCTTAATAAACTCACTTGGGTCCCTGATGCTTTAGTTTTGAAATGCTGAAATAAGTTACTTAGAGAACAGCTTCACCTCTGAGATATTTATAACTTTGAGATTCTCTTGGAATACGATTTTGAAGTTATAAAATATTTAATTCCTGTCTTCCTTTTTTCTCAGATAAATATACGTCAACATCATATAATGGTTCAGCCTGGCGAAAAAGAATTCCTTTTTCAAAAACATATTCAAAAACTGAAAAGATATATACAGGTAAATATTTACTAGTAATTTTAATGTAGCATTCTAAAAAATGAATGACAAACTTTTAAGTTGTAAGATCAGGAAACATATTTTAGAAAAATTTGGGAAATTTTCATGATATTTACAAACACAGTTACTTGGAGTTTAGCAGATATCTTGTCTACTAGCAATTTAATTTTACTTTCTTTTATTGTGGTCTCCTTTGCCTATTTTTATGTTATCAGAAATCTTTATGATATACTTCTCTCCTTAGATTAAAGCTTAACAGTTGCAGCAATTATATGTTAAAATTCATTTTTTGTTGAACTACAAAGCAAATATATAAAACTATATTTGGACACAAAATATTAAAGCCTTACTATATCCACCATGGGCAAATACTGGCTGGTGTAGACCAATAGGGCACCTAAGATGAAGTTTCCAGGCCAAGAGGTTCTGAGTGACTATAGTGTCCCCCTTGTTGTGCTCTGTTCTCTGGGAGAATATGGGAATCCTGGGAACCTCCACAGGGTAGAGGTTTGAAGCAGATCTGACATCAGGTGGTTCTTTTGCTAAAAACCTTAATGTCTTCTCCAAGTTTATCCTAGGGTTGGCACAGTAGGTTTGGAAAACTATACAGGATAAAATGGTTTCAATTACTCCACAAAAAGGAACCTTTCAAAAAAAAGTTCTAAATAGAGAGTTCCTACTTACATCTTTAGCCTAGAACTTCCAGAATCATCTGAAATCCATAAACTTTTATACAAGAGCTTCCCAGAATGAACCCAAGGATATCCAGATTAGAAACTGTCCACTTCCAAAAACAAAAACAGCTGAGATCTTTAGTATTTCTCAAAACTCATACTTTGACTGTGAAGTCAGTTGCTTTTCTTTTCGTTTCCCATTTCTTTCCAAATCATATTGTACTCTTTAAGAGAACGCTGCTGCCATGCTATTTCACTGACTATATTTTCTCTTAGCTTTCTGTGGGTTTTCACATGTGATTGCACTTAATTTTGGGGGGAATGAAAATTGGTAGAAATCCTGGATAAAACTACAAATTCCTGAGCTGCATCTTTTCCTCCCATGCTTTCCTTGTGAGTGTGACATTATTTGGAGTATTTAAGGATTCACCCCTCACCCCTGCTCCTCTCCCGGTGACTGCTTTTGTATCCCAACAGCCTCCTCCTCTCTCATCCCAGGGAGTTGAACATGAATTACAGAAGGATTTGGGGGAAGAAGGGAGTCACTTCAGGGCATGAAACATGTACCATCCATGTATGGCCCAGGAAAGGGAATGTGACAGGGGATGTGAGCTTATAAAAGCACTTCTTTGGTCCAATGTGTAGAGCGAGAGGAGGGCACGGAGAGGCAGCAAGTGACCAGCTACAGTGTGGGGTCACTTATTCCAGACAAGTCCCCTTCTGCTCTTCTATCACCTCTAGTTGTGCCAGGGCCCAGGGAAAGAAAGTCAGGGATGGATTTCCCTTTGAAGTTTATGATACTCTGAGCATAAGGAGGATCTGCATTGCATGTCCCAGATGCAGACAGGGGAAAGAAGCTTTGGAGAGAATTTATCAATGCCATGTGTTTGTGGGAGTGGGGGGAGCAAGTCATGTCTAACATGAGAGAGGGCTGGAGACAGCCTCTTGGGATTCCCAAGCCTCAGGTTTGCTTGGGAAGGCATCACATATCCTTGTGAGTTTCAAGTGAGAGTCAGTTCCTGGGAGAGGGCCGGCTGGGGCTGAAAGCACAGCACTAGAAAGATGGCCTTTGTGGTTGGGTCCTATCAGTGGGGAGAACTCAATCAGAATCTCAAAAGACTGCTCTGCTGGGGAGCTGATTATAACCCAAATCATCCACTTGTCACTTGTGACTTAAAGTATTGTTTGACGGGAACCAGCAAGGATATCACCTGGGAGTTTGTTAGAAATGTGGAATCTCCATAGCAGACCTACTGAATTAAAATCTGCATATTAACAAGTTCTCCAGATGATCCAGATGCACATTAAAGTTTGAGAAACCTTAGGTTATATTATCTGGGCCACCATTCATCAGCACCAGACCCAAGCCATGTTAAAGACCCAACCCATGACTGTTGAGATAATATTCTTTTCCTAGCCATCACAAAGCAGCAACCATTCTCCCCTGTTCCAACCCCAGAAATCTACATAAGCAGAGGGAGATGGGAGAGGGAGGAAAAGAAATCCAGAGAATTTCAAATCTGAATGTGGTTGAAATATAAATGTGAAATAACTAAGAAATCACTGAATTGGACTAAGTTTATGTGCAAAGGACCAGATAAGTTTTCTACATCAGGCAGAATAGGGACTTAGGTTCAAGAAATTGAAAAGAATTATAAAGATCATTTTCTTATTTACCGTGAGCTTTTGACTGGGAAATCTGTAACCCCTAAACTCCTATCCTTTCCAATTGTTCTTGTCATCATCAGGCTAGAGAAAGATTAGCTTGTGTTTCCTCCCCCTACACTTCCTGCTAGGGCGCAGAGGAGCGATTTCATCATTTCCCATTTCCCAGTGGACAGATGGACTGCTGGAGAGAGGAGGCAGAAAGCACAAGCTGCCACTAGTCTTTTCCACTAAGGAATATCTCAGAGCGAAGGCCATAGAAGTGTAAATGGGCGAGAAGAGCCTTTTGGGAAAATGTCTGATGCTATGAGGATAATGCAGCAGGAGAGGAAAATGTGTGGGGACCAATGAAAGGAGCTGAAGGTGATCAGAGATCTCAGCCTTCCCTTGGGGCCACGTGTCCTTTCCGATAAGGATATAGCTGGTGTGACTGGAGGTGCCTGTCTGTAGGATGCAACATTGATTCTGTTCATTCTGAGTACACTAAGGTACAGCCTTACATGGACTCTCCTTTCCATCCTTTGTCATCCCTCCATCCAAATTCAAAACACAATAAGCGTTGGAAAGAAATGGAATTAGTTTGAATAGCATTTTGAATTCATTTGAATAGCATTTTGAAAATATATGAATTAAAACAATGTGGGTTTTGTTTTGCCTTTAGATGTACGGTAAGCAGTTAGCTTACCGTACATCTAAAGATGTACGGTATCTTGAAGAATGCCCAAAAAGAAAATAATTTAAGTATTTTGTGTGCTTTATTATTAGAGCCAAGAAGAAATGGGAGCAAGTAAATCTGCAGGTTGAGAGAAGAGAAAACTGAGAAAAGAAAAAAGTGCCAGATATCATCTGATTTACAATCAAAAATGAAAATTCAAAGAATGAGATATTCAAGTACTCCATACTATATACTGGGTAGCCAAAGATGATAAAATGCAAATTCTGAAAATAAGATGCAGGAAGTACATTGTGCTCTTTCAAAACTGATAAAAATGCAAATTACAAACAGCTGCCTGTGTATTTATATAGGTCTGGAATTCATTCGATGCATTGCCGCAAACATTTAATAAAATTTAAAAGTTTGACAATTAAAATCATTCTCTAATTGTAAACTGAGTTAGACTGCACAGATTGAGAAGTGAAACTGTGTCTTTGATCTCTGTTTTGCAATATTCTTTACAGAAGAAACCTCACATTTTCTTTCTTAACCTAGATTTTTAAGCTAGATCCTTGGTGATAATAACAGATAAAGTGAACAAATTCAATGAAGTCTCAGGGTTATAGTTTGGTGATGAGAATGTTATAGGAATTCCAATAGAAATACACTTCAATGTGTTGTAAAAAGGAAAAAAAGATTGGTTTATTATGCAGAGGAGTGCTGAACAATGTCTTTTAATTGGCAACTACAAAACCTATCTGCTGAGACGTGTGAGATTCAAAATGGAAAAATAAACATTTTCTTACCAAGAACAGAAAAATTATATGTTCGTATTAAGGAAAAGGATTTGTAAAAGGAAAAAAGTGAGTTAATAATGTGATGTCTCAAAAGTACTAGATTTTAAGGCTTTAAGTAACTCTAGAAGTATTAATGCTTATAACTGAGAGATATCATTTGAAAACTTATTTCCATGTCTTTTGCACTTGTTTAGAATAATACATTTTTAATGAGTTCTAAAAAATTCATCTGCAGAGTGACTGAAACAAGAACTTAAAATTGAGAATTTATTCTTCAAACTCAAAGACCAGTATGACGGCTATATATGTGATTAACCTTTCAAATGCTGTTTTTGTAAGTCTGTAGCATTTATACTTCTGAGTTTACTAAAGCTCAGAATTTCACTAAGACTGTGGGACACCTTGTCTATATTTACATGCATCTTGTGGTTATTAGTCACCTCTTGGTCGATATTATGGGGGGGGGGGTTCACCAGAGTGTAAGTTTAGAAATATTTTATTTTTAAAACATTTTATAGATTTGATTCCAGCTTGTGGAGTAGTAAGTCCTAGTTTCCAGCTTCTAATGGTACTCTGTCTACCCACTTTGAGGAACATGGGGATACAGTCCTTTTGTTTTCACAAATAGAGTGGTCAGCAATGGAAACCGTGCCAGCAAAATATCTTGGTGAGATAGATCTGAGCAGGATGGGAGAAAAAAGCTGAGTTGAAAAGCTCTCTCGAGGGAGGCTGATAGGAAACATCCGTAATTCCACTTAACATAGACCTCTGTCCTTCTGAAAGTTCATCTAGGGGTAAAGAAGGAATGGTTCTAAGAAGGCAAATCAAGGTATCTTTCTCAAAGTACAGATTCTCAGTGTGTATCTTTATTACATGCAAACTGGTGAAGACTCAATGAGGAATGAGAAAAATCTGAAAGATTTGAATGTCATTCTTCTGAATGTGTACACGTATCATCCCTGATCAAATGAACATTTTTATTATGATAAACTTTTGTCTAAGAGGACCAAGTGGATGGTAGCATTGACCAACTCGGTTTTCATATTTGTGAGGTAGGGAAAAGGCATGGTTTAAATGTGGTAAACTAGTAACCCAGACAGAAGAAGATAACAAATAAGAAAGGATAGAGGATGACAAAGATAAAGACAACCAAAAATGTGGTAAGCCAGCCAGAAGTTATGCCTGCTGACTCCTGAACATAAAAGTAAGGCATTTAAGCCTAAGTTTATGAGGCCAGCTTTTGGAGCTGATGGAAAAAGCAACTGCCTTTTCCATCACTTCCAAAAGCTTTCAATGAATTTGATGGGTGTACTATGATTCCACTCTTTTCAAAATGCAGGAGTAGTAAAAATGTTAACAAAAACAGCATGTATTCAATGTTTAGTATATTAGTTTGCTAGGGTTGTCATAAAATACCACGAACTGGATGGCTCAAACAACAGAAATTTATTGTCTCATAGTTTTGGGGGCTGTAAGTCTGAAATCAAGATGTTGGCAGCACTGGTTCCTTCTGAGGACTGTGAAGGAGACTGTTCTTGGCCTATCTCTTTGGCTTTGTAGATTTGACTTCTTGTGTTTCTTCTCTTCACTTTCCCTATGTGTGTGTGTATTCAAACTTCCTCTTTTACAAAGACATCAATCAGATTAGTAACCACCCTAATGACCTCATGTTAACTTGATTACCGCTATAAGGATCCACTTTCCATATAAGGTCAACTTCTGAAATAATGGGGGTAAGCACTGCCGTGTATGAATTGGCAGGGTGGGTGGAGGCTGTAAAGATGTCTCCTGGACCTTCCCAGGGTAGACAGGTCTTAAATAACAAATCCACTCTAACATTTTCATCTCCCTAAGCTTTTGAATTACTTTCTTGACAGGAAACCAAGGCAAGTTTGGCATTTCTAGCTCACTCACTCTGGGCCACCTTTTAGTCCATATTTAAGCCATCCATCCATCCAATCAACCAACCAACCAACCAACCAACCAAACTGTTGGAGCCCTTTATAATTCCCTGAGCTGTGACATTAAAAGTAGAACCTCTGCTTAGTGGACCCATAACAAATTCACAGTGATCTAACTTTATGTTTTTTTCACTATTATTCCACATCTTTAATATTCACTCCCACACACAGTCCCAGGGTTTTTGTTTGTATAAATTAGCAAACTCAAGTACCTCTTTTGGAAAGCAATGTACTTCCTCCTGGAAGTACGCTTCATACTATCCCTTTAGTAGCCTGCTGGGTTAGTACCAAAAGCAGTGGTAGGGGTCAGTCCTGAGGGAAATCAGCATTGTCTTGCATGGCACCTGCCTCGGTTAATCTGATGAGGGTGGTAGGGCTACTGGGAGTGGAGAGACTAATTCTACTGGCAAAGACTCATCGGAACGTAGAGGCTCAAATGGTCCCAGCTTCATGAGGGTCTTCTCACATCTCTCCATTCCAGCTTTCAGGATGATGCTTCTCCCTAGTCAATGTCCTCACTTCAACAGTAAATAACCTGGGAGCCTGAGATTTCAATTTGTGTTGGAATTCAGTGGCTCACAGGATGATACTATATGTTTTTCAGATATCTCAGCCCTGTGCCTAGGAGAGAGAAAGGTCTTTGTTCAGGGCAGCTTTCAGATCATTTATGTGATATGTGAGCTACGAATTCAAGATCCTTGCCTCTCAAGTGTTTGTGAGTATACAGTGGTGATATTTTGTGTATTTCTTGTGCCATATCACACCATGAATGATCAGTGCTCTCTTTACTACTAAAAATAGAGTCATTAGAGTCTCTAAATTTAATCAGATTAGAGAGAAAATTCCAGAAATCCCAGAGCCAATTTGGAAAACTCATCTTTAAGATTCTGGTCCTATAGAGTCTCTCTTAGTACCAAAATCCATACTGGGATTCTGTAATGAATATATAATATAATATATTTTGTATAAATGCATATATTTTTATATAGAGATTTATTTTAAAGGGTTGACTTACACATTTGTTGAGGCTTGGCAAGTCTCAAATCTGATGGAGGAGGCTAGCAAGCTGGAAATTCAGTGGAGTCTGAAGGCAGTCTGATGGAGAATTCCTTTTCACTTGAGAAGGTCAACCTTTTATGCTATTTAGGATGAGGCCCAACCATATTATGGAGAGCAATCTGTTTTACTTAAAATCTGCCAATTTAAGTGTAAATCCCAACAAAAATTTTCCTTACAGAAACATTTAGAATACTGTATGACTAAATATCAGGGCAATGTGGCCTAGCCAAAGTAAATAATTAATTAATCTCCCTGCATAGCCTCAGATAGTCTCCCTACTTTAAGGTCAGGTGAGTAGCAACCTTAATTCCCCTTTGCCATATACTCTAATGTAGTCACAGACTCCAGGGATCAGGGGTTGGGCTTCTTGGGGAACCACTTTTCTGCCTATCACAACTACCTTTCCTTATGCACCTTGTGTAGAGTTGTTCGTACATAGCAGGCACTATACTACACGAAATAACTCACTGAAACATCAGTATCCCAACCCACAAAAAACAGAGTTAGGAGTTATTAACTGCCCCCATTAATGAGAAACGTAGGCACTGAGTAGTCATATAATTTGTAAGTGACAAAGGCAGGATGGTACCACCTGTGTCTGTGACTCTAGATTATTCTCTTCACTCTACTAGACTCGTTAAATATCTGATTATACTTTTTTCCGCAGGGACCTACTTACTCTAAAGCCACACTGGACCACTCTGGACCAATAATAACTTCAGAGCCATGACAGTAAAACTCATAGTCAAGGTTTCTTTCCCATTTCTGTCTTTTTGCCCTCCCTTGAGAGCGGTGTAGCTATGTCATATGTTGTATCATATCCATGTCTTTTCCTCATAAAATAAGGAAAAAATGAATATTGAAATATGTATATTTTATTACAGTTGAGTTTTCTGATAACCAAGGCAAGAAAGAAAACATAGTTACATCAGAAAATTATACTACTGTTCCCAGGACAATTTTTTTAAATAGCACTACATTCTAAAAATAATTTATTTTACGTAAACATAACTGTAATTGTGTTAGTCCATTTGGGCTGCTATGACAAAATACCATAGACTAGGAGGTATTAAATAACAAACATTTATTTGTCATAATTCTGGAAGCTGAGAAGTCCAAGATCAAGGCACTGCAGATTTGGTGTCTGGTGAGCGTCCGCTTTCTGATTCACAGATGACTTCTTGCTATGTCCTCACATGATGGAAAGGGAAGAGGGAACTCTCTGAGGTCCCTCTTTTAGGGACACTAATCCCATTTATGAAGGCTCCACCCTCACAACCTACTCCCCAGAGACACCGCATGGTGGGGGGGGGCTTTAGGATCTCAACATACGAATGTGGGGGAAACACATAATCTATAGCAGCAGTTCACTGAACACTTGTTGAAAGAACACCCACTGACATCAAGCCATCTGCTAGAGGCTGTGGACACAAAGATAAACGAAGTCTTTCCCTCTACATGTTTCTCATGTAATGCAAATAGTGATTAAATATGAGGTGTGCCACAGAAGAGGTATAGGATAGGTGCCTTGGGAATATAGAAAAGGCATGCTTCACAGATAATTCAAATGCAAATCTAGCTCGGAATTGACTGGTCACAAGTTCTCTCAAATATTTCCTTGCTGCTAGTGTTCCTTTTTATGAGCAGGAGTGCCAATTTATAGCACTGATGTGGTACTGACCTATACCTCATACTGGCATCACTGCAGGATCAAGGATGAACTTTCAGGAGCAATTACTTTCTGCTTTAGGTTGGAGAGAAACTCTTTGTGCTCTCCAGAGAGGTGTCACTGAGAATACCAGTTCTGCAGTGAACTTTACTTGGACACAAAACTATATCCCATTATGCAATTATACTATATTATGCAGAGTGATTAGCTTATTTCTTCTATTAGGTGATGAATGTTCAAGGAAAAAACAGTCTCTTTCTTTCTTTATATCCCTTCCATTGGCATATAATAGTGACTTAATAGTCACTATTAAATATTAATATTTAATAGTCACTTAATAATGCCTATCTCTGAGATTCCTTTTCCTTACCTAACCATTACAGACCTTAACAAAGAAGTGAGGACCTTTGCTTAGGTCCTTATGTTTTGGAAAGACTTACACTAGGCAAGGACTCCACAGGGCCATGGAGACATGCTTCTCCTTCTAGAGAAGGTTCTGGTATCACAGATGCCAGATTTCACTGTTCAAATCATCTTGAGCCCATTTCTTGGGCTATATGGATCTCTTCCCTAAGACAGAACTCCAAAGGATCCTTGCTATCAAAGGGTTGGAGAAGAGGAAGCTATTTTCAGGGTGTTGATGGAAGTGGAGAGTGTGAGTTGTCCTGTCCATACATGTGCACAGGGTCTTTTGAGCATTAGGACATATCAGGGAATGGAAAGAAAAGACGGATGCATCTCCCAGGAGAGGGAGGCTCTTCCTGTTTCTAGTTTCTAGTGCGGAACTCTGAATTGGCCCAGAATTCCAAACACAAACCTGTTCTTCTAGTTATTATGTGGAGTTAATTGTTAGCTTGATTTATAACTTGCAAATACTTAAATATATGACATGTGGATCTTCTTGCTCTAGGCTCTGCAAATATTAGGAATAGACTTAGCCCACTTAGCACACACAAGAGCAACAGTAACAAGTGGGATCTTAACACTAATTGTTTCTTTTTTTATGCAAACAGTGGACAGAACAAAAAAAAAAAAAATCATACAAGCTGTGACAGAAATCTGGCCTTTTGCCAGAGATTTGTCATTGCAGTGAAGAAGCTGGGTTAGCAGAAGGATCAGTGTTAATCACATTTTTAAATATATTGCAGATGGAGAGTGTACTGGACAAATACGGGATCCCTAAATAATTTCTAATTCCTTCATTCTACACTGCCTAGGTAATTCAGGGGCTTACTGTGGTGCAGAACTATTGTGGATATTAAGGAAGCCTTGGGAAAACCCAGAAGCTCTGTGCCCTATTCTGTGAAGAGTAATGCATACCACTGTTCTTTGCTATTAACCAAATAACAACTTGGGAAAGTTAATCAATCTTTTTTAGTTTATCTTCTAACCTTTAATATTAAGAATCCGAAGCAAAGTAAGCCTAAATCTAGAATAGGGTTATAAAGGCAGCACTAGCATCTCTTAAGTGGTCATATTTTCTCAAGTATTTTCATGCTATATTGTTCCAGTATTTCATTATTAATTGTTGTAAAAATAAGGTGATAGATAGAATTTAGTATAGTGCCTAAAAGCAGTGACTACCCAGTAAATTGTAGCTTCTATGAAAACCTAATTTATTGTAAAGAATGAAAATACACATCTTCAGTTTCTAGCAGTATGGTAAAATGTTCATTCAGAGAATAGCCTTTCTGTAAGAACACACCTAAATATGCCGCATTTGGAAACAACACAATGTAAAACAAAAACATCCCTTTCAGTGTATGTCTGAGCAAGAAGGAAAGAAAGATTTTCTCAGAAGCCAGAATGACAAAGGGGGAATCCAGAAGAATAAAGAAGTGTAAAAGCTGGCATCTGCCTTGGGGTATCTGCAGATTCCTGGTGCCATAGAATTTGGGCTTCAGGGGTCCACAAACTGGACAATAAGAAACAATGTCTAAGGCATGAACAGAGCTGGGGACAGGATGAAAAATGTCACAAAAAGCCAGGACATATTGGCTGATTGAGATGATATGCTCAGAGAGGAAACTAGAAAAAGAACACTTAGTTTGTAGACAGAGACAACGGGAATAGATACCTCTTCTGTTAAAATTTTAAAAGACCTAACTTTTTTTCAGGTGAATTTGGGGTTTGAATTCACATTATCAAACTGTTCCAACAAACTTCCAGTGAAAAATGTAGTATAATGTGTTCTCAAATTGGTAGTACCCCAGGCACGTGGATGAAGTAAAAGTAAATCATTTCTGGTATCTGGTCTTTAAATTCAGATATTAAGAAATTGCCAAAGATAAAATTCCAAATGATGCAAATTTGTGATTAAAAAAATTAAACAGATGCAAACAACCATTAGTCAACAGTAGCAACAATATATGGAATAAGACTTGCAAAAATATTGGAAGTGTTTTTAATAATTAAAAAATATAATGCATTGAAAATATGAAGAATTGACCAAAATCTATCAGTACTGGCCAAAAATATTTGAAAGGGAACCATATAGAAAACTTAAAAGTGAAAATAAGATAGTTAAAAGTGGAAAAATAAGGGATAAGGTAAATAAAGGTAAGAAATTGCTGAAGAAAGTATAAATTGAATACGTTATGAATAAGCATGGATAAGTTATTCACAATATATCACAGAGAGACTAAAAAAATGAAATATATAAAAGAGAGATAAAAAGAATTGGAATTCCAGAGGTAGCAAAAGAGAAAATGAGAGAAAGATAAGAGAATGGTTGGAAGTATTTCAGAATTGTTGAAAAACACCACCATCAGATTCAGGAAGCCCACTGGATCAAAAAAGAATGAACAAAGAGAAACTCATAGCTGTATCTTCTACCTTGGACTGGTGTATGTAAAAAACAACATCTTAAAGCAAATAGAGGGGCGCCTGGGTGGCTCAGTGGGTTAAAGCCTCTGCCTTCGGCTCAGGTCATGATCTCAGAGTCCTAGGATCGAGCCCCACATCGGGCTCTCTGCACAGCGGGGAGCCTGCTTCCTCCTCTCTCTCTCTGCCTGCCTCTCTATCTACTTGTGATCTCTCTGTCAAATAAAATCTTAAAAAAAAAAAAAAGCAAATAGAAAAAAAAAAAGACAATTTATGAACAAAAGAAGAAATATTATATTCATATTGGAATTCTACATAGAAGCAGATTCAGACAACAATGAAATAATCACGGGAAGAAAATATTTATCACTCTAGACAAGAATGCCCAGTCACTTTTCAGGAATGTGAGATAAATAAAAATCTTTGAAACAAATCAAAACAAATATTTGCCAAGTTACTAAATTTACTTCCAAAGGAAATTATTCATGAAGAAGGAAAATGATTTTTAAAAATAATCTGATGGGCGAAAAGAGTGTTCAGCAAAGAACATGAATGTATGGCTTAATCTAAGGAAACAATGTATAAACCGATGACAATGTTTTCTAATTTGTAAGTTCAAAAAAATTGTGATAAAACTAAAATCTTATACAACAATTATACATAGGTTATAAGAATGGGTAGCCAGAGTTAAGGAAAATTGTTTCTAGTTTTGTTAAACATGTAAGATTATGTACAACACGCTGTGTACATTCAAGGGGCATCATTCAAATCATAATCCAAGTGCAAGTCCATTACCTGTATAGCTGCACTCAGCATAAAGGAATAAGATGTGGTATAATCTTAGACATTACTTAATTATGCATGTTAAAGTTTCTAGGATAACTGCAAGGAAAGAGAAAATATATTCTTGCCAAAGTAGTAAAGGGAATAAAATGGAATAGGGAAAATTTTTAAAAGTAAAACAGAGAGAGAAAGAGAGAGAAAAGTGCTACAAAAACAAAAAAATAAAGCACCAAAAATAAATTTCAAAGACATCCTCTTAAAACTTCAGAGTACAGGGGGAAGATGATAGAGTTAGTGGATTCTAAGCTGACCTTATCCACGGATAGAAGTAGAAATGCCCACATCAGTGTAACCCAGAAAATGACCCAAAGACTGGCAGAACAGACTCTCCACAACTAAATGTAGAGAAGAGGCCACACTGGAAGAGGGTAGGAGGGGTGAAAATGCAGTCTGAAGCGAAATGGACCTGCGGTACTATCCAAGGGAGGGAGGGAGGCCACAGGCATGAAGCAGGGAAAGAAACAGAACACCAGGAACCCCAGGCATGAGGAACTCTCAGGGGTAAGACAAATCCCCATAAAAGTTGGTATTGAAAACCAAGGGGCATGATTTTGAGAGTTCTTATAATCAGTGGGGATTAACACCTTGACCTTTAAAACTCAGCGGGCTCAGTTCTGGGATAGCCAGGAGGATGAGAGGCAACCATCAGGGATAACACAATGAACAGCCCAACGGAGATACAGAACAGAGGTTGCAGTTTGAAGAATAGCTAGGGTGTAAGAGAAGAAGAATATACAATAAATGTCAAAGGGGACTCTTGGGAGTGGAAAGGAAAGAACGTAAGTAGGAGAAAGAAAAAGTAGGAAGCACAAAAGCTATAAAAATAAGTATATCTATAAAAATCACTCAAGGAATTCACAAAATATAAGGATGTAAAATATGACATCATATACCTAAAGTATGGGGTCAGGATGGGGTGAATTAAAGAATGGGTTCAAACTTAAGTGACCATCAGCTTAATATAGAATGCTATATGCATAAGACATTATGTACAAATCTAATGATAACCACAAGTCAAAAACCAGTAATAGGTATGTAAACAATAAAGAGAAAGGAATCAAAGTGTATCACTAAAGAAAGCCAGAAGACCATGAGAGAAAAAATAGATAGCTACACTAACTATACTAACTATAACTAACTACACTAATTATATATTAATTATATACTAACTATAATTAACTACACTAACTATAAAATAAGTAACAAAACGGTAACAAGTACATCCCTATCAAGAATTACTTTGAATGTAAGTGGACTAAAACCTCCAATCAAAAAACACAGGGTGATGGAATGGATGAAATAGCAAAACCCATCTATATGCTGCCTACAAGGAACTCATTTCAGACCTAAAAACACATTCAGATTTAAAGTAAAGGGACCGAGAAGCAATTACCATGTAAATGGAAGTGAAAAGAAAGCCAGGGTAGCAATACTTACATCAGACAAAATAGACTATAAAACAAAGACTGTTACAAGAGGCAAAGAAGGACACCAAATAATAATAAAGGGGACAATCAAAAAAATATATATATATAATAATTGTAAATATTTATGCACTCAACACTGGAGTGTCCAAATACACAAAGCAGCTATTATGACCATAAATGAAGTAGTTGATGGTAATATAAAAATAGTAAAGGACTTTAACACCCTACTTATATCAATGGATAAAGTGTCCAAACAGAAAATTAACAAGGAAGCAGTGGGTTTGAATGACACATTGGACCAGATGGATCTAACAGATACATTCAGAACATTCCATCCTAAACCAGCAGAATCCACATTCTTTTCAAGTGCACATGGAACATTCTCCAAATAGATCACATATTAGGCCACAAAACTAGTCTCAAAAATTAAGAAAGGTTGAAGTCATACCATTCATGACTTTTCTAATTACAATGTTATTAAACTAGAAACTAACTACAACAAAAAAATCTGGAAAGAACACAAATATACGGAAGTCAAATAACATCTTCCTAAACAATAAATGAGGGGCGCCTGGGTGGCTCAGTCAGTTATATGTCTAACTCTTGATTTTGGCTCAGGTCATGATCTCAGGGTTGTGAGATTAAGCCTGGTGTTGGGTTTAAGATTCTGTCCCTCTCTCTCTGCCCCTCCTGACTCCTGCTCATATGTGGTGGGCTCTCTCTCTCTCTCTCTCAATAAAAAATAAAATAAAATAAAATAAAATAAAAAGTTTAAAAACAGTGAATGAATCAACCAAAAAAAATCAAAGAGAAAATTAAAAAAAAAAATCATGGAGGCAAATGAAAGTGAATCTTCAGAATATAGCAAAACTGTTCTAAAAAAATTATAGCAATATAGACCTACCTCAAGATGCAAGAAAAAAATCACATATTAACCTACCCTTACACCCAGAAGAGCTAGAAAAAAAGAAAAAACAAAACCCAAAACTAGGGGCTCCTGGGTGGCTCAGCAGGTTAAAGCCTCTGCCTTCGGCTCAGGTCATGATCCCAGGGTCCTGGGATTGAGCCCTGCATCAGGTTCTCTGCTCAGCGGGAAGCCTGCTTCCTCCCCTCTCTCTCTCTCTCTGCCTGCCTCTCTGTCTACTTGTGATCTCTGTCTGTCAAATAAATAAATAAAATCTTAAAAAAAAAAAAAAACCCAGAACTATTAGAAGGAGGGACTAATAAAAATTAGAAGAGAAGGGCGCCTGGGTGGCTCAGTGGGTTAAACCGCTGCCTTCGGCTCAGGTCATGATCTCAGGGTCCTGGGATCGAGTCCCGCATGGGGCTCTCTGCTCAGCAGGGAGCCTGCTGTTCTCTCTCTCTCTCTCTCTCTGTGCCTCTCCATCTACTTGTGATCTCTGTCAAAAAAATAAAATCTTTAAAAAAAAAAAAAAAAGGCGACCACCAAGCGGGCGGGTGGCGCCTCTAAAAAAAAAAAAAAAAAAAAAAAAAAAAAAAATAGAAGAGAAATAAAATAGAAAGTAAAACAAAAACAAAAACAAAAACCAAAAAACCCAACAGAACAGTTCAATGAAACCAGGAGCTAGTTCTTCCAATAGAAAAAAGCCTTAAGTCAGACTCATCAAAATTTAAAAATATAAATAAATAAAAAAGAAAAAGAGGGAGAGAGAGAGGATTCAAATAAACAAAACCAGAAATGAAAGAGGAGAAATAACAAACAACACTACAGAAATACAAAGGATTATAAGAGGATATTATTAAAAATTACATGCCAACAAATTGGACAATCTAGAAGAAAGGGATAAATTCCTAGAAACATACAATCTTCCAAAACTGAATCAGGAAGAAATAGAAAATGTGAACAGACAAATTACCAGCAATGAAACCAGATCAGTAATCAAAAAACTCCAAACAAACAAAAGTACAGGACCAGATGGCTTCATAGGTGAATTCTACCAAATATTTAAAAAAGAGCTAATAATTATTCTTCTTAACTATTCCAAAAAATAAAAGAGGAAGGAAAGCTTCCAATTCATTCTATAAAGCCAGGCAAAAGCCAGGCAAAAAAAAAGACAACTACAGGGCAATATCTCCGATAAGTATAGATGCAAAAATCTTTAACAAAATATTAGGATACTGAATCTAATAATACTCTAAAAAAAAAAAAAAAAAAAAAAACCACTCATCCCAATCAAGTGGGATTTATTCCCAGATTGCAAGTGTGGTTCAATATTCACAAACCAGTCTACGGCCATACCACCCTGAACGCGCCCGATCTCGTCTGATCTCGGAAGCTAAGCAGGGTCGGGCCTGGTTAGTACTTGGATGGGACACAAACCAAACAATACTCAAACATCAAAAAGAAAGAATGAAAATGATATGATCTATTCAATAGATGCAGAAAAAGCATTTGATAAAGCACAGTATCAATTCATGATAAAATCCATCAACAGTGCAGAGAAAGGTTGGTGGGAATGCAAGCTGGTGCAGCCACTCTGGAAAACAGTATGGAGGTTCCTTAAAAAGTTGAAATAGAGCAACTCTATGACCGAGCAATTGCACTACTGGATATTTATACCAAAACTACAAATGCAGTGATCTGAAGGGGCAGCTGCACTCTAATGTTTAGAGCAGCAATGTCCACAATAGCCAAACTATGGAACGAACCTAGATGTCCACTGACAGATGAGTGGATAAAGAAAATGTGATACACACACAACACACACACACACACACACACACACACACATAAATAAATAATGGAATATTATGCAGCCATCAAAAACTGAAATCTTGCCATTTACAATGACATGGATGGAACTAGAGGGTATTATGCTAAGGGAAATATGCTAAAGTCAAGCATAGAAAGACAATTATCATAGGATCTCAATGATATGAAGAATTTGAGAAACAAGACAGAGGATCATAGGGAAAGGGAGGGAAAAATGAAACAAGACGAAATCAGACAGGGACACAGACCATGAGAGACTCTTAATCTCAGGAAACAAATTGAGGGTTGCTGGAGTGAGAGGGATAGGAGGGATGGGGCAGCTGTGTGATGGACATTGGGGAGGGTATGTGCTATGGTGAATGCTATGAATTGTGTAAGACTGATGATTCACAGAGCTGTACCCTTGAAACAAATAATGCATTATATGTTAATTAAAAAAAAATCTTGGGGCGCCTGGGTGGCTCAGTGGGCTAAAGCCTCTGCCTTTAGCTCAGGCCATGATCCCAGGGTCCTGGGATCGAGCCCAACAGCAGGCTCTCTGCTCAGCTCCCTGCTGAGCCTGCTTCCTCCTCTCTCTCTGCCTGCCTCTCTGTGTCCTTGTGATCTATGTCTGTCAAATAAGTAAAAATCTTAAAACAAACAAACAAACAAACCCTTACCCCCCCGTCAAAAGGTGATGAATTTTTAACCTGATGAATGGAATTTAAACCATGGGAGGGAATCAATGCATAGAAGAGTCTTTCTTGCTGGCTTTGAATGTGGAGGAGGCTGCATGACAAGGTTTGTGGGTGTTACCTTGTTGCTGAGAGTGGTCCCCAGCTTTGTTGACAGCCAACAAAAAGATAGGGACTTCAGTCTTACAACTGCAAGAACTGCATTTGGCTAACATCCTGAATAAGCTTGGGAGTAGTAGATTCTTCCTTGGAGACTCCAAAAGAAATACAGTCCTGCCATTTAAGACTCTCATCAGAGAACTTAGCCATACCATGGACTTCTGATCAGAGCTAGAACTATGAGCTAAAAAAATGAGTTTTGTTTTAAGTGGCTAATTTATGGTAACTTGTTACAGAGCAATAGAAAAACTGTACAACTACTATATTCAACAACTAAAGAATTCACATTTTTTTTCAAACACACATTGGTAATTTATGAAAAATGACCAGATTTGGTTATAAAGCAATCTGTAACAAATTTCAAAAAATGTGTTATGTGCATAGCATCCTCTCTGATAACACAATTTTGTCAGAATCAACAAAAAATTAATAAAGATATCCATGTATGTGGAAATTAAAACACTCAACAACTCATGAATTAAAGAAAGAAATGTAATTAAAATATACTCAGCAATGAATGATAAAGTTCTGTGTGTCAAAGTTTGTGAAATTCATCTAACTCTTAGCAAACTAGGAATAGGAGGAATCTCTTTAAACTGGTTATTCATAAAATCTTACAATGAACATATTCACTTGTGATTGTTAAATAATTTGTTTTAAATTGCAGATCAAAACAAGTGTGCCCACTATCATTGCCTTATCAATTTCCTAAAGGTCTTAGTAGTCATAGTAAGATAAGAAAAAAGTAATAACCCCTATAATAATTGGAATTAAGGAAATAAATAAGTCATTGTTCCTAGGTATTAACTGTCTACAGAGAAATCTCCAAATATTTACAAATTATTAGAACTGTTAAGAGAAATTAGCTAGTTTGGGATATAAAATTGATATACAAAAGTAAATTGTATTTTTATGTACTAACATACATACATAGAAAAAGCAAATAGGTGAGAAAGGATATATTTATAAAAATGACAAAAATATGTCTAGGAATAAAATAACAAATGGATAAGACTTTGATGCAGAAATCCATAAAACTTTAATAAAAGTTATTAATAACACCTGAATTAATTAATTAAATGCTATACCATGCTCATGGATAGACATAATATATTAAAAATATCAACTGTCTGCAAGTTGGCTTATCAATACCATGTCAATCAAAAATCCTAGTAAGTTCTTTTCATGAAACTTGACAAGCCTATTTTAAAATTAATATGAAATGTCAAAGCCTCAAGAATAGTCAAGCCCCTACTAATAGAGAAAAGTAAAAGGAGAGGAGTAGCCCTGTCAGAAATTAAAATTTATTACTATAAAGCTATCTAATATTATTAAGCTATATTTTAAATTTGTTACCACACAGTATTGATATTTGAGGCAAAAATGGAAAGGAATAGAAAATAAATCTACAGTCTATATAAATCCGATACAAAGCAGAAGTGAATGGAGAAAAAAAAGGGTATTAAATAAATGTTTCAGGAAATTGAGCATCCATACAAGAAAAAAATATAATGGACCGTTAATATCATGAAAAAAGTAAATTTCAGATAAATCTAACACTTAGATGTCACAGGCAAAACTTTAAAATTTACAGAAAGTGTATGTTGAATGCATACATGATTTATAGCACTTTTAGAAATGTACCACTGACTGAAAAGTTTGATATGTTCTAACTAACGGGCTGCTTGCAAAATTTGGGTAAATAAAGGAAGGCAGAAAGAGAGACTGGCAAGTATGTTTCACTCCTTAAGCCACATAGAACGCTCTAAATATATGCTGTAAATAAATAAGGGCACATTATTGAGAAATTAGGTCCCTGTCCTCTGACAAGTTTTGATGTAGTTTTGAATGTAGGTGGGGTCCAGAGCTGATGGCCAAGAAAGAATTCTTGAGATATCTTTGGTGCATAAAGGTGATTTTATTAAAGCACATGGGTCCGCACCGGACCCAGGGGCAGAAAGAGCTGCTACACTGGAATTGTGAGGGGTGACTGACTATATTCGTGGAAGCTGGGGGTAAGGAAAAAGGGAGGTTTTCAAAAAGAACTTTCAAATGCCAAAGTGGACCAAGAAGATACCAGAGGCTTTGCCATTGTCAAGGTTGTTTTTCCCTCTGGTAAATCATTAACATTAAGATAGTTGGGAATTTCCTTCTGGAAGTTAGGTTATTGATAAGAATGCTTTTTTCTGTAAATCACTAAGACCTTTGTAAACAGAGGGAGAGTCCTATCTTGCTGGAATGTGAGCTCTATTAGTTAACCATTTGTTTTTCCCTTCCCTTAGGGAAGGAGTGCCTGAGGAATGTCACACATATACCACCTAGAGGGTAAGGGGGTCTGGGGGGAGGGGAGCTAGCAGGGTGTCAGCTTGTGCTTTGCCCTCAGTGTGCTTTCCAGTCCCTCATCATTGATGATTTAGGTGACTGTGTAATTTATAGTATCTTTCTTTTAATTTAACTCATTATTCCTGGATTGTACATAACTTCTTCTCTCACAATACAACTATTTTTACCTACATTCTTTTTCCTTAGGTTTACTTGAGGGACTCAAATAGCTTGTTTTCAACTCAAATTTTATCATATGTGTATGTTATCTTTAAGGAAAGTTTACTGTAAAAAGTCGATTTTTGGCCTCTTTAATAGAAGCTGCCATTTGGGGGCGCCTGGGTGGCTCAGTGGGTTAAAGCCTCTGCCTTCGGCTCAGGTCATGATCTCAGGGTCCTGGGGTCAAGCCCCATATCGGGCGCTCTACTGAGCAGGGAGCCTGCTTCCTCCTCTCTCTCTGTCTACTTGTGATCTTTCTCTCTCTCTCTCTCTCCTTCTGGGTCAAGTAAATAAAATCTTAAAAAAAAAAAAAAGCTGCCATTTGACCTAGAAATGAAGTTCTAGCTAGACAGTTTCTTTTTACTTACAACTATTTTGTCACAAATGGAAGTATAAACTGCTTGGCAGGGAAAACAAAGGCCAGAGCTTCTACTTTGTTCCTGGCATGAACTCAAAAGGACATTTGTACCATTTGTAAAGCTAATCAAAACAGACCATCCACACTGAAGCTGGGAGAACTTTTGGTTCCAATTCAATCTGCTTTGAGTTGGTTTTGGATGGTAGTGTTTATGGAGAGAATTTCCCCCATTGTCAAACTGGTGTTTATGTTCTTTTCCCCAGGAAAAAGACTGCCATAGAACTAATTAAGGGTGATTAGCAGGAAAAGTAGGTAATTACCAATAAGTTCAATAAACTCACATGAGCTTTGGAGCCAGAAGTGCATTTTTTTAGACTTCTGGGTTATCATTTGCTAGTGGTTTGACCCAGGAGGAGATTCTTAGCCTCTGAGCACAAATTTACTCATTTGTAATATTTGGGTTTCCTGACAGGTTTGTTAGAGGCATTAGAGATAATATATGAAGTGCCAAGAATTGTTTCTAGGATACGGGTAGTTTTCCATAAATGATAAGCATTTATTACTATTGAACTAAATACAATACAATCTGGATGCTGCAGGTGGGGCATAAGCTAGAAATACAGTTTGAAGTGGTTTTGGAGAACAGATTGGTAATTCTCAGACTCATTCCTCTTCTATGAGATCTCTGGGTGACCAAGGATGCATAAGTGTTTTTCTTCCTTAAGTTTTTGATTCAGAAGCAAATCTATATCCAGTATTTAGTAGAAATATATATCTAAAACATAATAAAATAAATTTTATACATTATATCACCAAAATTTAAAAAATAAATCACATGTTGTAGCAGAACTTAAAGTGCTTTTTCATTTTTCTTTTTAAAATTATGATTTAATAATTTATACTCCTCAGGCATGAGGTCCTGGGAAATTTCTAGCCCAGGGCATTGTAGCTCTCCATATTTTTCTGAATGATTTTCATGGGATTTTCCACAGAAAAATAATTTCAAATTTGCTTTCTTCTAACACCCAGAAGCTTCTCTTCTTCTATCTATAGAAGAATAGATATAACTATAATAGATATAACTATCTATTATGTTCAAGGTATATAAAATGCTTAATGTCATACTAAATAAATTCTTATTCAAAACACAAATTGTTTATTTAAAAGGCATACTTAATATTAAACAGGAAACATTTATTAGTTGGTTGATTTACTGGGTTATCCATGTTTTGTATCTTCCATGGGTCTGAATAATCAAGAGATAGTTACTTATTATTGGGAGAAATCAATTCTATTTATATAAGTGTATTTTAAAAATCATCTTCAGACTAACATGGTGTTACATAATTTGTAAATTTTACTATCTGAAATATATTAGTATATTAATGTGTTGTTATATTAACATATGTTAATATATTCATGTGATATACTAAGTGTTATTTATTTTCAGAAGTACATAAAATTCAGATTCCACACTTGGTCAGCCTCAATCAGGGAGTGTGCTGATAAATTTTTAACAACTGGATCTCAGAAAAAACAGCTGCAGTTTGTAGCATTGCTGATTTTTGTAGGGTAAAAGCTCTTCTACCAGGCTAATTTAAAGCTACAAAAATTGTCACTGAACACAGAATTAGGAAGAAATGCACATAATCTGCTCTACTAAGCTGGAAGAGCTCACTCCCGCATACCTCTACATATTTTCCACGTTAAAATGATGAAGTTCTTGAACCTAGGTGAGGTTCGGTGGGGTGAGCTTCGGAGCTGACGGCTAAGAAAGAATTCTTAAGATGTCTTTGGTGCAAAAAGGTGGTTTATTAGAACACGGGGACAGGACCTGTGGGCAGATGGAGATGCTGTGCCGTTATCCTGAGGAGTGGCTGATTATATACACAGGAGTTGGGTAGGTGAGGACAAAGAGGGTGATGTTAGTCTCTAAGGAATTTTGGAAGCAAGGTCTCCAGGACCTTGAGGGGCTAGCTATTGTTGGGAGAAAGGTTATTCATTACTAGTAGTAAAAATCTACTTGTGAGACCCTTTAGATGTATATCAGTGGGCCATATACTTGGAAATGATTCTAGACACTATCTTGGAGATCTAGAGATAAAGTTTCACATTTCTCCTATCACGTGTCCTTGTTAGTGAGATTTGGGTTTAGAAGACATTTAACTTTATTTAGGGCTTGAAGAACTGATTTATTTGCCTCTGGAAATTGTGCTATTGTTAGATAGCTTCTTTGTTGTAAATCTCTAGGACACTGGTAAACCAAGGGAGACTCCTGTCTTGCAGGACTGTGATCTCTGCAAGTTAACTATTTGTTTTTCTTTTAGGGCAGCCAGAGATGCCTGAGGAATGTCACACATATTACTTAGAGGAGTGGTGGAGAGGGGGTGCAAGGTGCCAGCTTTTGCTTTGTCCTCAGCCAGCCTCCTGCTCCCTCATCATAAAGACATATTAAAATAATCAAATTAAATTAATTTGGAATAATTGAATACCTATTATGAAGCAGTTCCTATTCAGATAGTGGGAGTATCCCTCTAAATATATATTATATATAGTATATTTATTTGTTTGTTTATTGCCAGGTTTTATCCTAAAAAAAACCTCATGAAGATAAGAACTTTTTCTTTTTATTTAATTATTTATTTCTCTGAGTTTAGAATGATGGCTGACACAAAGCTGGCAATAAATAAAGATTTGTTGAATCAAATGAAGGAGACTCAATCTCTGTCTTCAGTGAGAATATAGTCTATCAGAAAAGGAAACAAAAAAAACCTATTTGAAAGAGAAAACCAAATTAGAGCAGAGTATAATTAAGAAACTTTAGAATTTTTCTGAAGTTGAAAATTAAATTATAATAAATTCTATAATACTATGATAATAATTTATATCACCAGTGAAAATTATATTTTATTGAAGTGCTATATTGTATTGTGATTCTGCAAAATATAGCACCAATAACACCAAGAGTAACAATAATTTCCAGAGTGCTTTTTCCATGATAGACATATACTCACTGAATTATATGTATTATTGAATTTAATTCTCAAAATATTCTTTAAACATGCACTACCTTTATCTTCCAATATATGAAAAAACTTCGGTTCCAAATAGTTCAGTAATTTGCTCAAGTTAAAAATGAAAATATGAACTGTCAAGATTATTTTGAAACAAAAAAGAGAGAAATTTGTGTTAACCTTTAAAGAGGTTAAGAACGTAGCATCTAGAATCAGAAATATTTAGGTTCAAATGTAGCATGACATTTATTGGATATTATGTTTTGCAATCTGCAGCTGCAAGACCAGCAATTAGGATTATTTTTACAAATGAATGATGCTCTACCATTGGCAATAGTGTCTCTATGAAATGTTTAAAATTGGCCACAGGATTTAAATGAGTTCATTATAGGTTGTGAAAGGATGGAGTCATATATAATCCTCTCTTCTTAAGGGTCTGAGGAACCCACTGGCAAGCTGTGAATAGATATTAATGATGTAGTTCCCTTTAGACAGGTATTTTAGGGCCTTTGGTGGAAAGCAGGGTATTATACATTTTTTATGCCAACTACTACTTATTCCCTTAGCTAGTAGCTGTACAATTTTTATATGATAATTTATCCAATGTCTTCACCTGATTTTTGTAGCTGTCCTTATTCTGCCACTTACTGGTGTATGACTCTTGGCAGGTAAATAGGGACATTAATAATACAACCTCATAGAGTTGAGAGGAGTAAATAAGATGATCCATGTAAAGTGTTTTAAATAGCACCTTGCACATGGTAAGCACTTTCTGGATGTTAGCTCTTAGTATTGTTATTTTGAATAATACTGGAGAGATGGAAGCTAAGAGAGAGTAACTTTTCAGCGTTTCACAAGTTAGGTGACAGACAGCTGACCACTGTTCTATACTCTGAAGTATAGCATTACTTTACAGGGCCTCGGTGGGGTGAGGAGTGCAACGAAGGCCAGGGCACAGTAAAGGTCCTCTCTCTGGAAGGTACATATTCTATCAACTATTCTAGTAAACTGATAATTTACAAGCTTTTTTTTTTTTTGAAGATTTATTTATTCATTGGAGAAAGAGAGAGCACTATGTGTGTACGTGCTTGCATGTGTGTGCATGCATGTGTTGGGGGGCGGGGAGTGTGGGAGGGTGGGTAGGGAGGGGCAGAAGGAGAGAGAGAGAGAATCTCAAGCTGACTCCCTGCTGATGTGCAGCTCAATCCCCAGGACCCTGAGCTCATGACCTGAGCCAACCCAGGTGACCCACAGGTTTCTTTTTAAAAATATATTCCCATTTTTCTTCAGATGTTCAATGATCACTAGTAACTTTCTTCCTAATTTCCATCTCAAAGTTGTTTTATTTCTTATTAGAACATAACTTTTTATAATAGGAACTACATTTTATTCATTGCTATGTCTTTTTAAAATTCCATTTTGTAGATTCCTCAATAGTCACTGAATTGGAAATACAGGAAAGCAAAGGAGAAGTGATAAGCCTATGAAGTGTGTTTTTTTTTCTAATGAAATCCTCCTTCAGTTATTACTTTTCCTTATTTTACCTCATATCTGTCTATATCCTAGGTAAAGTTGCATTTGAAATGCATTCACATATTTATTTCACAGACTATACCAATGAATGTGCTCAGCCTGTTTATATCAGAAATTGACAGGTTTTGGATAACTGAATTATTAAAGTTTGAACTTGGATTTTTGCCTCTCAAGACACAAAAAGCACCGTGGCCATTGATTTCTCAGTACATTTTTGTTCTTGCACGCAACAAATACTTACTTGAACATATTCTCAATACCTTTATCAAAATGTGAGGGATTATAGCAGTAAATAAACCTGAAAAAAGAAAAAAAAAAGTCCTGCCCTCATGGAGCTTATACTGTATTGGAGAGAGACAGAGAGAAAATAAATATATTGTAAGTTTAGATAATGATAAATTCTAAGGAGAAGGATGAAGCAAATTAAAGTGTATAGGATATTTGAGAGGGTAGAATTTACAATTTTATGCAGGGTAGAGGAGTTCACAGATCAGGGAGCGTTCTGAACAAAGGTCTGAAGGAAGTGGGTGCACAAGTCATGTAGACAAGTAGATATTCACATATGCCAGAGAGAAGAAACAACAAATACTCAGAGCCTAAGGAATTTATGTACCTGGAAAATTACACCCTACAAAGAAATAGGCAAAGATTTTATTTAAGACTATTGTAACAGGAGTCAGAGATCGAAATGTACAAACAAAGGACTAGAGATTTTTAAGAGCTTGGTTGGTGGGGAAATCAGAAGCCATCTGTGTCTATTAATTGGCTTTCCCAAAAGAAAGAGTAAACTTCTTCACATCTTCATGGACAGGTTAGAATGTAGAACATGGAAGTTAGTCTCTTACTATCCCACAGAGACTGGAAGATGGGGCACTATATCCCTTGATAGTCACATTTCAAAGATATGCCTCTCAGGTTTTTGAGAAAGACATTTCTGGGTTTTCTTTTTCTTTTCTTTTTTCCTAAAGGTTTTATTTATTTATTTAAGAGACAGAGAGAGAGAGAGAAAGCATGAGAGGGGCAGGGTCAGAGGGAGAAGCAAACTCCCCGCTGAGCAGGGAATCCAACTTGGGACTTGATCCTAAGACTCCAGGATCATGACCTGAATTGAGTGTAAACACTTAATCAACTGAGCCACCCAGGCACCCCAGACATTTCTGAATTTTAAACAAGGAAACTATCTGCATCTCAAAAGGGAAGAGAAAGAATGTACAATTACAGGTTTTCTAAAGTAAAAACTCTAAGAAAAATGAAGTCAAGGGCCTCAAGTCAAGAAAATCCAGTTTAAAGGTTAATGAAGCTGAGAATCTTCAGGTCATGCTAGTCAGTGACTTTGTTTAAGAAATGACCAAAAAAGTCCGTGTTGCTAGATAGTGTGTGTGGGTTTGGGGTGGTGTTGACATATGAAGTGAAGTTAGGGAGGAGGGGTGTGGTTAGATAGGGATTTGTTGGTATCTCCAGACTTTAACCTTTTCTGGGAGAGCCCTGGAAGCCATCGAGTTTAGAGCAGAGAAATGCCATCATCTGCTTTCCATTTCCAAAGGACCATGATGGCCGCTAAAGAGAACAAACTCCATGTAGGAGGGAAGCTATATATAGTCTCTGCTAGAAAGTTAGCACCATAATCCTAGTGGGAGAGTATCGGATTTGGGACAGAGCAGTGGTGGCAAGAGTGTAGAGAGCAGCTGAATCCTGATGTGTTCAAAGGATTTCTCACGGATTTTTCGTGAGGGAGAGATAGAGAAGTCAAGGTTAACTCCAAGGACTTTAGCATGAGTAAATGGAAGGCTGAAGGCTGGAAGGGAAATGGGGAGTTTGGTTTTGGATTGTGTTAAGTTTGAGATGTTTCAAAGGGAATGTCTATGATGATCATTGAAAATGTCTGTATCTCTTCTAAAAATTCAGATTTTTAAAAAGTCCCCAATCCCTAATTCTCAGATTTGGTTCTCTCATTTAAAGACAGTTATTTCGGGCGCCTGGGTGGCTCAGTGGTTTAAGCCGCTGCCTTCGGCTCAGGTCATGATCTCAGGGTCCTGGGATCGGGTCCCGCATCGGGCTCTCTGCTCAGCAGGGAGCCTGCTTCCCTCTCTCTCTCTCTGCCTGCCTCTCCATCTACTTGTGATTTCTCTCTGCCAAATAAATAAATAAAATCTTAAAAAAAAAAGACAGTTATTTATTACTGAATAGAGAATTTTTATCAAATCCCCTAATAAAAGATCCATACCCCAGAAGAAAGCTTGAAAATAATAAATGTAAAGGAAGTTAAAGAAAATATCAGTGTTCTGAACACCAGAGGTCAGCAGTATCACTGAAATAGAAGATGAATCTAGGAAGCATTCACAGTAAGACATTTTGTTTGGGCACATTTATTTCTAACTCCCTGATGCTCGCAGTTGAAGTCTTCAGTAATGAAAATAAACAAAGCATAACCTTTTCATCGAAGACATTTTATATAAAGAAAAAATAATTATTTCAGATTATAAGGGTCCAGAAAAACTATAATGTAGCTTGGAGGCTTCTATAGTATTTGAAAATATAAGCATAAAAACAGATGGAGGCAGGGGCACTGGAGCATATTTTTTTTCTGGATGCACTTGCTGAAATCACGCTGGCAGTGATAAATTGCATTAGCATAGAGAAGAGAGCAACCCGGGCACCCCCAGTTCAAATCTGGTATTCCTCTCAAGGGCCAGGCTGCAGCTTTGGTATATGTGACTCCTAAGAAAGGTGACATCGAAGCCGGGGCCCTACGTAAATCAGGTGTAGCTGTTGCCGCCAGTTAGTCATGAGTGCCTGAGTCAGGGATGGTAATCTTCCTTCCATCAGGGAATAGAGGAGGATGCAAGAAATAAAACAAGAAAAGAAATAGTGCATAAAGGAAGAAAGTGCAGAGTTAAAGCCAAACTAGTAAAACGTTAGTGTCTTCCAAAAAGGATGAGAGAAAAAAGAAACATTTATTTATTAAGTATCAGCAAAAAGGATACCACAGACCTGTGTAAAACAGGTTATCTTTTTTTTTTTTTTTTTGGTTAGAAAATAGAGTAGGTGTTGATATAGATGAGTAAATTGTTAGAAGCTAATATAGATTTAAATTTGGGGAAAGGGTGATTATCTAATTGGAGAAATTCAATTATTTTGATAAATTAAAAGGCGTGTGTGTACCAGAGGCAGAGACAGAATCAGAGAGAGACAAAGAAAGAGACGAAATATCTGTTTCTCCATGGACTGCTTCACCCTCTGTTAAACTGCTATGTAAAGCTAGAAATAAATTCAGCCAGGATATGTTTCTTTGCAATGGCATTTAAAAATACGATGCAAAGAATGACATTATTATATGTCAAAATTGCTGTCTCGCTTTCTCTGTGGAATAGAGAAGGATAAATATGTTTATATCATTTTCTAGGAAGACAGGACAAATGCTCTATAATTTATTGCCCTGAAACCCTGAAGGACAATAGGGTAAATGGACTGAAGCACTATTAAGACCAATTAGGCACATACGCTTACAAAGCACCATAAATACAACTCATTATTTGAACCCCTTGAAATTCCCCCCCCCTTTTTTTAAAGATTTTATTTATTTATTTGACAGAGAGAAATCACAAGTAGTCGGAGAGGCAGGCAAAGAGAGAGAGAGGGAAGCAGGCTCCCTGCTGAGCAGAGAGCCCCATGCGGAACTCGATCCCAGGACCCTGAGATCATGACCTGAGCCGAAGGCAGCGGCTTAACCCACTGAGCCACCCAGGTGCCCCTTGAAATTCCCTTTTTATCCTTACTTCATTCATCTGTCAGATCAATTCCATAGCTTTGCTCCTGTCAGCTGTATCTCTTATCTCTTCTAAACAAAGGACTTTGGGTTTTGATGAATTTGATCCCACTTTTTCTTTCTTAGATTGTCAAAGCCAGCCTTCCTTTCCTTCATTCCTTCTCTTAATTCCTCCTTCCCTCCCTCTCATCTTCCTTTATCACATCCCTTATTTCCTCCCTTCTTGCCTCCCCCTTCCCTTTATTTCCTCTCTCCGTCTCTCCCTTTCCCCCATCTTCTTGTATTCGATGAGGATGTATGAAGATCGCTGTATGGCAGACACGATGTTAAATGGTAAGATACAAAGTCCCTGCCCTCTAGAAACTCAAGTTCACTTAGATGGGTATGAGAGCAAATAAAGTGCTGTTCATTAAATGCTATATTGAAAATGTGCATTTTCTCAATTTTCAAAGCGAATAACCCAGGAAAGTAGAATATATATGTTTTTCATTTTACATGTATGATAAAAGGATTAGAGATGTAAATGATACACATAAAAATTCACAATTCTCAAACAAGCATGAAGTTGCTGTTTCCAAAGTGACCATGCTGCCACGTCATTCTCACCCTTCATTATGTCCTTTTTCATGGTTGGATAGAACATTCTCCTTACTTCTTTTCTCTGTGACTCCAACTTCCCTTCTAGCTTCTATGTGTTACCTTCATTGCTAGACCTCTTTTTTTTGTAACCAATGTAGCTTATTTCTTTTTTTCAATGAAGAATTGAGTGACTATCTTTTCCCTGATGATTTTTCAGCTATTCAATGCCATACAGAATGCTTTCAGTGGTACAAATTAGTTTATTAGATTTGTTTGCACCCCTCTGACAGTTAGAGATCCTAGCTCTTGAAGGGTAAGATATGGTTTATATCAATTTTTAAACAATTAATTTTTAGAGCAATTTTAGTCCACAGCAAAATTGAGTGGAGAGTACACAGTTCCCATATATTCCCTGTCCCCTCCCTCCGCCCCTCCCCGCTCCTCACTATCCACATCGCACACTACAGTGGTACATTTGTTATGATAGATGAACCTATATTGAAACATTGTTGTCACCCAAAGACCACAGTTTACATTAGGGTTCAGTCTCAGTGCTGTATATTATGGGGGTTTTGACAAGTATGTAATGACATGTAACCACTGTTGCAGTATCATACAGGACTGTTGCATTGCCCTAAAGTTCCTGCGCTCTGCCTACTCATCCCTCCTTCCCCTCAAACTCCTGATCTTTTTACTGTCCCCATAGTTCTGCATTTTCCAGAATTGCAATTTTTATTGTCTGCAAAGTTTTGCATATTCCACATAGTTGGAATGATAAAGTATGTGGCCTTTTCAAATTGGTTTCTTTCACTTATGCATTTAGGGTTCCTCTGTGTGTCTTCATGGATTGATTTCTTTTTAGCCCTGAATAATACTCCATTATCTGGATGTACCACTACTTCTTTATCTATTCACCAACTGAAGGACATTTTGGTCACTTGGTTGCTTCAAAGTTTTGGCAATTTCTATCCTTTTTTAGAATCAATTATTCTTCTTTTAAAACTTTTTTTAGTGGTTTCACCAAGCTTGCAATATATGTTCACAACTCATCAAAGTTCATTTCCAGTAACACTATACCACTTCATGGGTAGTGCAAGTAACTTATGAAAATAAAATAATCCTAATTCTTCCTTCCTGTCGCTTGTATCAGTGTTGTCATACATTGACACAGACACACACACACATACACACGCATAAGTACATTGAATACATTGTTGCCATTATTATTTTGAACAAATGTTATCTGTTAAGTTAAAATAAGAAATGTAAGTTTTTACTTTTCCTTTACTTATTCCTTTATGTGCTTCTATTGTTTATGTAGATCCAAACTTCTATTCTGCTTTATTTTCCTTCTCTCTGAAGAACTTTTAACATTTCTTGCAAGACAGGTCTACTTGCAAAAAATTCCCTCAGTATTTATCTGAGAAATTCTTTACTTCTCCTTCATTTTTGAAGGATAATTTCTCAGGACACAGAATTCTAGTTTGGTGTTTTTCTTTTCTCAACCCTTTAAATATTCCATTCCATTCCATTCTCTTCTTCCTTACATGGTTTCTGAGAAGTTACAGGTAATTTTTTTCCTTTTGCAGATGTAATTCTTACCTTTGCTCCTTTTTTTTTTTTTAAGATTTTATTTATTTGACAGAGAGAGAGAGATCACAAGTAGGCAGAGAGAGAGTGGGAAGCAGGCTCCCTGCTGAGCAGAGAGCCTGATTCGGGGCTCCATCCCAGGACCCTTAGATCATAACATGAGCCGAAGGCAGAGGCTTAACCTACTGAGCCACCCAGGTGCCCCATCTTTGCTCCTTTTATGCAAAGTGCTTTTTTTTTTTCACCCTCTGACTTCTTTAAAGATTTTTTTACCTTTGATTTTCTCAAATTTGCATATGACATTCATAAGTTTAGTTTTGGGGGCTGCCTGGGTGGCTTGCTTAAGTATCTGACTCTTGATTTGGCTCAGATCATGTAGGTACGTCAGGATCATGAGATTTAGCCCGGTGTTGGGCTGTCTGCTCAGGCTGGGAGTCTGCTTGATATTCTCCTTTTCCCTCTCCCTCTGACACTCTGCTGCCTCTCTCTTTCTCTCTCTCAAATAAATCTTAAAAAAATAACTGTAGTTTTTTTTGTTGTGGTTGTTTTGTTTTGCATTTACTCTGCTTGATGTTCTCTGAGTTTCCCTGATATGTGGTTTGCTGCCTGACATTAATTTGGGGGGAATTTTCAGTCATTATTGCTTCAAATATTGCTCCTGTTCATTTTTTTCTTTCTTCACGTTTTGGTGCTCCCATTATGCATATGTTGCACATTTTTAGTTGTCCTATAATTCTTGGATATTCTATTTTTTTCATTTTTTTTCTTTTGCTTTCCAGTTTTAGAAGTTTCTCTTTTTTCATCAAGCACACAGATTCTTTTTTTAAAATCAAGGTATAATTGACATAACATTGTATTAGTTTCAGGCATACAACATAATGATTCAATATTTGTACTGTAAAAGTGATCATCACAATAAGTGCAGTTAACATCCACCTTCATACAGAGCTATAATATTTTTCTTTTGATTAGAACTTTCTTTTTTTTTTTTTAAAGATCTATTTATTGATTTTAGAGAGAGAGTGCATGTGTAGTGAGGAGGGGCAAGGAGAGAGGGAGGGAGGGAAATAGAGAACCCCAAGCAGACTCCTTGGTGAGCACAAATCCCAATGTGGGGCTTGATCTCAGGACCTGGAGATCATGAATGGAGCAGAAATCAAGAGTAGCCCGCTCAACTGACTGAGTGACTCAGGTGCCCCTTGATAAGAACTTCCATGATCTCTTCTAGCTACTTTCAAACACAGTGTCATCAAGTATAGTCACCATGCTAGATGTTCGTTACATCCTCATGACTTATTTTATAAGTGGAATTTTATAACTTTTGATCCATTTCACCTATCCTTCATCCCCTGCCTCAGGTAACCATGAGCTTGGTATCCATGGGCTTGTCTTGTGTGTGTGTGTGTGTGTGTGTGTGTGTGTATGCACGTGCATGCACGTGTGTACTGTGTTTGTTTTTAAGACTCTATGTATAAATGCAATTATACAGTATTTATCTTTTTTCCTGTCACAGAGATTTTCTTTAGCCATTTCCAGTCTCTAAATGAGCCCATCCAAAGTACTCTTTATTTATTTATTTATTTATTTATTTATTTATGTTTTTTAACTCTACCATTTCTTTTTGATTTTTTCCTTAAGATTTTTGTCTCTCTGCTTACATTATCTGCCTGTTTCTTGTTGCTATCTACTTTTTTCATGAAAACCCTTAGCATATTAATCACAGTTTTAAAAATTCCTGGTCTGACCGTTTCTGTCATATCTGACATGTTTGTTGATCTTTCAAACTGTTTTTGCCTTTTAGTGTGAATTGTAAATTTTGTTGAAAAGCGGACATGATGTACTATGTAAGAGCAACTGCAGAACGGTGTGGGGAAAGGGAACCCTTGATTAGGTCCCAGGGTTTTTGTTGAGTCTGTGCCTCTGGCCTGTGAGTCTCATCAAAGCTTCTCAGCTTTTTCACCCTTTAGATGGCACATAGTTTCTGGTGGGGACTGGGGTTGGCGATTTCCCTCTTTCCTGATTTTTAGGCTCTGGTAAAATAGTTTCCTCTGAGGGAAGGCCTTGTTAAGGACAGAATGCTCTGCTGTATTCAAAGTGGTTACTTCTTCTCTTTCCCTGCTGGAAGCATTTTCTCTAATGTTCACTGCGAGGACCTAGTAGGCCTTTTGAAGGTAAACTCCTATGGGAGTATTTAACTCTCAGAGTTGCCCACACAGAGCATCGAGCAATTAATCAATTATACAGAGTTCAAGCCCCTCCCTCCACCCCGCCCCTACTGGTTATTGATTCTTGAGGCGGTTTCTGCCAGAGTGTTTCTGCTCTGGTGAGTTATGCTGCTTTGTTTTTGCCTGTACGTCTTTCCAATTTGGGGGCCAGTGGTTTGCCTTGTGATTTCACTTTTAAGAAGAGTTGCTGCTATTTTCAGTTTGTTCAGCTTTACTTGTTGTTAAGGTAGAATGTCAATTTCTAGATTCCTTACATGGCAGCCTGGAAACCTGAAGCCATTTTATATTTTAACAATGATGGAATAGGGAAGCAAAATGCCAATGGTGGGGAGATAGGTAACAACAGGAGGTATTTTATACCAGATTCACTTCTTGGTTATGATGGTTCAGATTTTCCATCAGAATGAGTAAATTACAAGATATTTCCTATAACGTGCTTATGTAATTTGTCTTCTGAAAATATTTACTCTTGGTAAATTCTAACTTCAGGTGATCTTAAATATTGCTGTTTTACTTTAAATGTATTTGGATGTATTCCCAAACTGAATGTATTCCCAAACCGAAACAAAGGTCTAGAAAATTATTATAGTGAAAATTTTGTGTCAAATAATTTTAGGAAATTCCAATATTATGACTGACTTCCTTGCAGAGCAGAAAATTCCAGTGTAGTCCATTAAAGACTCTGAGGAGGTTGAAAGAAACTTGTTTACTTTGATTTACCCAGAATGAAATGAAAATTAGTTAACAACTGATTCCCCTATTTCCCTGAATAACATATGTTAATGTCTTATGGAAATACACTCTCTGAACATCCTTTGAGATCCTGGATAGTTTTTTCATTGGTCTAGTCATTCAGTAAATATTTATTGAGCAACTTAGCTTGTTGGAAGAAGAAAAGGATCATAGATCCACACTAGTACTCTATTCAGGAATTTCTGTATCACACATGCTTATCCCTTCTCCTAGGAAAAAGGCTATTAGCACATTTGTCTCACAGATCCATGAATATTCATAAATACAATAAGAAGATAAATAAATTGTGGGATGTAATGTACAGCATGGCAATTATCATTAACAATACAATGTTAAATATTTATATATTTGAACAATACAATTATATATATTTGAAAGTTGCTGGAAGAGTGGATTTTACTATTTATTTATTTACTTTTTTAGAAAGGGATGGGGAGAGAGTAGAGTGAGAGAGATAGTATTAAGCGGGCTCTATTCCTAGCACAGAGCCCAACAAGGGACTTAATCTCATAACCTTGAGCTCATTACCTGAGCTGAAATCAACACTTGGATGTTTAACTAACTGAACCACCCAGGTACCCCCAAAAGAGTGGATTTTAGAAGTTCTCATTATAAAAAGAAAAACTGTACACATGTGATTTGATGGATGTTAGCTTACTGTGGTAATCATTTCATAATATATGTTCATATTAAATCATTATGTGGTACAACTTAAACTAACAGTGTTGTACATTAATTCTATCTCAATAAAATGGAAAGAAAAGAAGTAGGTGGTACTGAGCTCTAGAGCTATTGTTGAGTATTCTTCAGATAGACCTCACATCAGATGGGAGGAAGACTGATAACTGTCACTGACTCAAAATTTAGTTGTACTTTTCCTGATTTTGTGGGGGCGGGGGGGGGGCGGGAACTAAACTAAAAATTTTGCAAGGGCATTTGTTCTCAACTAGAAGTAATTTTGACCCCCACAGGCGATATTTGGCAATACCTGGAGACATTCTGATGGTCATAAGGGATGTTAGTGGTATCTAGCTGGCAGAGGATAACACTAAATGCATCCTACAATGCATAAGACAGTCCCATCGCAACATACTTACCTCATCCTCAATGTCAACAATGCTGATGTTGAAAAGCCCTTGGTAAACTGTTATTAACACAAGAACAGATAAACCACAATGTAGGTATTGTTAGGCCTGGGATGACTGTAAGTTTATGAACAATGAACCTGGTGAACAAAATATAGGAAAGAGTAGAACTTCCAAATATTCCACCTTTATAACTGCAAGTTATAGTAATTTGGGGATAGTACCTGAATTTTGCTTTTATTCTTTATATTTAAGTGCTAATAGTTAGCGACACACTCAGATTTCCTTTTTTTTTTTGTAAAAAATTTCCTTGTACCGGTGTTCTCCAACTGTGTTTATGGCCTCAGGTTTTCAGAGAGAATGTCAGGTGTATGGAGCTCTTTTCCTCACTCTTCAGGGTTGGACTCATAGAACAGTTAGCTAAGAAAGAACCTGCAGCTTGAAATCACTTTTCTCAATGTGAGAGCTACGTAGGAAATGTGACCATTAGTTCTTTCTTCACTGTGCTATTACAGTAGAAACGGGGATGTTTAAAAGATTAAAAGGAAAATAAGAACAAAGAAGAGAATAGATAGGATGTGAGTCGGGAGTAACCCAGTCCAACTTGTGAATTTCAGGGGCTATGCATCCTTCCAGCTGTGTGACCTTGTGCAAATAACCCAACCTCTCAAAGCCTCTATTTCATCACTATGTAAGGGACATAATGAGGCGTCTATCTGTAGGGCATCAGTATGCAGACTGCTCAGCACTGTCAGGCATATAGGAAAGTTTCAATAAATATTAACCACCATTATCTCTCCCTCTCCCTCTTTTTTTTTTTTTTTTTACCAAATATTATTGAGCTCCATTTATATGATAAGTTCTATGCCAGTCAATGGGGATTATATAGTGGGCCAAACAAACAAACAAACAAACACACACACACCAAACCAGGTTTCTGCTTTCATGAAGTTTATGGTTGAGGGGATGTGAAAAACATAAACCAAATAACCACACAAAAAACTCATATTTTTGTGGGTGTCCTAAAGAGAGCTAAGTGGATTCATAACATATAACTGAGGAATTTGACTCCCTCTGGATCCCAAGCGGCCCTTTGAAACTCCTGGGCTCATGGGCTAAGAAACCTTTTGCATCTTTGAGTTGTGACAGCGCTTTACCCTCATCATTGAAAAATGGTCACTAGTGTTCCTAAGGTGAGGGGCTGTAGATTTTGACTTTTCCATCTAAGGAAATAATTTATACATGTTACAAGGAAAGAAAATAGGAATGAGCAATGTTTTTTTTTCTCCCCCGAATTCTTTTATCTCCCTCTTTTTGGAATTTGTGTCTGCTACTTGCTAGTTTTTTGATTTTTCTGTAGGGAATGGAAACAGTGCCACTGCCTCTCAATGACTTGAGAATAAGAAAGAGAGGTTGTTCTTGGACCTTCCCACCCCTAAATGACCAGTTTATAAAAGACAGAGTTGGGCATTGGTGGGAGTGAGTACACACTTAGTCTTTGGATGCAGCTCTGGAGAATATCTGTGGAATGTGACTAGTGCTGTATTTCTCTTTTTGGTCTAAGATGGTAGTGGGTGGGGGAGAGCTCCTACTCCCCAGCTATTTAAGCAAATGAAGAAACTTAATCAGAAGAGAAGAGAAATCAGTGAAGAAAGCATTTATTACTTGATGTTATCTTGGATAGAAAATAAAAGACTTGGGGCACCTGGGTGGTTCAGTGAGTTAAGCCTCTGCCTTCGGCTCAGGTCATGATCCTGGGGTTCTGGGATCTGGCCCTGTATCGGGCTCTCTGCTCAGTGGCCTTCTTCCACCTCTCTCTCTCTGCCTGCTTGCGATCTCTGTCTGTCAGATAAATAAATAAAAACTTAAAAAAAAAAAAGACTTGTCAAAAAAAACCCTTTGCCTGACCCCTTTTAGTGATCTATTTATCTTGTAAGTTTAGAAAAGGATTAGTCCATCTGTTAGGGCCGTGGTAGAGACTTAGCTGTCCAAAATCCATGCTCCTTTTCACTCTTTCTTTCCCAGCATAAGGCCACATTGGCTGAACAGCCTTTTTTGCAGTTAGGTGAGGCCAGGTAGCCAAGCTCTGGGCCATGGGAGTGACTGGAGTGATGAATGCACTGAAAATACCCCAAGTTGCTTTTCCTTGGTTTCTCTCCTTTCTGGCTGTCTAGGGTCACAACCCACAGGGTGAATCTGGAAGCCACATCCAGTGAAGATGGCAGAGCCTCCAAAAGTCCAAGTCCTTGAACAGTTCTCTGAAGCAGCATTCCCACCCCACCCCACCCCAACAGGAAACACCTGCCTGGAACTTTTACAAAAAAATAACTATTTCTTGATCCTCAAACCACTGAATTTTGGAAGCATTCATTATCACAGTATAATTGAACTAACTAATATAGGGCCTGGTGAAAAGAAGGAACACATCCATGATTATAGGATGATGTCAAAATATTTGTGAGATCAGAGAGTTCTCTCAGAGGAAATGATGATCGAGTGGTTATTATCACTAATATAGTAGTTCTGAAATACTGCTGTACTCACAGATAGGACTGGATTGTCCAAACAGATTCACAGGAATCAGAGAGCTTAATAGATATCAATGTTTAGCTACACGATACTGAGGATGAAGGTATCAAAAGGCTCAGATGCAGCAGAGGAAGGTCTGGGACATAATGCATAGTTTGCAAAATGCTTCCCACATCAGATATGGCCCTGTAGTCCAGAACAGAGGAAGTCCCTGAGTGTGGTTTGCTAGCTTTTCATGCCATACCATAGTGCTACAATTATGAAATACCTTTATTTTCTACCCCATAGAACTGCACAGCTTACATGATATTCCTCAGGGAGCTATGCCTCCTAGATCCGGGGTCTTATTCATTACAGGTAATCCTTAGCCAGAGGTATCAGGGAAATCTATGAAATATAAGGATATTTCAGAGACAAAGTCTCTACTTCCTGGCGTATACTAATAGTCTTTTACCCAGAAATCTCAATGACAGGAATTTTAAACCTAGTGGGTTACCTGCTCTTTTTCTTTTTTCCCAGGGGCATTCCCCCCATGAAAGAGGTGAATGGATCCCAGTTCAATCTTTTAATCACATCATGATTTTTTGTAACTCCATTATAAAAGAAATAGATTATTTGTATTTTATGTACATTGCCTAAGGCTGCTTTGGATAAGAGTCAAAGAAAGAGGATAAACCCATTTGTGCTTTGTAACAGCTCCGTGTTTATTAAGCTTTCCACTTTATAGTAGGGAAGTTGATGAGGATGGGAAACCATGTAGAAACCACTTAGTTCACAAAGCTAGTGAGTCATCAATATGGGACCACCGCACTAGGGCCGAGATCTGTGACTGACTGTATTCAAAATGAGTTCCTCTAACTGGAGCTACCGCCCCAGACAGCGAAATGCAGCTCTCTGACCACACTTTGACCATACTTTCCTGAGATCCACCTACTTCTGATGACCATGTGTTTGTGACAAAAAGTGGTGTGATGACTATTAAAACAAACACAGAATAATTGTCCTTTTAATCCCTCCTCGAATTTCCAGCCAAATTTCAGTGTGTTAGTCTCAGCAATTACCTTTGGGGATAAGAAGGGAAAGAGAAAGGGAATCCTTTGAAGAGTTTAGAAAATTAGAGAAGGAATTGAGAACATTGTTTTATTCAGCTTATCTTAGGAACAGCCTTACAGACTCACCATTTTATTAAACAAACTAGTGTCCATAAGAGCTGAATACTGAACAATGAATCAAAGGAGCAGAGCGTGTTTCCTGATCTGTCTGCCAGCTTTAACAGGCAAATGATAGGGATATGTGTATGTGTATGTGTGTGTGTGTGTGTGTGTGCGCGCGCGCGTGAACAACATCCAAGTCAATCAAAATTTATGAAAAGCAACAGAAACTACAATAATCAAGATACATTTCAGGAGAATTTAAAATATATGTTGTTTCTGAAATTAAGCAGAATAAAAATGAATGTGATCATCTCTAATTTTCTATACTGTGAAACTTTTTAGGATAATTGTTTTATTCACTTTTTCAACTTTAATAAGTAGGCTCCTATCAGTATTTATAGCACTGAAATCTACTTAGCACTGGTGTGTTCATGTGGGTTTTCTACCTTATAAGCAGGTAAACAACCAGCCACTGTCTCCTGTTACCATGCACAAAGAAAGTGAAGGAAGAATGGTTTAATAAGTTTTTAAATCACTTTCTTAGCTGGAATTTTTATTCACTTTTCCCTTAATGGGAATAGTGAGTATAAATGAACACCTAGAGTTTCTGAGCATATGACCTTATATGCCCTTTTAAACCTAATAATACAATCAAAGAAATCAAATTTCTTATATTTATATATAGCACATTACATTATAAATGTGATTTCCTTATGCGATTTCTCCTTTAATTCCTACAACCAACTGAAGTGGGGATATGATTTCTTTTTTAGTTACCAGCAAACCAAAGTTTGGACAGGCCAGTTGACTCACCTTATGGTTATGCCTCTACCATATGAAGTTCTAGCACTCAAATGTAAGTTTTATATATATTATTTTAAATAAGCTACACACAAAGACAGTTTTATTGTTAAAATTGAAAGTTACATGTGCTTATTGTATTGGAAACTATAAAAATATATAAAGGAGAGAATTAAAATATTCTATAATCTCATAGTCTTAAGATAACTATCAGTATCTTGACATGTGTTCTGTGCGGTATGTTTTTTCTATGCCTGTGTATATCTTTTTACAGTTAAAGATCATAATATATTCAGTTTGTATTTAGCTTTTTTATTTCTGCATCAGTCCATTTTGGAACCTCTGACTATACCTACTTGGGCAATTAAATTTTATTACTGTGGGGGCTAGACTAATAATACCTACAATATTATACAAAGGAGATGAGTGGGAAGGCTTTGCCTTTCCAGGTGAACTGCTATCATTCTGTAATGTAACTTACTATGTGTCAGGCATTACTCCAATCACTTTACATGCACTAATTAATTTAATCCTTATATCAACCCTATGAAGTACGTATTATTATCACCATTTTGCACAGACAAAACAAGCACAGATTAGTTAAGCATCTTACCAGATTTCACACAGCTGGCGAGAAAGAGATCTGGAAATTGAATTTGAGGTGTCTGAATCCAGAGTTCATATTCTTAATAATCTATATCCACTGCCTCTCAGAGTCCTGACTCTCCTCTAGGACAGTGTTCTGAGGAATTAAATACCTGCGTGAATGCTTATTGGGACCTTAAACGAGGCTCCCCTGTAGCCTCTTCTAAAATGGAGAGTTGCTAGCAGAGTGGGCCTCCTTTAATGGGTCATGGTTAGGGAGTTCGGCAAGAGAGACCTGGACAGAGCTGGGAGAGACTTGATTGTGGAATGAGCTGGCAGGGCTAGGGTAGAACACTACTCTGCATAGCACATCTGTGCTATGCATAGCCCCTTCAGTTTCTAGAGCTGCAGATGGGTAACCAGATCTCTTTCGAGCCTGGGAAAGGAAGGCTGGCGCACCCCTCTTCTACCACACAAGCCCTTATGGCTCTTGGATGATGGGTAAGGGGCACCTTACCCCTTGTTTATACCCCAATGTTTATACCATAAACACTGATATAGCCTCATCTCAGGGATGAGACTATATGGCTCACAAAACCTGAAACATTCATTATAGGGCCTTTTACAGGAAAAGTTTATGATTCTTGGTGTAGATGATCTCTTGGTTCCTTTATAATACAGAGATTTTGACTGTATGATTCTAGAGTCTAGGACACTTTCCTCTGGAAATTTCTCTAGAACTAATGCCAAAATCTCTTAAGATTTATTATCTGTAAAGAGAAAGTAAGAGGACCATAGTTCTTTTTGTTGTGATCTGGAATCTCTACATTGTACTTTATTAAAAAAAAAAAAAAAAAAAAAAAAGAAAGAAAGGAACAGAAGTGTTTTGAGTGTAAACATGTCCAAAGTACTTACCATGGGTTTGGACTGAAACCATGACTCATATGGAAAGAGTTCTCTTTAGATGGCAATGAAATCCACAAGAGAGTGATATGGAATTAGAATTTTATTTCTATCAGTTTTTAGGATATGAAGGTTAAAAAAAAAAAAAAGAAAAGAAAAGAAAAAAAATTGGGAGAGAAATCACCCTGAGAAATCTTCCAGCTTCACCTCGGCAACATTTCAAGTCTGAAAGTTGGCTAATGCTTAATATTTCTTACATTGAGGCTGTAGATACCTGCTGTTAGATTTAAGGCATTAGAAAAGCCATCAGCTTGCTCTGGATAAAACTGCTACAGAATAAAGAGCCTCATAAGCCTAGCACTTCTGTGTTTTCACTGTATCATTCGCCCCTTCAGTTTCTCTCCACTCTCTTGTAGCTTCTTAGGGTTTCACAGCATCTATTCCGAGCCTATGATATTAATGATGCCGATAGGCAGGCCTCAGATACAGCTGTTTTAAGAAAGCTTTAATATAACTGTCCTGAGTTTGGGGGGATTTTTAAAATTTTGTTTGGCTCTTTTTCCCCATTGCCCTGTAGAAGTCACAATTTGCCATTTCTTGTGGCTACTTAACATTTTCTCTCCTGCTGATGCTCTGAATTAAATTAGTTATTAAGTTACCATTCTATTCCTTTTGGATAACCCTATCTCCATACACTTCAGCAACCTGCTGTTCACAAATCTATACAAACTATAGAAGGCAAGCAATTCCCTCGTTGTCATTTCAGACATATTGAGCACTGTCAATGAACTGAGCATACAACACAGAAGACTCCTGCCCTCTGCGAGCTTACAGTGTGATATATAAACTCTTAGGGAAGATGGAGCAGCTAAAATCAGTGAAGGCAGTGATATTAATAGGTTCTAAAAATGGAGTCCAAAAATGCTCAGTGAAGAGCATCTGAAAAATTAATTCTTCAGCTTTAAAGCCATGGCCTCGGGGCACCTGGGTCACTCAGTCAGTTAAGCGGCTGCCTTCAGCGGAGGTCATGATCCCAGAGTCCTGGGATGGAGTCCCCCCTCACATGGGGCATTTTGCTCATCAGGGATCCTGCTTCTCCCTCGGCCTGCTCCTCCCCCTGCTCATTCCAGAGCACACACTCTCTCTCTGTCAAATGAATAAATAAAATCTTAAAAAAAATAAATGAAGTCACAGCTTTGATCTCCCATTTGCTCTGTTAGAATGTTCCACAAAGCTTGAAGTTCTTTAGAGTTTACAGAAAGTCTAAGAATTTGTCATTAAGCCATATTTCTCCTGGGCCTCGGCAAGAAAGAGCCTAGCGTGCCACACTCCTCTGAAGAAGGGGGTGCTACTCAGTTGGCTCTGCCATCTCTGAGCTCCGAGGAGGGGTCCTAGGGACTGTAAGCCAGACTTCTGAGGAGGGCACACTAGTGAAATGGAGCTGGTATTAATGGAGCTGGTTCTGCAAGTGGTGGAGAGAAACGGAAAACTGGACTCACTTGCTGTTTTGGAATAGAACTGCCACTGCCAAGGTGAAGACAACTTACTGCTCAACAGAGCAGTAAGGAAGCTCACTGGAAACCAGCCAAGAACAGCGAAGGGTAAGTAAGCCCTTTCCTCTTCCCCCATCCAGCAGGCTCTTTCTAGTTCCCCTCATGGTCAGAGCTTAGCAGGCAGCAGGGTGTGTACGAGAAATTTGCAGAGCCCTGTCACAAAGGGGAGGAGAAGGTGGGTTTGGAGGTGAGACAGTACCTTAATCAGGCATAACTGTTTTCCCCATAAAGCTCTGTTCCATTTTCACTGACTGTATTGAAATGTTGGTGGGTTTTAAGAAGTGCACAGTATTTCTCAGCTGGGCTGTGGACCATTTAGACTACCCAGGAGTGAAAAAGAGAAAGAAGAAAGGTTTTGAGGAGGAAGCTGTAGATAATGTGCTAGACACTGACTTCATTTTCAGTTTGAGACATTATTGGCCAATTAGGCACATTCTCAATTTGTAGGGAGCAGGAAAAAAAAAAAGCGGGGGCGGGGTGGAGAGAAAGTGAGTAAAAAGAGAGACATCATTTCACAGAGAAGTCGTCCCCATCTTCCAAACACCATACAATTTCTCGATGCTATTTATCCTGATCCTCTCATACTCTGTAATGCCCTGGGTGGTACGTGATACATAAAGTACCTAGAATAAGCTGAGCGCCTTCCATTAAGAAAGGCGTGGTGAGCATATGCTTGCAATTCTCCTCCACGCATGGAAGCCTCAACATGGTTTCTGTTTGTTTTACTGGCTAAATGCTATGCAGTTGGCTGTCATCTGGTATGTCAGTTGGTATAGCACACAAATGGCTTTGCTTCCTCATTTCCCACAGGCGGTATTTGTAATGGCATAATTATGTGTCCAGAATTCAAACTGAGAAAAAAAGAAAAAATAAAAATCCTGAGCTGAGTGCTTTCGCCTTAGACTCTGTTGCCATCAGAAGGTAATGGTTTCACTGGCCACCACTGTTTGCTACAGATAGCAGAGAGACCCTTGCATGCTATTTATGAGGGGTGAAAACAGAGAGGAGCAAGGTGCAATCAACCCAACAGACCAACCTTATTTAAACCCTGTGAAATACATTATGTCAAACATTTAAAGGAAATAATGTACCTTAAGAAAATAGAGGAATAAATAACAAATTAAAGTTAGAGAACACCAGATTTGTTTGTCAGCATTAAAGAGTCACAGGATTGCACTCTTTTTCAAATTATGATTTCTAGGAAACAGTAATGTACAGCGTAATGTACTTTGAGATATGGACAGTAGGCAGGAATTCTTCAATATATTTTTCTTCAAAAAAATTTTTTTTTCTCAACCGCAGTTTTTTCAGATTATTGTTTTATTTTACTTTTTCACGTCCTTGGAATGGAATTGGCTATACTCTATAAGAACTTCAAAGAACTTTAAGGAAGATACAATTGAGTATGAATCTTGCCTCTGGGTACTTTGGATAAAACAAATCTCAGAGCTTGGCTTAGAGTTCTGTTTCTTTTCTAAAATGGGGATAAGAATAAGCTTAGGGTAGTTAACTACTTCAACATCCTGATTTGCCCATATGTGTACCACAATATTAGCTATTATTAGTATTTTTAGCTAGCATTATGTAATTATAATGATCATACTGTATTTATCATGATTAGTATTACAGTTAATAGTATCAAGCATTGTTATGGTTATTTTATTTTTTTATTTTATGGTTATTCTATTATTTTATTTTATTTTATTTGTTATTTCTCTACAGTCTAATTTACACTTGTAGACTAAAAGCATCACTTGCTTTCCTTGCCCATGTGTCTTGCCTGAAGGAACAGCAAGCTGGAGAAAATAAAACTCTATTAAGGGAAGTGAGCACAAGGCTATTCCACAGCTGCTCCGGATAATGCCAGCGCATCAGTGGGCAACGTTCTATTTCTAGTTTGAACTTACCTGCTGAGGTGATGCTTACTGGGGACAAATTTAGTTGGCATGAAGAATGTAACACCTTGGTGATCAAGAAGGCATTTCAAATTCAAATTGACATCATCTAGCAGGACCAAGACTAATGAAACAACCATTTGCATTCCTATTTACTAACAATGGTATGGGAAGTCATTTAAGAGTAGTACTTGATCTGTGTAACTGTGGTGGGATACTTAGTAATCTATTGTTAGATCAACTCTCAAGAATTTGAACTTGTAGCACTGAAGATAAAAAAGGGATTTCTAATTTAGCGCTATTAACTACCCAGGATACTCCAGAGCTTATGGGATTTCTGTGAATGATTTGAACAGGCTTTGATCGTCTCTACATTTGGGACATATATTGGAAAAATAGAATTTGGAGATACATACAGCACAGCTACAAGGTGGAAATAATTTGGAAAATTTTCCTAAGGTTTTGGCTAACGTAGTTAAGCTAACTGGTAGTCTCTATTCTGAAATGTCAAAGAACTGTAACATGTTGAAATGATGTGCTTGATGTTAACTGCTTGCGGGTGAAATTCCAGGACTCTAGCATCTGCTTATGTGCCAAGACTGTGACTAATGCCTGCTGTTAGTATTGCTAGGAAAGGATGTCATTCTGTGGGCATCTTTTCTTGGTAATAAAAGAATGTCTTCAAACTCACTGTTCATTGGGGGGGGGGGCAGGGGCTTTTCTCCCAAAGTCTATTTCTCTACTTAGTGAAACACCTAATTTATAATCATTGATTGGTGCTGAAGCCATTTATTCTATAACCCCAGCAGTTGCATCCAACAGAGTAAAATATCCCTCAGAGGGGAAGAAGGTTTAGATGTTTTTCGGTTTTAGGTTTAATAAATATGATTCAGGTTAATGAGTGACTCAGTTGTAATGATCATTAATGTAAACAATGTGATCTTATTCAAGATGATGTCATACAGCTTGAACTTATCACTGCTTTTCATCCTTAATGACTTTTTCTTAACTAAGTTGTGGTAGACAGATGTTAAGATACCTCTACCACTCAAGCCATACTGGGGAACTACACATGGCAAGGAATTTATGGGAGCCAAAGGTGATCTCTGGCCACGAGTCAGCCAAAATAGAAGCTCTTAGTTCTATAACCATAAGGACTTAAAGGCTGCCAACAACCACGAAAGAAGCAAATCCTTCCCTAGTCTCCAGATGAGAACCTAGCCCGGGCTGACACACTGCAACCATATAAAACCTTGAACCGGGGAAGCCATGTGTAAGCTCCTAATCCATAGAGTCAGGTGGGTGTTGTTTTAAGCCACTAAATATGCCATATTATGTAGACAAAGAAAATTAATGTAATAGGTGACTATCAGCAAAGGCTACATCACTACCCCAGCTTTCTTATTAACCTGACTATAAACTTGGTCCTAGTCTAATTTATTCTCTACTCTACAGTAACTGTTCGTTCTCAAGCACAAATCTGATTATGTCACTCCTTGCATACATCTCTCTCGAGACTGTACATATTTTCTGAAGTCCCTTCACTGTCTCTTTTGTGTGTACCTCTCCTGACAATTTCTGTTTACTTTGTTCCCACTTCACATAAGACCTCACTTCGTGGGAGAACTTCAGTCTTTGTGCATATGCTCCATTTATCCCACATTTGCCTTTCCACTCTCAGTTTAGGTGTGGTTTCCTAAACTTGGGTTACAAGCTTCTATGTGTTACTTTGAAACATTATACTTAACTCTAACATTAAACTCATCAAAGTGAATTATAATTGCCTATTGACTTATGTATTTCTCCTATTGACTAAATGCTTCTGGGGAGAGAAGCCACAACCTATTCATCACAAATTTCCACTTCAAGCACAATGATGAGTGTGGAGCATGTGGTCGGTAATCATCTTAAGAATGAAGATTACATACATTTCTAAACTGACGGGAGTGTGACACAAAATCTCCTCTCAACAATTTACACTGCATCACTCATTTTATAGTTACAACCATTGTCTTCTTTCTTTGGTTGATTAGTCTAAAATCAGTGGTTTCTAAATCTGCCAGATTTCAAGACCCATCATTATGGATATTTGTTTAAAATGCAAAGGCCTTTTTCTATCTGATACTGACTGTGTAAAGCTCTATAGAAGACCTAGGAATGTTGTAATTTCTCCAGTACTCTTTGCAACTCCTATGATTTAACAAGTTTGGAAACACTGGTGTAAAATGATCATGTGTTATTGACCATTGCATCCCTGAGTCCCATCTATTGCCTTTAGTCTGCCTATGGAGTCGATTAAATCCAGCCACATTAATTACCTACTATTGCTAGACTTTTTCAGAACTGAGCTCCCATGACTTGTCCCTGGTTCAGTAGCTGATTCTTTGTTTTCCCAAAGCTCTTCTCCCAGAATTCTTTCATATACTCATCTGTACTGACTATTGCCTGGGCCCACTCCATCACCACTTTAGAGGGGGCCATTGCTTAGTGTTGACTCATTCTTTTTCCCTTGTTACTATTTTACGCCAAAATGAAACCTTAATTCAATGTAGCCCCTTACTCCTCAGACTGCAACTTTCTAATTTAAATTCTACCTGGGTGTTCCTGAGTCACAAGACAGCAATTTCTGTGGGAATGTAGATGTTGTAACCATATAAAAATATTTATCATATTTTAAGTAAATGCAAGATTTTTTCCTCTTTCAGTTATTGTCTCTTCTCGGGATTTAAATGCAGAAGTATAATAGAAATATAGCTAAATATTCCCTATGTTTCAAAGGAACATGATGTTAAGTTCCTTAAGAAGCAGAAATTTTATATTAATATTATTATTGTCTTACAGACTATAACACTACTTTATTTCAACTATAGCATTAACTGTCTTGGGTGGGCAGCAGGGGGCAACATACCCAATGTAGATCCCAAGTCTTCAGGCAGTTTCAGATCCTAATTCCATTCATTACTAATTGGACCACTCTGGGCAAGTGACTTAACGGCTCTATACCTTGGTTCTCTCTTCTGTATAAATAGAGATAATAATAGGGTTTTTTGAGGAAGATAGGATTCATTATAAATAAATTATTTAGGGAAGTATCTGGGACATGGCAAATGCTCTGTTAATATTGAATTTAAAAATGCAAGTGAAATGATGCTAATCAATTTTGTCAGTGATTTTAAACCAGGTCACACAATGGCTTAAAAAAAGGTAGAATTATTACTGGAACATTAACTGATAACTGGGAATTCAAAAGTGGAGCTGGGTCGGCACCAGTCACAGTTTGTTCAGAGAACAGGTTCCTTTCCTCTTTCTTCTCTTGGTTCCACCTTTGTTTATACATAGGTTTGTCTTAAGGATGGCTCTCATCATAATTGAAAGATGGCTACCAGAAAAACTCTATACTCACTTCGGTGGAAGAGACAATGGCATCCCTCCCTCTTATTTAAGGACTAAAGTAGGATTTTCTCATAAAACTTTAGTATTCCTATCACTGAAGTGGGCACTAGACCACTCCAGAAGAATCCTTTAAGAACCAGATGTGAAGTCAATTGTAAAACACTACATTGCTACTTCTCATCAGGATAGAGGAATTAGTAAGTTAACCACAGTGTTCACTACACTACACTGTTCTTTTTCAATTACAAAAAGAAGATGGACTAGATAATTGGTAACATCTTTTCTATCTATCTCTAATATTCTGTGGTTTTCCTATCAGAGAACTGATGTTCTTTTTAACCATTTTTTGACACCTCAGAATAATTAGGAAAAAGGCTACAAGTAGTTAATAAAACACCAACATATTATATATAGTAATATTTGTGCTTTTTAGTAACACATTATATAACAATAATTACCATAACATTTAAGTAGTGATAAAAGTAAACAACAGTTTAAGATCTCTGTTGTGATTTCCAACATCGCTAATACCACTGTGAATTTTTGCCCACATTCATAATTGCAGAAAATTACAAATTTCAGTTAAAATTTAATGTAAATAGAGATTAGTTATTTTCCTCATCTTAGTCTATAAACCTTCTATCCATGGACCTCTTGGGACTTCATGGACCCCAGATTAAGGACCTTTATTATAAAGCATTAATTTAGGAAATCAAGAAGAGTCCATGATATAAAAAATCATAAGCTTCCAATTCTCTTATAGCATTAATTACAATTACCCCATAATTTGACCATGAGAGTACATGGTATATTTTCATAACTAGATTGTGATCTCCTTAAAGGAGAGAGATGTATCATCTACATCTTTGATTGCTTATTGCACTAACCTTAGAACTGACTGTGATAAAATTACTTAAGGAGATTAAAAAAATACAGATGCAGAAAAAAAATATATATATGCTCCCCCTCTATCTGAGACCCTCTAAGTCAGAATGTCTGTATAGGGATCTGGGAATCTGTATTTCTAAACACTTCTAAGACTATTTTGATGCAGTTAGCTTCACCAAGTAGATGAATCACACTAGGGAATCACTGTTCTTTAATACCTGGCACAATGCCTTGCACAATTACATACTCAGTAAATGATTTAGGATTTGAATGACAGAAACTAGGACATACAATAAAATTTCACATTTAGAAACCACCTATGAGAGGCACCTGAGTGGCTCAGTTGTTTTAAGAGTCTGCCTTCGGCTCAGGTAATGATCCCAGGGTCCAGGGATCAAGTCCCATGTCAGGCTTCCCTGCCCCAGCAGGTAATCTGCTTCTCCCCCTCTCTCTGCCTCTTCCCATGCTTGTGCTCTCACTCTCTTTCTCTCAAATAAATAAATAAAATTTTAAAAAAAGAAAATACCTAAGAAAATGCATGAGCGTGCACGCGTACACACACACAAATAAAATCCTCTCACTGAACTATGACATAAAAATATCCACAAGAAAAAATTTCATCCACATTCCACATTCATTCCACAAGAAAAATTCCGTTTTTTAACATTGAAAGATTCAGTGGTTTTATTCAATGATTCATAAATTGGGCAGCATCCCATCTAGCAATAAAAAGTAGATTCTCCAGTGCATTATTACCTCAGTAGTGCTGATCAGGTAATTCCAAGTTGACTGGTTAAAGGTTATATTCCTGGGGGTAGGATGGTGGGTTGTAACCATAAATAGGTATTAAGTCTTGGTTTGCTGACGGGTTTAGCACAAGTGACTCTATATTGGACCTGCTGTTTCCTTTTTAACAGAAGTCATTTTAGCCATTTGTGGACAAGAAAACTAGTAAGATTCTCAAGGAAAATTTGTCTTCTCAGGGAAGATTCTCAGAGAAAATTAATCTTGTTATTTGGTATTTCTGGTGAGGTGGGTACAGACAGAATGGCATAGACTCCCCTTGGGAATGGATTTGCTTGCCCCAGCTGCTGCAAGTGTATTATAGGGTTTTCCTTCACTGGAGAAAATCACCTTGCTGAGCAGCCTACAGCCAGTTACTGAAATGGTAGTCTAAAGGCCAGGCACTTTTGTCCAGCTGGGGACAACACTGATGGGCTGAGACTTTGTCACAGTTGACCTCTCCTTTTCCCCAATACACTTCCTTTCATTCTTCCATAAATTTTGGTCCCTAATAAATGTCCAGTGGGCTAAGCCTTTACTACATAGTTCGATTGCTTTATTTCCTATAGCACATGTATTTTATTTATTTTTTAAATAATTTTTTATTAACTTATAATGTATTATTAGCCCCAGGGGTACATGTCTGTGAATTGCCAGGTCTACACACTTCACAGCACATACCTTCCCCAATGTCCATAACCCCACCACTCTCTCCCTACCCCTGTCCCCCTGGCAACCCTCAGTTTGTTTTGTGAGATTAAGAGTCTCTTATGGTTTGTTGCTATAGCACATGTATTTTATTTTTTTTTAAAGATTTTATTTATTTATTTGACAGAGAGAGATCACAAGTAGGCAGAGAGGCAGGCAGAGAGAGAGAGAGAGAGAGAGAGAGAGAGAGAGAGAGAGGAGGAAACAGGCTTCCTGCCAAACAGAGAGCCGGATGCGGGACTCAATCCCAGGACCCTAAGATCATGACCTAAGCCAAAGGCAGAGGCTTAAACCACTGAGCCACCCAGGAGCCCCTAGCACATGTATTTTAAAGTGACAGTGTGATTTGTCCTGATGCCTGTGTTCAGTGTCCATTGGAGATGGGCTTCATTTATCTCTCCAGTGCCTTCTCTGTGACAGTTGTCATGGAAGGATGTTCCTGTGACGTTCCAGGACTCCATGCTGAAATCATGTTACTATCTAGTTCATAGAAAGCATTGTATATGGAATTATGCTTGGAATTTCGATTGAATTTTGAATGGAGCTTGACTTACAGTCATTCCTGTTATTTTTTAATAACAAAATTATGTTTGAAGACATAGTCCATGGCTCTTATATAAAAATTATTAATATAAATTGCTCCTAGAATTCAGTGCTAGAGAAATTTTAACTCCTCAGGTGAATGACTATGATTTTATTTACTGTACTATAAAAAGCCAGGTAGCTTTGATTTTATTGAATAGAATTGACTAGAGGTGGTGAGAGGTAAGAGGTGGAGCTACTGTTTATAACTATGCCAGAAATATCACTGTGCCTGGTGACCTGGAGAAGTCAATCAAATATAACTATTCCAACCTTGGCAGCAAACCATGACTAGCAGGCCATTTGGATCCAAATTTTAGATATACTTAGCCCCAATACCACAATGTTTTTTCCTGAAATATAAGAGAATAAATTTGCTGAGATTTCCCAAATAAACTAGGGGTCTAACTTTATGCAGATTTATTTTAAAAATAACCTATGTCCATATATTACAAATTAACTGTGACTAAGATATATCCATGTACATATAAGATACATATACAGAATGCCAACTGAAGAATAAGAATGCTCTTAATCACAAGTCCTTCACACATGGATTGAAAAACTCTTATCATGGATGGCTAGAGACAATGGCTTGGGGTTTACCCTTCCCTTTTATTCTATACTATTTGCTTCTGCTAGTTAGGTATGGAATATGCTGTTTCTCCTTCACTGAATTCGGGAGCTCTTTAAATTCCTTTGCATTAACTCATGGTTTATTTGCTCAAGACTATGCCACAGCAATTTTACTATTCCAGTTGCCTTTCCTCCTCTTGAACTCTGTACATGTTGCATTACTTTATTCTATGTAGTTTCCCTTTGCTCCTTTGTTTACACTTTGAGTTAAAATTTCACATTCTATTTCCCTCCAAATTAATCTTAGGCAAATCAGTCCTTTAATAAATTGCATTTTTTGGACATGTGACAAAAAGATCTCAACTTAGCTGGTCATGGCTGTCAGGAGTTTTTCTTGACAGCCAAAGTACAGGTTAGGGTTCCTTGATCGCAAACAACAACAACTAAGTTTGGCGAATATAAGCACAACAGAATTTATAAGGTGACTATTGGGGTTCTCAGGACAGATCATTAGGGAAACTGTATTGGATGCTAGGGAAGCAGCAAGTTTGGCAACAACCTTGTAGCAGGAATCATTTGCTTTGGGTGCCTCAGTGGGAATGAACAATGAATTCCAATGTTTCTTCTATATTTGTGAAACTCAAGATGCTTTGGGAAAGAGCAGCTGATTAGCTAAGCTAAGGTAATACATATATGCTCTGAATTAATCAGGTTGTAACAAGAAAGAACTTGAACATTTTCATTTCTGTAGTATGAATCAGACATTTGCCAGTCTACTAATACCCAACAGAAAGATAATTCTCCCAAAGGAAGTGAGAGGCTTCAAACATACAGATGCCCACTATACTGCCCCTACTAATTGCTCCCATGATACTGTTTCTCTCCTCATGGCACTCGCCATGTTTTTTGCCTGTTTTCCAAATTCTTACTGCGTTCTAAATTCTGGAAGGGTAAAGCCATGCTTGACTTGTTTATCGTATCATATAACTTCTGGACTTAGGACTTGTTTATCATATCACATACCTTCTGGACTTAGCACAGGATTTGGTACATATAATAAAAAAATGCTGGATAAATAAAAAGATATATTTTGATAAACTTGATTAACATTGCTGTATTGACAGTCCCTCACTGTACTCGAGTGGCAACAGCACAAAAGTTACCTCAAATATATTTAATCAATAAAAATTTATTGTCATATAACTGAAAAGACCAGAAGTAGGGCATTTTCAGGTATCACCAAGGACCAGCTCTTTCTCTCAGCCCAGCCTTGTTTATGGTCAACATTTCATCAATAATGGTTCCCTTGTCATCTTAACATGGTTGCCAGTAGCTACCAGAACTATGGACATTCTCCTCCTTCCTCCTTCCTCCTTCCTCCTTCCTCCTTCCTCCTTCCTCCTTCCTCCTTCCTCCTTCCTCCTTCCTCCTTCCTCCTTCCTCCTTCCTCCTTCCTCCTTCCTCCTTCCTCCTTCCTCCTTCCTCCTTCCTCCTTCCTCCTTCCTCCTTCCTCCTTCCTCCTTCCTCCTTCCTCCTTCCTCCTTCCTCCTTCCTCCTTCCTCCTTCCTCCTCCTCCTCCTCCTCCTTCTTCTTCTTCTTCTTCTTCTTCTTCTTCTTCTTCTTCTTCTTCTTCTTCTCCCAAAACTTCTGGAATAGAGCTGAGGGAGAATGACTCCTTTTTCTACTGGTTTGATCACATGCCTATTCCTGAGCTAAAATCTTTTGCCCAGTAGAAGGCAATAAGCTTTTTTTTTTTTTAAACCTGAAACTAGGGTTGGAATACATCTTACTGGGTCTACTTCACTTCCTTACATGATTTGGGAAGTGATAGAAGAAGGGAAGGTTTCTGGTGAGACTACCAACAAATGTCTGTATCACCAGCTAGCTTTATGCCCAGTAATAGCTACAAACTGATCTTTTTTGGGTAAAACCCTATTCTATAGACTGTGCTGTCGTTCTATTTAATCTGCAATTCTTCTCTTTTAGGATCCTAGAAAAGGTTGTGAATCTTGCTTCTGTGGTTAAAGTGGAAAACAAAACAAAACACAAATACCTCTGTATAATTAAGAAGACTTTTACTTTAGAAAAACAGATTTTTGTATTTATTTCCTATTTTCCCCTGTTAGAGTTAAAGTATAGCATGAAATCAGCCCTAATACCCCGCTTGCTAAAATGTAACAAGGAGGCCACAGGGGGCAGGGAAGTTTTTGGAGAAGGGTGTAGGCCCTTGGAATGCTGAGGCCTGCCTGACGACTCTGCTCTAGGAATGCAGTGGGCAGTTGCCTTCCCCAAAGCTTTTGTAGCCCAAACAGCCACCTTGTGATCTAACAGACATATGCATTGTCCCTTAGGCCACGTTTAGCAGAAGTCATAGAACACGCAGATTAGCATATCCTATCTTTCCCGTAAACAGATCTTCTAGTTTCAGTAAGACCCCATCCTGTGCTTGAGAAATAGTGATAAGGATTTGTGATTGTCTTGAAGGACCAATAAAAGCAGGAGCAAAGAACAGCAAAGGGTGTTTGTCTCTGAGGGGTGACCCCTTTGCCTTTTCCTTTTTTTACAGCCAAGTCTGGAGTAATTTTTCACCTGTCAGGTACAGGGATTGCTAGTCATTCCCAGCATCCCCCTTTCATTCCTTCTTCTTTGTCAGGTCTGGCTGATGGAAATGGCAAGCAAGGCTCTGCTCCCATCAAAGGCTGTCCAGAGACAGAAAGTCCCTTCGTCTTAGTCCTTTCTAAAATCCTATATAGCCTTCCTTAATTTCCATAACTATAATTTGGGTTTGCTGACACTGTGGAGAGTGATGTGCTAAGCAGGGAAAAGAGATGGCTGAAATAGCTTTCTATTTAATCCTCAGAAATCTTTCTGTATTTCTCTTCAAGTACAAAAAGAAACACAGAGGGAAGCTTTCTAGAGGATGTTCCAGTAGCCGCATTTATCAAAGTACCCTATAATGTCTTGGTCTTTCAGCAAGTGTTAATGGAGTGCTGCATTTAAGCTCATTCACCATCTTACTCTCCACTTGTTAGCATTTTATCTATTATCTATTGTGTGTTATTATTGTGCTCCTGTTTTTAGAAAAAACATTGAGCTAGGCACTTGCCCATCACTGGTTAAGCATTTGCTCCTTGCTATTCTCTGGGAATATCTAGAAACTAATTTCTTATAAATAAAGGTATCATGTGTTAAGAAATACATAATATTAGTATGTTACCCTAACTAAATATCAAGTACTTGAGAGCCCAAGTCATGACCAAAATAAAGTACTGTAAATAACTTTCATGCTGTAGTGTAAGTGAAATACCACCACCATGTACAAGCCCATTGGTTCTTAGAATCCTGCAGTTGTGCAGAATGAAAATTTGGGTGGAGATAAATTATTTCTGTTGCTTTCTGTCTTACAAACCTAGTATCATATCTTGCCATAAACTTAAAGATGCTTTTAACTAATGGTCTATTGTTAAATGACTCTTAAAGTTGTTTTATCCTAGAATTGATATTTTAACCTTTTGCCAAAGGTTAGAGTGAATTTTAACTTGCTACTTATTCAGACACCTATTTTAACATTTAAATAATTAAAGTTAAAACCATGTCAGAACTTGAAAATAGTCAATATAATTCAGAATGTAGCCTATGGCAAGAAGAATGCTGGATTTGGGGTCTGTGAGAAACTAAGAATTCATCTAAAATCAGTGACATTTTAGCCTCAGGATTGATTTTCTGAGCATAAACAGGGATTTTCTACATGCAAACAATGTTCAACACCTGTTTTCAGGTTTTCATTTTCTTTTGCCTTCTCAGTTTCTTTCTCTCTCTCTCTTTTTTTTTTCACCTAAAAATCAATGATCCCAAAGGATTTGTCAATGAAATTCTCTCTTCCCTTGGGCAAGAAGCTTTTAATCAGATTTGCTTTTTCACCATCCATACTCTTTTCTCCATAGAGGCAGCAAGATTTCTGCAACAATTGTCAGCTGGCATAGATAGATTGTGATCACATGCAAGGAGTCTGTGAACGTTTTCAGAAATTGGAGAGTTTTATGTTGAATAGCATGGGACAAATAATTACATGCTGGAGATGAGAAAGAAATGCTTTCTGAGGCAATAAAATGTCTTTGCCACGAGTTCATTTCATTATGTATTTGAAATATATATCATGAACACTGATGGCATCTGAGTGAAAATATCCTGTGCATTCTGAGGGATGTCTTATGTCTTTATAATGGCTTACTAGAAACATTTCTAAAGGTTTATCTGTAACACTAATAAGTAAGGTGCAACTTAAGAAAATATCCTTGAGAAATGATGAGATTGACCATTATATTCTACTTTCTCCCAAACGTTTCTATTTTCTTTCAATTTCTTTGTAATTTCCCTGTTCTTTCTAGATATTATGTTTTATAGTGCTTTTTATTACCCTCTATCATAATACTGTTGTTTGTGGTTGCCCATAAAAAGTGGGTATGAGATCAGTAGCCCCCTACCCAGAATTGTATTTTATGTGGAGACTAAGGATGCCACACATACACTCAAAGAGTATGAAAAAATTTATAACACACTTAATGAGACTATTTGGGTAAAACAGGGCAGGCACTCAAGCTAATCTGGAAAATATGAAATGGCTTGAGCAAACGGATAGATAATGGCTTTGGGTTTTATTGTAGTTTTAGGAGATGGGGCTGTGGCGAAGGTTCCCATGCATGGCTCTGAGTCTGTGTGGTTTGAACATCTCACTAAAAGAGAAGGAAGACCTGGGCATTTTTATTGGCTTGCCTAGATGGAGTGCAAGAGGAGAAGGGGTGAGTGTGGACCTGAAATCTTCCAGTGTTCAAACATCAAACATGGAAGGACAATCTTTATTACCATTGTTTTATTTATTTTATTTTATTTTTAAAGATTTTATTTATTTATTTGACAGACAGAGATCACAAGTACATAGAGAGGCAGGTGGAGAGAGAGAGAGGGAGGCAGGCTCCCCGCCAAGCAGAGAGCCCGACATGGGGCTCAATACCAGGACCTCTGAGATCATTACCTAAGCAGAAGGCAGAGGCTTAACCCACTGAGCCACCCAGGTGCCCCATTAACATTGTTTTAAATGAAAGTCTTCTGCACAGGGAAGGAAACAATCAATAGAACTAAAAGGTAACCTATGGAGTGGAAAAAGATATTCGCAAATGACATATGTGATAAGGTTTTAGTATCCAAAATATATATAAAGAACTTATAAAACTCAACACCTCAAAAATAAATAATACAACTAAAAAATGGGCAGAAGGCATCTGTCTTTCTTAAGAAGACAGATGACCAGCAGACACATGAAAAAATGCTCAACATCATTGATTCGTCAGGGTCATATAAATCAAAACCACAATGCAATGTCACCTCACACCTGTCAGAATAACTAAAACCAATAACACAAGAAACAATAGGTATTGTTGAGGATGTGGAGAAAGGGGAATCCTCTTGAACTGTTGGTGGGAATGTAAATTGGTGCAGCCACTCTGGAAAAACAATATGGAGGTTCTCAAAAAGTTAAAAATAGAACCACCCTCTAAAATCCAGCAATTGCACTGTTAAGTATTTATGCAAAGAATACAACAATACGAATTCAAAGGGATACGTGCACTTGTATGTTTACCACCGCATTATCTATAATAGCCAAATTATGGAAACAACCCAAGTGTCCATCAACTCGATAAATGTATGTGTTATGTATGTATATGTATACATACATAGACATAGACATATACAGACCTTATATATATATATAAACACACACATATATATAAAACATTTGTAATATATGGATGGAGCTAGAGTATGTAATGCTAAGTGAAATAAGTTAGAGAAAGGCAAATACTGCAAGATTTCACTCACATGTGGAATTCAAGAAACAAGACAAATAAGTTAAGGGGGAAAAAAAAGGCAGGGCAGAAAGGCAAACCAAGAAACAGACTCTTAACTATAGAGAACGAACTGGTTACCACCTGGAGGTGGGTTGGGGGATGGGTGAAGTAGGTGATAGGGATGAAGGAGGGCACTTGTGATAAGCACCAGGTGTTGAGTCACTATATTGTACACCAATATTACACTATATTGAAACTAATATTACAATGCTATGTTAACTAAGTGGAATTTAAATTTTAAAAAAATTTAAGAGGTAAAAAAATCAAATATACTATGGGAATCTTGTTTGGATTAAAAAAAAAAAAAAACATTTTGACAATTCTAGACTTACAGAAAGGCTAACAGGAAGCCCAGGCTTTATCTCATATTGTTCTCCCCAACTCTTCCCTTTAGGAGTCCTAGGATAAAGTGGTACATGAGAATCAGAGCTAGTATATCTTGCTCTGTCGTTCCTCCAACTATTGTCCACCTCTCTAGCTCCTCTTCTGTTTCATTGACAGCTGCAGCCTTCTTTTCTATGGTGACTGCCTATATTGCTATCTTGGTGTTACCAACCTCCTCCAAATCCCTGACATCAATGGCCTTTTGGCAAGAAAGCTCCTTCTGCTTGTCGAGGCTTGCTCCCTTGATTTAGAGGGTTTCCGTATTGGCAGAACGATTGAGCCTTTAGTTACACTTTTATCATCCCTTATACTTGGGCTTCTTCTTCCTTATGGGTGTTGTAGGGTAGAGTGTTATGGGAAGGTGCTGAATCAGGTCATAGCTAGGGAGTACCTCACATTAGATGTGAAACCACTTTTCCTTGGCTTTCCATTCCTTACACATAGTCCCACCTATATTGCCAGACTTCTTCCTTCTGGTACTTTTTTCCCCCCAAGCTCTGCTTTTTTCTCTCCTTCCAAAGCAACTTCCACTGAGGTCCCTGGTCCATTGGATAGGTGTCCAACTACCCATACCTCATCTATAAGCTGAGTTCAAGTTTCTCACCCATGGGACTTCTGAGCCCTAGGCAAGTCAAAGATGTTGCTGAACATTTATTTTCATATCTCTGGTCATTCTGGTAGCATTAAAGGGAAAAATTGCCAAAATAGAATAAGAGGTGGGAAAATAACCAATAATGTGGTATTAGAGAAGTCAAATGACATGAAACAATTCTGGATGAAGATGTGGAGGAAAAGGAACCCTCATGTACTGTTGGTGGGAATGTGAACTGGTACAGTTACCACAGGAAACAGTACAGAGGTTCCTCAGAAAGTAATTGATCCACTATTGGGTATTTACCTAAAAAATACGCAAACACAATTCAAAATGACATATGCACCCCTATGATTAATGCAGCATTATTTACAATAGTCAAACTATGGAAATAGCAGATGTGTCATCAATTGATGAATGGATAAAGAAAATGTGATATATATATATAATGAAATATTATTCAGCCATAAAAAATAATGAAATCTTGTCATTTGTAACAACATAGATGGAGCCAGAGAGTATAATGCTAAGCAAAATAAGTCAGTCAAAGATAAATACCATATGATTTCACTCATATGTAGGATTTAAGAAATAAAACAAACACACCAACGGGGAAAAAGACAAACCAAGAAATAGACTCTTAACTATAGAGAACAAACTGATGGTTATCAGAGGAGAGTGGGTGGGGGGATGGGCGAAATAGGCTCTGGGGATTAAAGAGCACATTTATGATGAGCATTGAGTAATATATAGAATTGTTGAATCACTATATTGCACTGAAACTACTAATAATACTGTATGTTAACTATACTAGAATTAAAACTTTAAAAACTTAATAATAAAGATAAGGAAGTCAAGTGAAAATATGTTTAAAAAGAAAGTGATGAAAAAGGGGACCTGGGTAGAGGCTTAGTCCGTTAAGCAGCTGACTCCGAATTCCAGCTCAGGTCATGATCTCAGGGTCGTGGGATAGAGCTCTGCATCCAGCTCTGTGATCAGCACAGAGTTGGCTTGTCCTTCTCCCTCTGTTCTTCCTCTCATGCCCCCCAGCTCTCTAAAATAAAAAATAAAATAAAATCTTTATAAAAAGAGAGAGAGAGTGATGAACTATGTCACATGTTGACAGATTAAACAAAATGAGGCCTGAGAATTGGTAAAGCTTGGCAAAGTAGAGTTCATTGCTGATCTTGGATATTAGCATTTTCAGTATGTTTTGGATATAAAATCCTTACGAAGTGTGTTCAAGTGAGAGAGAAAAAGTGAGAACAGTGCTGTGAGGGGAGAGAGGGAGTGGGAGAGGGAGAAACAGAGATCATTGCCTTGTGAAGGCAATGGCTTTTAGTAGTAAAAGGGGACATGATTAATGATATGAGTGGAGCAGTTGGCCTTAGAGAGAAACATGAATTGTTCATCCATTGTAACAAAGGAGGGAAAGCAGAGGAAACAGGGAAGTAAGGACAGATGTTGGCAGTTTTGTTGTAGTACTACAGGGATTCTCTACCGATCACGTCCCTTTTCATAGGAAAATAAAAAGCAAGTCACTAGTGTATACTTATGCTTAGGTTGAAGGTATGTAGTTTATGACATCATTTGGTTTAAAGTCTTCACAATTTTTCCCTTTAAAGGTCAGAAGTCTTAGTTAAGAAACCACTTCTTATAACATGATAGTTGCCCCTGAATCAGAAGAGCCCAAATCAGATTTCAAATTAGCGAGTCACTACCTGCCATTTAAACATTTTAGCAGTTTAAACAGATATTTAAACATTTTAAAATTGACTTTTCATTATTTAAATATCAGGAGAATTCATATTAAAATGAAATTTTTATTTCTCTTTTTCTTATTCAAGTATAATTAACACTGTTGTATTAGTTTTAGGTAGACAATAAAACAGTTCAATGATTCTATACTTAACTCGGTGCTCATCACCATAAGTGTACTCCTAATCCCCTTCACCTGCTTCACATGTCTCCCCATCCACCTACTCATGTTTCTGTTTTAAAAAACGGATCACCTAGTAGCACTCAACCTATATTCCTGCATGATAATAGTTGGATGCAGGTGAATAATACTGACCCTTTAGATACGGCATTCAAGTTTTTCCCAGTATCCAACCCTCTCCATTACTACCTTATAATGCACTTGGTTGATTCCTTAATTTAACTTCCTTTAATTCAATTCAATTTAATTTAAATTGCATAAAGGATTTGAGATTGAGGCATAAACTGCAGGGTACAACTCCAGGGGCACCATTCATATTGTAGCCTCTATGAGTGGTATCTTAAGATTCTTTAAGTGGAAAATTAAGGCATGTTAAGCTTTTTATTTTGATGTGGTTCTAACAGTTTACTTTTGTGTTTGCTCCCCTTGCCTTAGCAGACATATCTAGAAAAATGTTGCTATGGCTGATGTCAGAGAAATTATGCCTTTTCTCTCTTCTAAGATTTTTATGGTTTCAGGTCTCACATTCAGGTCCTTAGTCAGTTTTGAGTTTATTTTTGTGTATGGTGCAAGAAAGTGGTCCAGTTTCATTCTTTTGCATGTAGCTGTCCAGTTTTCCTTTGCACCATTTGCATATTCTTTCCTCCTTTGTAAAAGATTAACTGACCATTTAAGTATGGGTTTACTTCTGGGGTCTTTAGTCTGTTCCATTGATCTCCATGCCTATTTTTGTTCCAGTAACATACTGTTTTGTTTACTATATTTTTGTAGTAGACCTTGAAATCTGGGATCATGATACCTCCAGTTTTCTTTTTTCTTTTTGAGATAGCTTTGGCTATTCAGGCTATCTGGCTATGAATTTTAGGGTTGTTTTTTCTAGTTCTATGAAAAATGGAATTTTGATAGGGATTGTATTAAATCCGTAGACTGCTTTGGGATGTATAGACACTTTAAATAATCTACTAGATGGGAGAAGATATTTATAAATATCATATTTGATAAATGGTTAGTGCTTAAAACATATAAGGAACTATATACTCAACACCCAAAAACCAAATAATCCAATTTAAAGATGGGCAGAAGAACAAATATTTTTCCAAAGAAGGCACACAGATGGCCAACAGACACATGAAAAGATGCTCAATATCACTCATCATCAGGAAAATGGAAATCAGAACCACAATAAGATACCACCTCACACCTATCAGAATGTCTAAAATCAAAACCACAAGAAACAACACGTGTTGGCAAGGATTTGGAGAAAAAGGAACAAGTGTTCATTTTTGGTGGAAGCCAAAATGTAGTGCAGCCACTCTGGAAAACAGTACAGAGGTTCCTCAAAAAGTTAAAAGCAAATTTACCAAATGATCCAATAATTCCATTACTGGGTAATTATCCAAAGAATACAAAAACAGTAATTCTGAAGGATATATGCACCCCTATGTTTACTGCAGCCCTATTTATAAGAGCCAATTTACAGAAGGAACACAGTATTCATTGATAGATGGATGAGTGGATAAAGATATGGTACATACACACATACAATGGAATATGAGCCATAAAAAAGAATGAAATACTGCCATTTGGAACACATGGATAGATCTAGAGGTTATATTACTGCTATGCAAGATAAGTCAGAGAAAGAAAAATAGCATATGATTTCACTCATATGTGGAATTGAAGAAACAAAGGAAACAAAAAGCAAACCAAGAAACACTCTTAACTATAGAGAAAAAGGGGGATTAAGAGTACACTTATCATGATGAGCTCTGAGTAATGTATAGAATTGTTGAATCACTCCATTGTACACCTGAAACTAATCCTAACACTGTACACCTGAACTAATATAACACCATATGTTAACTATATTCGAATTAAAATTTTAAAATAATATATCAGATGAAATCATATGGAATATATCCAATCACTGATATCCTCATAAGAAAGAAAAAAAAAAAACATAGTGGAAGAGAGAAATAGGCACAGACATACTCAGGGAGAAAAGGCCATAATGAAGATAGAGTAGGAGAGATGTAGCCAAAGATTACTGGCAACTGCAAGAAACTAGGAAAAGGCAAGGAAGTGTTCTCAATAGCTTCAAGAGGCAACAAGACCTAATAACACACTGATTTGGGACTTGTCAGCTCCCAGAACTATGAGAGAATAAATTTCTGGTTTGTAAGCTACCAGTTTGTGGTAATTTGTTATGACAGACCTAAGAAACTAATACACAGCCTATACTTTTAGCATTTTCTTTATTACTTTTCCCCTGAGACTTTTTGGAAGTTCTTTGGCATTCAATATGTATACTTTATTTTCTTATTTGTAAGAGTTTTGGTTTGTAGGATTAAGTAGGGATCATGCATTTGAATTATGCTTATTGCCTTTTATCAGTGCTGAAGTCATTTAAACTCCCTAGGCAATCCATATTCACTTATTTTTCTCCAATGAAATCTATACCTATTTTTAGGTTCCACATTATATACTGCAAACTCTTGAAAATATGAGGTACCCCAATGTGTTCTTTAACTTTTGGACCATAAAGTGTATAATGATACAGTTATGCCATTCAATGATTAAGAATAGAGCTTCATTCCTTTAGTACATTTAGGAAAGACTAGAAAGGACATTATTTATTATTTTTAGTGGATATAGATGTGAACTATCAGAATTACCTATTTTGTAAAAATCTAACACTTAAAAGGTAACCTAAGAGCATTTTGCCAGTTGTAGAATTTATACTAGAATAAACAATACTATTCTACTCAGGGGAAAGAAATGCAAAGAGATATTCATAAAATGTTTATCAAAAACCTTATGTGCCAGTTTTTGTTTTTGTTGTTGTTGTTTCAAACTTTGGAAGAACAAGGCAGCAGCAACATTTTCTTTCAAATAGTTTGTAGTATCACTTCCAAAGACAGCAATAGATAAGGTAAAGAGTGAACATAAATATTGTAACAGATGACTTGCTGTAAGTCAAGAAAATAAGAACCATAAAGACCCCCTCACTCTCCAGTGAACAGTGTTTCCTTGAATTAGGTGAAACGTATACATTCAGAATCAGAAAGTAACTGTACATTCCTGGTGCAATCAGAAGAAAGTAACTGTACATTCCTGGTGCAATCAGAAAGTAAGCCATGCAAAAACAAATGCATTAGACATCGAGCTTTGTGAATTTCATTTACATTATTAATTACATGAAAAATATATGAGCATTTTATTAATTTAACATTTTAGTAACTGGAAAATTAATTGTAAGATGAAAGCCTCTCTTTCAAATGAATGACTCCATTAAAACATTTAATAATCTCTATCTCACTGAAATAAATTCCACTGTTAAAAATTAAAGTGTTCTAATGATTAGAAAGTTAGATATTTTCTATTATTTTTCTAAATAGATACTGTAGTTTTAAGTGTATGACTATCTAACTTTAATGGAGAAATGATTTTCCAGAATCTAGTCAGCTATCTTAAGAAAGGCAATCAAATTATAGACCTATCTTTGGTAATGACATGTACAGTTACTTTTCAGAGATATGTTAATATTCAGTCTAAAGTAATAAATTATTAGTATAGTACAAAGTTCAATTATTTTATATTTAAAAGCTATTAATATTTCTTTACTATCATAGGAAGAGTTTTTTTTTCCAAGCTACATAGACTCTTTTCGCTACTGACTTTCCACAGAGGTAGCAACAATTGAAGAACTGTAGAAAAATATTTTTCTGCATATAGTCTTACCTGTCTTACCTGTCTAATTAATGACCTATAACAATTAAAATATAATTATATGTAATAAAATTATAATAAACAACTAACTCTTTCTCTATGGTATGACTACATGAATCAAAACCAGTCTAATCCATTTAGCCAATTTACTCTTAAGTAATTGTGATATGCCACAACTTTAATATGCCTCAAACACAAAAGTGATATATATATATATATATATTTTAAAAGATTTTATTTATTTATTTGACATACAGAGATCAAGTAGGCAGAGAGGCACGCAGAGAAAGGAAGGGAAGCAGGCTCCCTGCTTAGCAGAGAGCTGGATGTGGGGCTCCATCCCAGGACCCTAAGATCATGACCTGAGCTGAAGGCAGAGGCTTTAACCCACTGAGCCATCCAGGTCCCCTGCAAAGAGATATTTAGTGAGAAATTATTTGTTCTCTACTTATCAAATATTAACTGAATGCCTACTGTGTTCTCAATACCAGGGATATAGTTGTGAACAAGACCTGCAGCTTTAAAAAGCTTATCATCTATGGGAAAATAAGTGGATGGGTCTACCTGAGAACGTTTGTTTTTCTGAGTTTTTATTATATATCTTTAGTGGGTGCTATGGACTGAATGTTTGTGTCCTTGGAAAATTCATATGCTGAAACCTAATCCTAGTGTGATGGTATTTGGAGCTGGGCTCTTTGGAGATGATTAGGTCTTGAGGGTGGAGCCCTCATGAATGGATTAGTGCCCTTAAAAAGAGGCCCCAGGAAGCTCTCTCAACCCTTTCTTCATGTAGGGTTAATGTGAGAAGATGGGCATCAATGAGGAAGCTGTTTTTCACCAGACACCCAATCTGTGGGTTCTTGATCTTAGACTTTTCAGCCTTCAGAACTGTGAAAAATAAATTTCTGTTGTTTATAAGTCACCCAGTCAATGGTATTCTTTTCTAGCAACCTAAAGGGACTAAGGAAGTGGGGCAGACGTAAGTGCCAGGCCCAGTAAAGACATTTTATGTTCCTTGCTTCTACTTGATCTGATCATTTTTCCCTTGTGTCAAAAATGTTCTTTACAAAGTCACACTATTATTTAGTTCCTGCCCCACTCCCCCCATTTCTGGTACTGACAATGATAGTGCAGGCACTTTCTGCAGACTCTTTGCTTACTTCCTCACCCCCATGTTAACATTTTATTTTATTTTATTTTTTTTAAGATTTTATTTACTTATCTGACAGAGAGATGACAAATAGGCAGAGAGGCAGGCAGAGATAGAGAGAGGGGGAAGCAGGCTCCCCATTGAGCAGAGAGCCTGATGTGGGGCTCGATCCCAGGTCGATGGGATCATGACCTGAGCTGAAGGCAGATGCTTTAAGCCACTGAGCCACCCAGGTGCCCACCATGTTAACATTTTATATAAACATATAAACATTTTATATAAACATATTTAGTACATTTGTCAAGACTAAGAAGTCGATATTGGTACATTACTACTAACTAATATGACTCTATTAGGATTTTACCAACTTTCCACTCACTTCTTTTTCTTTTCTTTCTTTTTTTTTTTTGGTTCTAGGATTCAATCCAGAATACTATACTGCCTTTAGTGGTACATCCATTTTGTGATTTTCTTATTTTTCAATCATATATCTTGACTAGAGATAATACAATTTTGTTACATTTCTTTCTATTTATTTCCCGCTTCCTATTCATTTCAATAAAATTGCGGTGATTTTAAAAAGATTCTTTATACCTGCCAAACCTGTCAATAAATTTACAGTTGTGCTGAGTTTTAGGAGGCAGTTTAAAGGCAAAGTCAGAAAGAAAACTCTGGGAAGGATGAATATGATCAACTCTTCTGAAGTTCATAGGAGAACTGAACATCATAAGACACAGCAGAAGAAATTATTTTCTAAAATTCCAGAAAAATGTTTTATACTTCAAAGTTAGAAACAAATTAATCTGACTGCTGCCTGACATATAAATGCATAGTCTTCACAGAGACTGAAATCCTGTTTGTAGAAAAATCAAACTGAAATTACTTAAGAACTGTAAGATCCGAGTTAGAGAAGGTCATGGTAAAAAAGTCCAGCAAGAGCAGGACACCTTGCATTGCCTTGTCTTTTGACATCTGTCAGCACCATAAAGATGAGCAAGATGTTGAGTGGCAATACCTCTCTTATTTTCCCAAACTCCTTTGTGTATTACACAATTTTTATAGCTTATAAATGAACTTCTCCTTAATTTTACCTTAACTAGGAAGATTTATTTATGATCTATAAAAACATCTTACTCCATTGAATTTCATTTTCCTAATGATGAACATTTTATATTGTTTTGTTTTATACTTAATTTTCCTTTCTTCATTTGTTATTTTTGTTTTTAAAAATAAGGAAGTAATGTATATAGGGAAAAATTAAATTTTACAATGGAGCTTATAAGGAAAGCAGCAGATAACCTCTCCCTTTTCCAGGCCCATTCCCCAGAGATAAACTCTTTTAATCATTTCTGTTTTGTTGCTTCTGGTGGCTACATGTGAAAATCTAAACAATATGTTTACACTGTAACTAGCAACTTATCAACTTAACTTTGGAAAATATGAAAATTTACTCTGTAATCAAGCATCTGGCTCTTCTCCAACCTCATGTTTGCTATCCTTCTGGGTTTGATAGTCATTATCTCTACTTTTCCCACAAGTCACTTCTGTAACTTAACACTATATTAAATACCCCAATTCTTTTTCCACTGCTTTATTTTTTATTTTTTTTTTTAAGATTTATTTATTTCAGAGACAGAGAGAAAGTGTACCTGACACAACTCAGGGCTCGATCGCATGACCTATGAGATCATGACCTGAACCGAAATCAAGAATAAGAGACTTGATCAACTGAGACACCCAGGAACCTGTTTCACTGCTTATAGACAATGCTTTTGTTTTCCTTTTCCCATTATGCACAATAAGGTTATTACACACCTATTTCTTCCCCACTTCATCTTCTAATTTCTATTAGTGAGGCTTTTTTTTAATGTTGTTGAGGTTAATGACATTACATTTTATTTTACGATTGCTTTTTTATAATATATATATAGGTTAATTAAACATATAAAAAGCAGATTATATTCGTAAAGTAAATCTTATTCCTTGTTGATCTTTGTAGGGGATGCTAGGACTGCATTCCATCTTCTTAGGTCCAAAATAAGGATCCCTATTTCATTTAAAGGTGAATGTGGAATTTAAGGAACAAAACAGAGGATCATAGGGGAAGAGAGGAAAAATAAAAAGACAAAATCAGAGAGGGAGACAAACCATGAGAGACTCCTAGTCATAGGAGACAAACTGAGGGCTGCTGGAGGGGAGGGAGGTGGGGGATGGGGTAAATGGGTGATGGACATTGGGGAGAGCGCGTGATATAAAGAGCACTGGGTAGTATATAAAAATGATGAATCACAGGCTTGCACCTCTGAAGCCAATAATACATTATATGTTAGTTAGTTTAATTTAAATTTTAAAATGAAAAAATAAAGAGGAAAAAGGGTGAATGTGCTTAGAATTGATATTTTACTACTTACATCCCAGGAATGCATTCATAAATTTACTTAACTAATATTTATTGTCTACTGTATGACAGGTATAGTTAAAAGCACTAAAGAAACAGTAGTGAATGAAACAAATAGAAACTTCTCTCATGAAGTAGGAGAGGAAATGTGAGAGGAAGGTGGCAATTGGGTTTATAATTTAAAACAGAGTGGATAGAAAAGACATCATTGAGTAGGGGGTATTTGAGCAAGTAACAAAGGAGGTGAGGGAAGGAGTGGTGAGTTCATCAACAGGGCAGGCCTATTGACAAACTCCAATTTGCAGTGTGCAGGACACTGAGATTCCTTGGAGTTGTGTTACAGTTAGCCTTTTTTATGCACACAACACCCTGGACTCAGAGGCTAATGGCCACCACCACCACACAGTACTCCACAAACTGTTCTGCTCGTGTCACAGGCTCACTCATGTTGGATTCATGGTTGGCAATTCAGCTGGGTTGGATGGTCTCACATTTTGAGACTCAGCTGGCAGGCCTGGAAAGTTGGGAAGCCTGAGCCCCTCTCTTCATGTATTCTTCCATATGGGCTTCTGCACCAGATGTCAGAGGATTCCACAATGAGGAGCACAGGAGTTTCAAAACCCTGTACACTGTCACTTTTGCCATATTCTGTTGGTTAAAATAGGTCATAAGAAGTCCAGATTCAAGAGATGGGAAAAGAGATTCTACTCTCTATGGGAGGGGCTAAAAAAGAGTATAGTCATTTTTGTTCAACATACTAAAAGTCGGTTGTCTCCTAAACAATAACCTAAAAGAAAGATATGCACTGGGTATTAACAGTCATGTGAGTTCCCCTAATTTACCATCACATAGATGGTTCATTTTATTTAGACAAATGAAATTAATTTTGGCCAGTTTAATAGTTTTTGATTGATGCTATGATGAGAATAACTGACTCGGTAATTAGCAAAAAGACCTTCATTTAATTTCATTTCCTTTATCCTGGGTATGTGTCCACTCTGAGGCTAACGGCTGTCCATAATTACACTGCAAGGATGGGCTACCTCATCCACTGTCAGTTATAGGAATATTCTAGACGGCTGCATCTTCCACTTCTTTCATTACTTTGAACATTTCCTTCTGATTTACATTTTCTAGAAAGATGGTGACATTTCTAGCTATTGATGACTTCTCTCCCAGTCGCTTTTCTGGTTGTGTTATTCATTTCCACTGTTTCCTATGCTTTGTACTCTAGTTCAAGGGGCTGGAAACCTGGGAACGACATTTCTAGAATACTTTGGCTCAAAGTTTTTGATGCCATTTCTGGAAGAACTATTAAGGAAAAGAGAAGCAGAAACCATTCTTTGGTTTCTGCAGCTGCATTAAACTCTAGCAGATGTGTGCTTCTGCAAAGCAGTTGGATTCCATGTTCACGGCCAGCCACTGGCTTCAGGGTTGGGAGCAAGAGTGACTCTTGCTTGTATGGGACAAATTGTATGGTAGTTTCCTGACTTCTTGATTACTGTTTACTGCTCTGTGACCTAAAGAGCTAGTAGCTGTTTATTCCTGATGTTTGCTTTTTGGGCCTTTTGAACTATTTTGCAAACCTTTATTTTTCTGTATCAATTTCCCTTGTGCTTGAAATACCTAGAGTTGTTTCTAACTTCTTCTCATACTTGGAGTTAGTTCTTTAAGTATTCCCTTATTGTAATTTTAATCCAGGCAGGAGGAAAGGAAAGCAAATGTGTGCACTCAGTCTGTTGCCTTGAATTGGAAACCATTTATGTCTCTTTCTCACCTGTTTTGCTCAGTTGTTAGAGGTTTTTATCCTATATACTTTTCCAGGAAAAAAGCCGAGACATATGGAAGGGTATGGAAAGAGAATTTCTTAATTTTTTAAAATAACCTTAGTCTGATGTCTCAGGGACATTCTGATAACAGCTCTCCAGGAGAACACTGTTTCTTCCTCTATCACGGACAGTTTCTTAGGTCAGCTTGGTTAGGTTTTAGTCCCCAGTTATTCAGTCAAACACAATCTAGGTGTTGCTCTGAAGATATTTTGTAGATGTGAAAAAAAGTCAATAATCAGTTTACTTTAAATAGAAATTACTCTCATGAATCTGAGTGGGCCTGAAATAATTAATTGGAAGACCTTAATGAAATGTCCCTGAAGACGAAATTCCACTTGTGAACTGGAGCTTCAGCTTCTGCCTAAGAATTTCCAGTCTGCCCATTCTGATGGATTGTCCTCCAGATTTTGATCTTGCTCAGTCAGCCCCTATACTCCTAGACCCCATAATTCTGTAAACCAATTCCCTGCCATCAAACAATCAATCTAGCCAGCTATCTAGCTATCCAGGTTCTTCTTTCCTGATGGTATCCTGACTATTAAAACCTTCAAGCCCCAAATTGCAAAGTCATTATTTCTCCATATCCGAACCAAACAATTGGATTTTGTCAAGTTTTAGTCTTTTTTGCCCATTTGTTCTCTAGATATATTATAGTTTTATTTTAATCCTTAAAAAGAGTTTATTATGGAGTACAGAGTGAGGAACGTTTCAAATTTATCTTTTTTAAGATGAGTATTCAAAGGCTCAATGACATTCATTAATATCTTAAATCACTGTATAGATGTGAGAATACTTCTGGAGTTTCTATGACTGCACTGCTTTAAATTTCGAGGCTTTATATTTTAATATCCAGTGGGGCTGTTCCAACCCTGTTACTCTTTTTTCAGACTTTCTATTTTCATTTTTCAGCTTGTTCTACATAAACTTTAAGTTATACAGCTTTATTAAAATGTACTGGTGTTTTTATTGGATCATATGGAATTTATAAACTTAGGTGGAATTGATATCATTACAAAGTTGAGTTTTCCTAATTACAAATATGGATAACCTTACTATTTGTTTAAATCTACCTTTATATAGCTTTTTAGTTTTTTTCATTTAGGTTTTGTGCATTTATTAAGTTCATTTCTAAGTATTTTATCATTTTGCTGCTATTGTAATTGGAATCTTTGCTTCTTTTACAGTTTGCTTCCTAATGTTTATTCTTTTTATATAATAAAGACAATCGCCTTTTGAACACCCAGGTACTAAACTAAATTCACTTACTTTTGTAGAACTTTTATAATGGAATATTTTCAGTTTCTAGGTACATGATAATTTTAGCAAGTAGTTATAATTAAATCTTTCCTATTCGTATTTTTTAACATCTTTAATTTTCTTTTTTTATATCAATACATTGGTTAACACCTTTAGTAGACAGATTGTTACAATAAAATGCTGTTAGAGAACCTGTTCAACTTTTCAATTTCTCCAGCATGTCCATATTCACTCTAACACTGGCATACCATTGTAGGGAGTTATCTATCAGCTCTTATTTTAATGAAGCCTTTTTGAAAATAAAATGAATGTGAAATTTTTGTCAAATGAGAATTTAATGTCCATAGAATTGATCATACTTTTTACTAGGTGTACTAAAAAATTTTATTAATAATTTTCTACTGTAAAATTATCTTTGAATACATGAAATTGTTTATGAAATAATAAACTCATTAATCTTTCAATTGTTTTGTTTCAACATTCATAAGTGAGGTACAACTACTCTATATTTCTTTTTAGATCAGGTTTTTTATTAGTGTTACAAATAATTCAGGTAGTAGATTTTGTTGTTGTACTAATTATTCACTACCCATCCCTGTGAAGGATTGTAATTCCTCATTCCATTGGCATCAGTTTGGCTTTGTTACTTGCTTTGGCCATCTGGGTAGTTGTGACATATGCTACTCATCAACACAAAGCTTAGGAACCATCAGTCTTTTCCTTCTGCAATGAGGCCAACATATCCTTGATGGCCAATGCTCCTTTCAGATTAAAGAACAGAATAGTCCCGCAAAGAAGAAAATGTTGGACATATAAGAAGTTAACTCTCTAAGGACATGGAATATGAATGAGGAATAAACATTTGTTCTTGTAAGCCAACGATATGTGGGACATTTATTACTGGAGTATAACCTTCTTGTAAAGTTATTCTTTGGTATATTTAATCATGTTTGCTTAAATATACCAAAGAAACCTAGTATTTTAATTGCAGCCATTTCTTCCATTATTTATTCCCAATAGTTGCTCTTTGCATATATGAAGGAAACTGATTTCTGATATAAATCAGGAAAAAAAATTCTTCTTTCTCTTGCCATCTTGACTAGACTAAATTACATGATAATTTTCCTTGTGAAGTCATCTGAAACCAGTACATTTTTTGGAAGGTGAAATATATCTTTAATAGTCTTAAAATTACTTTTCATAGGGAGTATTTTTTACATTTTCCCAGGAAATTATCAATTTAGTTTAGATTTTCATGTTTACTAATAAAACATAGTTCAAATTAGTTACTTTATATTTAAATAATTTCCTCTGTATTTTGTTTTTAAGCTTTAAAAAATCTTTATTTGCACAGAAAAGTGGGTGAGTGACTTAAAATTAGCATCTAAATTTGAAAGGTTCACATTTAAAAGTAAAAATCAGTACTTATTTGGGTTAGGATGGAGGAAAATTTCATTTTTTTATAGTTACATAAGACAGGAAATATATTTTCAAGTGTTAAAAATCTATTGTCATTTATGTTGTTAAGAATACGTTTCTGCTTGTTTGGTCTCTATCTTTTCTATGAATTACAAAACCTCCACCTTGAAAAAAGTCAAGAAAACCTCATTAAGAAATTGATGCTGGTGATATGTGAGAAAGATGACAAAATCTCTTTCATTATCATTGTAGAAAAATAGATATAGCAGTCAAATCAAAGACTGATGTGGAGCAGATTTAGCAGCAAGGAAATATTGATTAACTATTCATGTTTTAATCATGAATAGTTGGAGGGTGACAGAGAAACTATACTATTAAAGTTTTTTGCTGACAAAAATCTAGGTGAGAAATAGTTATGATGGGTCAAAAAATGAACATTTAAAATAAGCAGACGCTTAACCAACTGAGCCACCCAGGTGTTCCTTGAATCATTTTTAAGAGAGGACTTAAACTAGAATTTGTCAAATAGAATTTGTCAAGTGAAAAGTATTGGAAGTGTCTGAAGTTTTGACTGTGAAGAGTAAGACTGAAGGGAATTTCTCTTCTAAGAAATACTGCAATACTGAATCTCTGTGTTTGTCCAAAGATCCCTCTCTGTGCCTGTCCCACATGCATCCATTCATTCACTCCACTAAGAGTTATGTAGAATGTTTACTATGTGCCAGTTCTACACTCTAGGGCACACAGTGGTGAGGGAACCAGACAGGATTCCTGCCCATATGGAACTGACTCTGTGGGAATCACAGACACTGAACAAGTACACGTTAGTGATTAAGTGCCATGAGAAAGTAAAAGTGGGCATGATAATAAAAAGCAACTAAAAAGAGCGGTGCTTTTTGATACCTTAGTTATGAAAGGCTTCTCCAAGGAGGTGACATTTGACATGAAATGAATTACAGGAAGAAATCAGTCAAGATCAAGGATGGACATCTTCCTTGCACAGGGATTTGGGAGGGCAAAGGTCTTCTCTTGTAGGAATGAGCTTGCCATGTGGCAGAAGCAAGAGATAGAATGGTAGGAGATGAAAACAGTAGGGCTGTTTTTTTGTAGAAAGTTTAGACTGTAGTTTGAGTTTAAATTTTATATTTAGTGCCTGAAAAGTTTATGGAAGGCTTAAATAGAGAAATTCCATAATCAGATTTGTAAGCTATGAGGCTACTATAAGGTATACTGATTGTAGGGGCAAGTATGAAAGAAAAGAAACACTTAGGAAGCACTTTATTTTTAGCATTTTTCCTATTATGTAGATGTTGTTTGCTTATTCAAACTCATTTTTTTTTTCCCTAAACTATTCTTCCTCAAGAGCCAGAATCATATCTTGTTCATTTTTGTGTGATCAGCACCTAGAAAAAATACCTGGGACCCAAGAGATACTCAATAAGTTCTTTCTTAAAGATTTTAATTTAAAATCTTCAAGAATCTCTTAAATCAAAGAAAATAGTATTTGGAACCTGATGAGGTCTATTTCTGCCCTAGAAAAGGAAGCAAAGAAAGTCAGTTTATAACAATAGCACAGTGAAGTAGACATACAGAGAGAAGCAAAGAATGACGTATGGATTTGTCCCCTTTCACTTCATTAGCCTGTTCCAGCTTTTCCTGGTTGTCTTCTGACTTTGAGTGTTAGGAGTCAATACCTGAATCTTTATAATTAACTACTTTTCACCTTTTAAGTTTCATTAACTGGTATTGATATCTGTTACTTTCCAAAGAAAAGAGTTATAGGATTAATTTTTAATTTCTCTTTATTTGCTGAATAATTTGGGGAAGTGACTTAAGTTTTTAGTTTTATAGTTCCTTAAAACAGGCTTGATCAAATTGTATCTGATGATAATACAAATCCAGATCATGCAATTAGCACTGGGTTTTTCTCTGTCTAGCTTCTAGTAATCACATTACACATGGAGGGTAGCCATGATGATATCTGGATAGGAATGAAATGCCAGGTGAGTGAATGACAGGCTAGCCCATTTGGATTTCTTCTCCCAAGAAGGAGAGTGAGTCCCCAAGTTCCTAGCATTTTTTCAGCCCAATGACCCCATATCTGTTTCCCTAAATGGACCCTGAATGATTTCTGGAACTGATGCTTATGACCTAGGAGTCCAAACCATCATTGTGAGGCACATGGGAACATTTAAGCCAGAGTTGATAGCTCTTACCAGGTGATACCAAGGTATCATTGGGACCAGAATGGCTCTATCTTGCATCTCAATCCCTTCCTCTACCTTGCCCTTGCCCCTGAATCAGAAATCTTCTGCAGGCTCAACCTCGTCATTTAATTATACTTATAACAACATTACTTCATATATTATGCAGTTGAAATTGTTATACATCACTTATTACAGGGTTCTGCCATCATAAAACCTACCATTAAATTATCAAGAGAATTAAATGAGATTGTGTATGTGAATTCTTGGTGTAGGGATTGTACACCCAGAAACTGTGAAACTAGTATCAATTATTATTATTATAATGCTTAAAATTATAGTTATTAAAATTGGAGGATGAGCATAAAAAGGAGCTAAAACTCAATAGGGTTAATTCTAATATTTTGTATAAAGTTAGAGATTAGAGTTAATACAAACGGCTGAAGTGATTCTGTGAATTTCATTTGTGTAAGTTGCTCTTCCATTCAGACTAATTGTGAGTTGGATGCATATTTAATATTTTCAAAAGAGGAATTGGCAGTGAGTTTGTTCTGTTGGCATTTCTGCTCTATCTATGCCTAGAGATGGTATTATTTTTACCTTCCTGTCATCAGACTGATCTCTTTTATAAGAGCAAACATTTCAAAATATGAACTTTTGGGATTTAGTTTATTCATTTTAAAGCAGTCATCTTTTTAACTTGTATTCATTTCCCCTGATATATGAAGTCTGTAGATTCTATGCTACTTAGGATTTGTTAAGCAATTATTAAAAGTCTTTGATATTTATAAAGGATCTGAAGTTTTCAGAGTGATTAATTATTGATTACCCCAATGAATCAACCTATCAGGCCATAATAAATATTTAATATTTTCTTGGAATGAAGTAATGCATTTAATGAAGTTTTTTTTTTAAATTATATTGTTATTCTGTGCTTTAAACTTTCTTGCATGTTGTTTTGCAATTAAATGTAATCTACTTTTTGAAAAGACATTTTGGGTCCTAACAGCATGTTTGTTATTTTAAATAAACCAAGAATATAACATAGGTAATAACCATACATTTCTCAGTCAAATCTAAAGGGTTTTACTTATATCTTTGGGATTTTTTGGAGTTTAATGTTTATTAACAAGCAAAATCAATCTTTCCTTCCTTCCTTCTTTCTTCTTTCCTTCTTTCTTTCACACAAAAATAGGTGTGGATGTTTTCACTGTTCTGACTAAAAATGTCAATCACTACAAAGTTACTTCTCAAAAAATGATTGGTTCAGATTAATATTTATAAAAAAATTTGTTAAGAGCTAACTATAAAATACTGTTGCCTGTTTTCACAGAATTGATGTCTCCATAAACAAACTGCTGTTCTATTAGGGAAAATACCAACCTAGTCACCAATGAAAACCTTTGCAATAGCAACCTCATTCAAACAGTAAAACACTTAATGATATACTCTTTGTGTAAACATGTTTGGGACATCTTTGAAGAATGTAGTCATGTTAGCAGCATTACCCATTCATTCAACAATTAAATGTTGTATAACTATTCTATGCACTAGATAGTTCTCTATCTCAGAGCTTATAGAATGAGAGATAAATGCAAGGCCAATTACAAAGAAGTGCTATGATAATGAAAGCATCCAGAACATAGTGAATATACAACACCCTATATGTTTATGTCTACTTGCGTGGAGAGGGGATAAGAAGGAATTTGCAAAGTGAAGAAGTTTGGGGGAAAACATTTGTAGTAAAATGAGGGTCCATAAAAACGTATTTATTAATGACTAAATAAATAAAACGAAATAGTTAAGGGTGTTAGAACAAGTAGATGAATAAGAACTATAAAAAAATGCAAAACATTAAAAAAAAAAGAATGGGAGGGAAACTCAGCAAAATGTAACATTGAAAATTAAAACACAAATTTAATGTTTAAAGGTCAGTGTGATAATGGAAAATGTGTTCTATGAGTGCTGTTGAATAATAGTACCTTAAAATAACCTTTCATTGCAATATAAAGTTTGGGAAAAATTAGGCAGATTTCTTTATCACAGGACTTCTCAGAGCCTTTGATATGTGAGTATACCCTGTGATTCTTGCAGAAAGCAATATTCTATGCAGCTTTCCCCATATTTCTTGACTATATATTTTTATTACTAGTATTTAGTAAGTATTTAGGATTGATATTCTGATAAACACAATGGGAAATGTTATATTAACAGAGATGTATCAAAAATGGGCAGGGGAGATGGGGAATAAGAAACCAACTTTACGGGGCACCTGGGTGGCTCAGTGCGTTAAGCCTCTGCCTTCGGCTAAGGTCATGATCTCAGGGTCCTGGAATCAAGTCCTGCATCCAGCTCTCTGCTCAGCGGGGAGCCTGTTTCCTCCCTCTCTGTCTCTGCCTCCCTTTCTGCCTACTTGTGATCTCTGTCTGTCAAATAAATAAATAAAATCTTAAAAAAAAAAAACAACGAAATGAACTTTACTTGTTTTTCCTGAATTTGACATTAATTCTCCCTGGGCAAACCCCTTCCTGTTTTAGTCATATTTCTTCCTACCCAGTTTCCAGTTTGCTGTAATTTATTTTTCAAACATAAAATCCCATGACGTCCTGTATGTGTGGGTGTGTGAACATATATGCATGCTCATATGTACACACATGCATATATATGTGTTTACACACATACATGCATATGTGAGATACATAGAAAATCTTTGTTTCTCCTTAAAAATCAGTTTTCTAGGTTCAAAGGTAAATAGTACATACTTAGCAAAGATATCCAACAAGTCTGACAGCAGTTAAGAGTAGTATATGATACAAAAAGTAGTAATGAAGACCTCCTATGGTTTAAAGTAAAAATGAAAAAAAATATATAATAGGAAAAAAATGTAATAACGTGGAAAATACTATAGGAATATTCCCCCAGTCTTCAAACATATTACAGCACAGAAACTCTTAAGGGATCAATAACCAGAGTGTTTATGCATGCCATATGGAAATATTTCCTCTGCAGTGTGCCTGCATTGCTATTTAAGTGGAGAATAAATGTTATGTTAGCAATATTTTTATATAGCCTAGAATTTTTATTTTTTTAATTTTTTTTCCATTGCATCTGGATGGTGAATAAAAGATAAAGTTCAGCTAGAGAAATAGTTATTTATAAAATCTTACACAATAATACGATTTTAAATGACATTTTTACAATTTTATTCTTGAAAGAATAAGCAGCTTTTTCTTTTTCAGAAATAGTAAGTTCAGTCTGTAGGTAATTATGTGCTCCAACAGCAAGATAAAAGACTTTATGGACTGCTGTTCTATAACTTTAAGCCAATGCTGGGCATAACTATGAATCTTATATACTAAAATGCTAATTCAAATAGGAAAATTCGGTAACTTTGGTATTTCTAACGCTATTGTTCTTGGATGTCTATCCAGAGGATTTTGATAATGCACCAATTTCTTTTTATGATTTTTATCTACCAAGTAAGAGTAAAGATGAAAATCACCTTAATGTTGTTAACTTTTCATATTAAAAAGCATTCTTCTCAATCACAGAAAAATTGGAAAACAGAAAATTATGGAAAGAATATTAAAATTGTACACATCCAGTTACCCAGTGCTAACCACTCTTGCCATATTTGTCTACACATGGATTCGATATGCACTGTTCTATTTAGGATGCCTTCTAGATACACAGTTTTACTTTTCAACATGGCATCACTGTGTATATATTCCAAGCCATATAATGTTGTTGTTTTTTTTCCCCCTCAGTGGCACTGTAAGGAGAGTCTCATGTTTAATCGGACATGAATCCCACCGTCTCCTACATGGTATCCACAGCTTGTTTCCTTTCCTTACTCTCGCAGCCCTTCTGTGCAGTCTGTGACTATCACTTCTCTTAGATAATGTTATTGCAGACTGTGCTGTATTCACACAACAATCCCTACTCCCAGCTCCATGGGGCCCCATCAGAACTGATTTCTCTGATACTCCTGAAGCAGGAGCATCCTTCTATACTCTAGGCAGCAGGAAAGAAAAGATCTTTCTCTAAATGCCTAAAATCATGTTTTCCTCGGTGTATTAAGGTTCTGAGTTCTGGGTTTCGGTGTTATACAGAGCTTTTTTTCATTTTAGAAAAAAGATTTTTAATTATGTTTGCAGCTTTTTCCGTCCATGAAATCAGAGTGTAGGACAGAGGTTACATCGAACTGACAACTGTCACTGTATTGAGTATTGAGAATGGCCTCTCCTCTCACACACTAAACACTTTGTGAGTTTCCCAAACTTATGACTCTCTGGTGCAACACTATAGTTTTGTCAGTTCAAAACCTAAAGGATCTAATATCATGCTTGGCATATTAATATGCCTTAAAAAATGTGTTTTGTTTGTGTGTATGTATGTGTGTGTTGGGGGTGGTTAGCATTTGTGTACATGTACATCTATGTATGTATGTATTATTTTATTATTGGTGATGATTGGTGGCTATTTTTTTTTTCCTGTATAAATGTTGGTTATATTGGTAAAGAATGTAGAGAGAAAGGTCTATCTCGTTTTAGTATTGAGAAGCACTGACTTGCTAGATGTTGCACTAAATTTTTCTCCAGGTAATTTCCACATATATTAAGACACCAAGGCACTCATATCATGGAGAGAAACTGAGTTCCAATTGTTTATCTGAAGACAGAGCTATAGTACCGTGCAGGTGCAAAGCTATGCTATGATAAGAAATATTATATAATAAGAATGTACAGCTCCTGCTCAAGTGAATTACCATTAGGAAAATCCCCAAAGATGCTTTCAGGGATGTTGTCCCATTCATCCCCTGTCTGAGAGTTTAGAAGAGGGGACATTCATTGAAACCTTAGGAAATGGCCAATTTATTTCTTGGAAGATAGAAAAACAGCTCTTAGGAGAACTCTGTCTTTTTGAAATTTCTACTTCTCTTCAATTTACTTGCATTCTTTTCTGTTGAATAAATTACACTTCACAGAGATATTAGAAATTCTTTTAATGACTTTGGGATATGCAGCTGGGTTCCAACTCATTAAATAGTTCTGTCCACTTCTACCAAATAACTACTTCTAGTCCCTGCCCAATGAGTGTTGGAAAGTTCTAAAACTATTTGACTTTTGGGGGGTACAAATGAAATATGCTTGTTTTCACCCCCAGAGCTACATCAGAGCCACATCAACAAAGGATTTCCAACACTATTACCAAACCCAGCTTGTTTAAAAAGGAAAGACTTGGGGCACCTGGGTGGCTCAGTGGGTTAAAGCCTCTGCCTTCGGCTTGGGTCATGATCCCAGGGTCCTGGGATCGAGCCCTGTATCGGGCTCTCTGCTCAGCAGGGAGCCTGCTTTCCCCCTCTCTCTACCTGCCTCTCTGCCTACTTGTAATCTCTGTCAAATACATAAATAAAATCTTTAAAAAAAAATAAAAAGGAAAGACTTGTTTAAAAAGGAAAAAAAAGAAAAAACAATCAAGTAAATTTCCCTAAACAGCAGACACTGGTCAACTTATTATCTACCATATTTTGTTATTTCCGAAAAGCTACCATGTAAACATAAATGTTATATAATACTAAAATTTGTTTCAAAATACTCGTTAGAATAACTTTTAGTCAATCAAGTCTTGATTCCTGAGTTAATACTTAATAAGGATGAACATTATTCACTTAAGCTGTTCAGTTATGTAGTGGCTACCCCTGAGTCATTAGATATCCTTTTGACTTCTTATCATGGCATCTTTTCCAAAGGACATTTAGTTTTTGTCCCCCCTTATAATCCTTGAATTGTCTGTAGGTGAACCTGAAACTCAGCTTTTTGAGGTCAGTCCTGTTAGTGTTAGCGTTATCTTGTAAACATTAACAAATATATGAACACATATTATTGTCTAAGTCTAACAAATAGATCATCAGTGGAGAACCCTTAACTCCAAGAAACAACTGAATATAGGATGATAAAAAAAAAAAAAAAAAAAAGGAGAAGAAGTGGTCTTGCTTCGGTTCTGGGCTCATGAATGAACTATCATTAGAAAATGAAATAAGTCAATCAGAAAAAAGACAAAATTATCATACGGGTTCTCTCATATGTGGACTATAAGGAATAGCATCGATGATCATAGATAGGAGGAGGGAAAACTGAATGGGAAGAAATAAAGAGAGAGAAACCATGAGAAACTCTTGACTCGGGGGAAACAAACTGAGGGTTGCCAAAAGGGAGGTGGGTGGGGGCATGGGGTAACTGGGTGATGGACATTAAGAAGGGCACGTGAGGTGATGAGCACTGGCCACTGTAAGTAACTAATGAATCCTGAAATTAATGACATATTGTATGCTGGCTAATTGAATGAAAAAAAAAAAAAATCATGCACCATGCCAAGGACCCCCTGGATGGCGACCATTTGTAGGACTCTAGCCCCAATGGATGCAACACACATTTTTGTCTGGGTATATTTTTCGGGCCCCCAATCTGAGGGTTGCCAACCCAAGTTCTCAGGGTATAAAAGGAGACAAGGCAACAGCTCTCCCTGGGAGATAAAGAATCAACAACAAATAGGTACTCGAAAGGTAATTCACCAGTCACAGTTCAAAGATCTAATTCTTCCAAATGTGTTTGGCCTAACAATCTTCATTTGGAAATTTTACCCACCTCTGTCCACCAGGCACCACTATAAGAAATCTAGCAGGGCTGGCTTTGGTCATTCTTACCTTTTGTAAGCTTCTGCCTGTTTTCCCAGGATCCTGTCCACAGGCTCTGGAGTAAGTACAATGTCCTAACAGGTATTATCCCAGTTAGGAGAAATGTAGGGTAGGAAAAATAATTTTCCCTCTCCCCTCTATGGTGAGGGCTTGCCTGAGATCCCTTTTCTGTCTAGGGCACCTCGTACGTAAAATGGATAAACCTATGAAGGTTAAAAGTTCTCCACTGTGGCCCTTGTAATGCCAGATTATCTTTTGGTCAAGTTAACCTGCCTGTTGAGCCTTTCAACAAAATTTTATGCACTGGAGGCTTCCACGGTCCTGCTTAGGTCCCACTGGGTCGGACCGGAGCTCGTCTGGTTTCCGGTTTCCGAGCCGGAGCGGTCACACGCGGCGCCCAGGCTGGGTTCTCAGTCACGCCCAATCGGGCTCCTACCCCGTCCTGTTGTTAAGTCGGACCCAGTTTTTAAGCTGGACCCAGTTTTTGTTGTGCCAGTTTTCAGAACCAGTCTGGGGGGGAAAAAAGTTTAAATAAAGTATAAATGTCCTAAAGCGAAAGCTGTGGAGGATCAAGGACTTCCCCACCACCTCCCAAGGCAGCGAGGGAGCAGCAAGCTCCGGGGGCCCCACAGGTACCCACAGTTGTTGGTTCGTTGTTCTCGGGAGGGGCGGGGGGTTGTTAGGTTCCTTCTTACTAACAGAACTGTTAAGAGATAAACTGAGACATATTGAAATTTTTAAGAGTTTGAGCAAAGATTGGGCAACATCCTGTCTAGCAGGTGGAAAGGAGATCTGAGAGGCTGTGCAAAAGGCAGAAGGGAGCCGGGAACAAGGAGGTGCAACCAAAAACCAAAAACCAAAAAAAAAAAAAAAAAAAAAAAACCCATATACATACATAAATACATACACACATTCAGGCTGGTTATTGCAAAGTTACTTTCCTTGAGGGACTGGTGGCAGGAGGGGTCTGTGAGACAGATGACCGAGATGACACTGTTTAGGTGAATCCTGATTGGTTTAGGTTTGCATTTCTGGGCAAGTCCACCTGTAATTAAGTTAAGGTCTGGGTTTGCTGACCTGAGGTTAGTTAGCATAAGCGGCGCCTTTTGGGGCCTGTTGTCTTGTTTTCAACACCTGTAGGCTTACATGTAATGTCATGCTTAAAAGATCTTCCGAATTACAATCGCATTAAAATTTTAGTGCTTTTTTCAGCACATTTCTGACTTGAAGTGTGTTTTTCTCTTTCGCATTTACTGTTCTGTGAGAATACAAACAAGATCCCTGTGTCTTTTTCCGTAAGACTAATTTATTTTCTCAACACCCTTTATTGATTTATCTGTCTTTTCCCCCATCTATTTGGAATACATATTTTTCGAATTTCCTGTTTCATTCATCTGTTTGTATATTACAGTGTTTCTCAAATTGTGCTTTATTCATTAGAGATGTCTCCTTAGCGAACATGATTAGAAACTGTTTTCTCTGTTAATGATAATTTTAAAAACTGGTTAAAGCAAAAAAATCATAAAAAATAGTATCCTAAATATTTTAAAGTAAAACATGAATGCACATTTTTTCAGTCTCTTAAATTAGATCTGAAGCATTTTCTTTGATTATGGTTTTCTTATTTTTGTGTCATCAGTTTTGCATTAATAATGTTTGTATCTTTTTATGAGGTGGGGTCAAGATCTTAAAGACATTTATGAATAATCTGAGTGACAGTCCTTTTGCTTTTTATGATTTGTATCCTAATCAGTTAAGTTTTCTCATCCACACAAGTTAAAAAGATTTTTTCCAACAATTTACTTCTGTTTTTCTAAGACATTTATTTTCATGGAAATAGTCTTTTTGAACACACACTTCATGGGTATATATAGTATATAATTAACTTAAGTAATTATTTGGTGTAAATAGGCATAAACAATTTTGAATACAACTTGTTGGTTGTGTTTTCAGTATGCAGAAGGCATCAAATGCCATGTTTCATGGTGAAATAGAATTCCTTAGTTAAATTGGTAGATTAGTTAAGGAAGGATATTTGTACTTCTGTTATAATCATCTGGGACTCCTGTCATAAAAAATGCATATTTCCATGCTCTACTCCTGACCTAGAAAAATCAGAATTTTTAGTGTTTGACCCACAGGGAAATTTCAGACTTAACATGCATCATATGTGATTCTTCTGCATTATTTGAAAGGCATGGGCTTATTACTTTACTTATACCAAGCTAATTTACGTAACACTATTACATTTTAATATTCTGTAGGGCTCCTCCCGCAGTTTTATTTTCTTTTATTTTCCTGGCTAGCTCTGCATGTTTATTTTAACAGATCAAAGTTAAAATTTTACTTTCAGATATTTTGTTTATGATCATAAGTGCTTTAATAGATTAATTTAGAGACAATATCTTTTTAATGTGAAATTTTGGTTTCCACAAACAAGTCATGTATTTCTATTTATTATTTTAAATATGACTCAGTAGGGTTTTAAAGTTTTCTTTGTTTAAGCCCTCTACAATCCTTGTTATCTCCTTTTGTTATTTTAGTGAAATATCTCCTAAGTGTTTTATCTCCTTTTGTTATTTTAGTGAAAATGAGATCTATTTATCCATTAAATATTCTAACTCACTTTGGTTTGTATATGGAAAGCTGTTGCTTTTATATTTTGATTTTATAATCTATCTGCTGATTCACATTTTTTCCCCATTGTTTCTAATATATTTTTCAGTTTGTTCTCTTATGTTTTCCAAATATATAGGCATATCTACTGCAAAGATTGTTTTTTTTTTTTTTTTCCCTCTCACTATGTTTCTTATTTTTCATTGTAAGTGGACTGACTTCAGAATGGCACTTTGTTGTTCCTCATAGGGGCCTTGTTGACTCCTCCTGTCTCTGGTACATGACGATGACTCTTATTAGGCCAAGTAAAGGATGCCAGGACCTTACAGAGCTGCATCATTTACTTCTTGAGTATTCTTCTCTGAAATATGGAAGGTTATATCCTCCCTCATTTGCTCCAAAGAGCTTCATGTTTGGCAAATATTTTTCTTAGATTGAAATTTGTAGCTGCTTATCTTATTCAGTTAAAGATGCTGTATTTTTTTTATTTTTGTTGAGATTCATATAGAGTATACTTACTTTTATCTAGCTAATTTCCACAGGAAATCTCTATCAGTTTTTTAAAGACCTTCTAAAAATGCATATTGGATCTTAATTTCTTTTTTCTTTTAACATATGTTTACACAGTCAAATATGTAGAATTTTTTGTGTACAGCTTGGTTTGTGAGTGTCATAAAAGGTTGCAGAATATAGTTAATTGGTGAAGCTGGGTAATGGAAACCTAGGAATTCATGCTATTCTCACTGTTTTTTGTGTTTATAAATAAAAAAAAAACTAAGACATTAACTAAAAAAGGTATTTCTTTGCTCTGAGCTCTGTCAAAGCTTTATCAGAGATATTCTCTTTTTTTTATGATTTTCTTCAGTTAATTCTTTCATCAGTTTGGATTCCCTCTCTTGTCTCTCTCTGTCCTCTTTTTCCCCAGCACATTTATGATGCTACTTTCACTGTTTAACATCATCATGAAGGTCTTGTTTTCGGAAATTTTATTTCATTACATATATCTATTTTTCTGTCAATTCTTATATAATAATCTACTTGTAGCTCTTGCAGCAGTTTTAATTATTTTTAGTATTGGTCATAGCAAATCTCCCTCCTTACTTTCTCTTTTAAAAGTTTTCTTGTATCTTTTAATTCATTCAGTCTTCTTGATAATTTTTGGAACCATCTTGTCAATTTCTAAAAATAATCACTTTGGTATATGATTTAAATAGCATTAAACCTACTTAATTATTAGAGAAAATTCTTAAAGTCTTTTCTTTTCAGTTGGGTGCATAGTGTGGTTTTCCAGTTACTCCAGTCTTGTTTTCAGATGTTTAGTGAAATTTCATAGGTTTTTCTTCATATATGTTCAGAATATTTCTTTTCTTTTCTTTCGTTTTAAAGATTTTATTTACTTAACAGAGATCACAAGCAGGCAGAGAGGCAGGCAGATAGAGAGGGGGAAGCAGGGTCCCTGCTGAGCAGAGAGCCGGATGGAGGGCTCGATCCCAGGACCCTGGGATCATGACCTGAGCTGAAGGCAGAGGCTTTAACCCACTGAGCCACCCAGGCCAATTTGCTTTTTATGCATTTTATACTTTGTGTTAGCAATTGTGAATTAGATATTTTTTTCTAATTAAAATTTCTACTTTATTCTTGGGTTTTATAGCACTAATGGTTTTTTAAATTACTTTTACTAACATATAATGTATTATTTGCCCCAGGCATACAGGTCTGTGAATCATCAGGCTTACACATTTCACAGCACTCACCATAGCAACATGCGTTCCCCAATGCCCGTAACCCAACCACCCTCTCTCCATCCCCCCGCCCCCAGAGACCCTCAGTTTGTTTTGTGAGATTAAGAGTCTCTTATGGTTTGTCTCCCTCCCAATCCCATCTTGTTCACCAATGATTTTTGTAGGCTTCTTTAGTGTATACCTCTTTATTGACTCTTCTATCAATTTTCTTTTTTGTTTCTAGAGGGTTTTTTTTTCCCCTAATTTACTGGGAAGATAACCATTTTCAAGGAATAATTAACTTTTCATTTCTTCTTCATATTATTCTTTGGGGGAAGGATCCCAGAATAATGTCATATTACAGTGATTATACTGAGTAAACTTCTACTACCTCTAATTTTAATGGGGATTTATCTAGTGTTTTACTATTATTTATGAGGTTATAGGTTGATTTCATGTTAAAAAATAATTTTAGGGGCGCCTGGGTGACTCAGTGGGTTAAGCAGCACCTTCAGCTCAGGTCATGATCCCAGGGTCCTGGGCTCCCTGCTCAGTGGAGAGCCCGCTTCTCCCTCTGCCTGCTCTGTCTACTTGTGCGCTCTCTCTCCCTCTGTCTCTGTCAAATAAATAAATAAAATCTTTTAAAAATACTAATAATTTTAGAATTTTGCTCCCTAAGATGTTTGTTTCTTGCTTTGAAATTTTAATATTTCAACTTTGTCACATGTCAAAATGTCTCTTATTTATAATTTCTTACCTTCTCATCAATTTTATGTTCATTTTCTCATTCTTAATTTTATATCTTTATATTTTCCCTTTATCTTGATTAGACATATTAGAAATTAGACTTTAATGCTTTTTTTTTTTTAAAGATTTTTTATTTATTTATTTGACAGAGATCACAAGTAGGCAGAGAGGCAGGCAGAGAGAGGAGAGGAGGAAGCAGGCTCCCTGCTGAGCAGAGAGCCCGATGCGGGACTTGATTCCAGAACCCTGAGATCATGACCTGAGCCGAAGGCAGCGGCTTAACCCACTGAGCCACCCAGGCGCCCCTTTAATGCTTTTTTTAATTGGTCCTCAGATTCACTATTCATTCTATTGCTGTTTTTAAATTTATTAATATTTGTGTTCATCTTTATTATTTCTTTCCTCTTATATTCCTTTTTTAAAAGATTTTATTTATTTATTTATTTGAGAAGAGAGAGAGAGCATGAGCTGGGGGATGGGGCAGGAGGAGAGGGAGAAGCAGGCACCCCACTGAGCATGGGCTAAATGGGACTCCAGGATCATGACCTGAAACAAAGGCAGATGCTTAACTGACTGAGCCACCCAGGTGCCCCTCTCTTCTATTCCTTAGACTTTTTAAAAGATCCTCTTTTCACCTTTTTGAGTTGAACATTTTTATAGATGCTTTCATTTTCATTTAATAATGAAAATATTTACTACTATAAATTTTCCTTTTAGTATAATTTTGGCCAGAAACCATACACCTTGACAGATTATCAGTTACTATTATATTCAGCCAGTAATTAAAGATAACGTGGCAAGTATTACTTTATTTGAGAAATCCTTATTTGGACTCTTTATTATTAGATTTTTCCCCTGAATGTTATCATTTACATGCATCTGGTATTGAATTATCTGCCCACTTATTAGAGAGAGGACCTTCTAGCCTTCCTACCCATAGTTAGAAAAACTAGTTATTGTTCTGATAACATACTGCACATTAATCAACTGCAAACTCCTATGATTTTTCAATATAGAGGGGTGGTTTTTGTTTTTGTTTTTTGTTTTTTGTTTTTCTTTTCCCCCATCCAGGGCTTAGAATTTCAGCCAGGCAGCTTTGCTTCAGGCTCAAAGTCAGGATCAGCTCTCTGCTCAGAGGTGCACACTATCACTTTTACTCAAATTCCACCAGTCAAAGCAGGTTTATGGCCAAGCTCAAATGGGATGCGTAATTATACTCTCCACAGGGAAATTATGGCAAGAACAGAGAAGAAAGGAAGAATTGTGAAATAGTAACATAGTTGACCCCAAGCATGATGATGAAACAAATGCTTCACTTTCCTGGTCTTTAGCAGAGCCCAGTGAGGTACCTATTTAATATAGAATTAAGGACTAGAATAATTCTTACCATAGATTAGCACCAGAAGAGAGTTAATAAGGAATTCATGCCAGAACCCTAGATAAAGTAACCAGAATAAATGTTAGTTTATAAACTCAGGTGTGAAAGAAAGACCACATTTCTTTATTTCCATAAATTAAATTGTATTAGGCTCTGAGTTCCTATGCCACTTTGATTTACATCACAATTATATTCCATGTTTTCCCCATTCCCTCACTAAAGATTATAAACAATCTGGGAAATCTATGTGGTTTCCAGAAAGTGTGGTGAGAATCTTTGACTACTAAGCCATCAAAATTGCTCCAGGTATTCTTTTTTTTCCACAAGTATAGCAGAGTCTGGAGGAAAATGCAACAAAAGGTTAAGAATAGTTACCTATAGGGTGTGGGTGCATAGGTGGAAGATGAGATTGGAGGGAGAGAGGGAGATCTTTTTTCTTTTTTATGTATTTATAAATAAGGAGTTTATGGGTAGTTTTTTTTTTTTTAAATTAACATATAATGTGTTTTTAGCCGCAGGGGTACAGGCCTGTGAATCACCAGGCTTACACACATCACAGCACTCACCATAGCACATACCTCCCCAATGTCCATAACGCAACCACCCTCTCCCTACCCCACTCCCCCAGCAACTCTTGGTTTGTTTAGTGAGATTAAGAGTCTTCTATGGTTTGTCTCCCTCCTGATCCCATCTTGATTCATTTTTTCCTTCCCTACTCCCCAAACCCCCCACATTGCCTCAAATTCCTCATACCAGGGAGATCATATGATAATTGTCTTTCTCTGATTGACTTATTTCGCTCAGCAAAATACCCTCTAGTTCCAAGTGGCAAGATTTCATTTCTTTTGATGGCTGCATAGTATTCCATTGTATATATGTACCACTTCATCTTTATCCATTCATCTGTTGATGGACATCTAGGTTCTTTCCATAGTTTGGCTTTTGTGGACATTGCTGCTGTAAACATTTGGGTGCATGTGCCCCTTTGGATCACTACATCTGTATCTTTAGTGTAAATATCCAGTTGTGCGATTGCTAGGTCATACAATAGCTCTAATTTCAACTTTTTGAGGTACCTCCATGCTGTTTTCCAGAGAAGCTGCACCAGCTTGCATTCCCACCAACAGTGTGGGAAGGTCCCTCTCTCTCCGCATCCTCACCAGCATCTGTCGTTTCCTGACTTGTTAATTTTAGCCATTCAGACTGATGTGAGGTGGTATCTCATTGTGGTTTTGATTTGTATTTCCCTGATGCCAAATGATGTGGAGCACTTTTTCATGTGTCTGTTGGCCATATGGATTTCTTCTTTGCAGAAATGTTTGTTCATGTCCTCTGCTCATTTCTTGATTGGATTATTTGTTCTTTGGGTGTTGAGTTTGATAAGTTTTTTTTTATAGATTTTGGATACTAGCCCTTTATCTGATATGTCATTTGCAAATATCTTCTCCCATTCTGTCAGTTGTCTTTTGGTTTAGTTGACTGTTTCCTTTGCTGTGCAAAAGCTTTTGATTTTGATAAAGTCCCGATAGTTCATATTTTCCCTTGCCTCTATGAGTAGTTTTTATGTTTTTGATATTTTTCAAGTAAAAAAATAATGATAATATTACACTAATTTCAAAATGTTGCTGTGAAGTTTAAGTAAATAATACATATAAAAGGTTTAGCACAGTGTATGCCTCGTAATAAACTCTTTATCCCAATGTGTGGGATCTTCCTGCTGTTAACATGGTTATATCAGAAAATGTATTTTCTAGACCTAGAGTCTCCTCCCTTGTGTTCTCCCAGATTAGAGTTGGCTAAAAGTGAATTTGCATGATATTTGAGAGGTAGAATTTGCAGCTATGCTCTGAAGGTCATTGGGTTAGAGATTATGAGGGATTGATGCACTTGTGTGGATCCATTTTTGTCCTTGTTCCTACCTATTCCATGTCTAGAATCTCCCCAAATCTCTACCACCCTCCTAACCCAGAGCAGCTAGGTTCACTATAATATACTTGATTATGAACTCGCAAAGATGGTGGCTACCGAAAATCCAGCTCCTTTTATCGGCTTGTACAGTTTCTCTTTTTGGTACTTCTCCAGGAGCCAGATGTTTTAGGCGTTTATCCATCTCTCTGAGCTTCAGCTTGTTCAACTGTGTCAGAATTAGTTGCGAACACATTCATTGATTCCTTAATTTATCTCTTTAGACTTATACTTCCCCAGCTCCTCCTACAGTTGTGTAAACTATAATGTTGATAATAATTCCCTAGTTACATAATATTCATTGTGGACCTGTATCTCTAATTGAACTGTTACTGATATAGTTACTGGTATCAGAAATGGTTTTAGGGTTACAGAACTTTAAGATTGAGAGAAAATGCTTCTCTGATATAATCAGATTAAAGGCATTGATGTACCCTTTCCTCATCCTGAAGGATCAGTGGTGTTCCATGACACATGGTAACAAAATGATTACTTAAGTTATCGCCTGTGGACACCTATAACCTAGTGCCTATAGAAGTTTTGTCTTTGAACATGTAGTTGTTGCAATAGAATATTTTAGTATAAGTAAGGAATATAATGGGGAGAGTTGATTTCCCCTAAGTATGCAGGAGAATTTGTGAAAAAAAAAATGGTGACCTCAGGGCTCTTTGTCTATACCTCAAGGATATAAGACAAAAAGTTTGTATAGTTTCTCTTAAACAAGCTTTTACCAGGGCATCTGGGTGGTTCAGTCAGTCAAGCATCTGACTCATTTTGGCTCAGGTCAAGATATCAGGGTCAGGAGATCAAGCCCCTGAGTTGGGCTCGTACTTAACGGGGTGTCTGCTTGAGATTCTTTCTTTCTCCCTCTGCCTTCCCCACCCTCTTAAATAAATAAATTAATAAATTAATCTTAAGGAAAAAAGAATGAAAAATAATCTCTAATCTACTATAGCTACAGGATGGTATTTTTGAAAAGAAAACCCAAAGTCTAATCCTGTGTTTGGCTGAATTACAACACAAATTTAATTTACATTCTCACAAAAAATATATTGTTGTATTTGGGGGATCAATTTGGAAGGAATGGGACACCGAAAATTAAGTCTTAGATTACAGTGGAAGGGTTACCTTGATTGAACCCATAAAACCTGGTAAGCCCTCTTTTCCAGTAAAAGTAGCTTTTCTTCCCTGGTCTGAAGAGTTTATTCTTCCTTTCCTTGAAAAACTAAAATGGTTTTCCCTGTTACGGTTGCTCTGTAGGAGATTGTTGATCCTTTTAAGGATCTACTTTTACCCTCCCATTGCTTCTAGACCTTTCACTGGACTCAAGTTCTGGCAGCCTCCCATGAATGATGTGAGCAAGAAGGAGGTGCCATAAATATCAAGTGATGTGCTAGATTTTGCCAGTTTACATCAACAAAAGCCTGAGGAATATGTGTGAGAAGGAAAGGAATGTACTGTTTAATTTGGCACAAGTTGATACGGGTACACTACTCAGAGATTCTGGATTCAGTGTGTTAGTTTGAGTATCTAGAGTGGCTTTAGGAACTTTTTTTGTTGACTGATATCTGGACCTCAGATTGGACTAGATTGAAATGTACTTAGAATACCAGAATTTCCTAGGAGTAATGTAGGGGAAGGTATCAAAAGGCTGAGAGAGATCAGGGTGCTACAGTGGATTTCTGTAAGATATGCTCACCAGCAACATAAATGTATTTTTTGGGAAGGTCAGTTGAGCCTCCATTCTCTTAGATTGAGAAATATATAGATGAAGGGAGCACTGACTTCCTTATTAACCCTTGGTACTTTATATGTAACTATTGATCTACTAAGGCTTCTTTCTTTTTACCTGTTAGCAGAGAACGATAGGTTACTTTCAGCTATCAAGGACAGTAAACACTTTCACTGTCCTACCTCAGGACTATTTCAATTATTTAGCCCTCTGTCATAATCTAGTACACAGGGAGCTTGATTGCTTGTCTATTCAACTGTACATTACTTTGGTTGACTGAATTGATGATATTCTATTTGGACCTGGTAGGCAGGAAGTAGCAGCTACTCTATACACCTTGGTGAAACAAAATGTGACAGTAAAGTGGGAAGTAAATCTCACAGGAATTCATAGGCCTGAAGCTTTGGTGAAATTTTTCGACATCTAGTGGTTTAGGGCATGTCAAAATATTCCATTTAAGATAAAGTACAAATGTTACACCTAGCTCTTGCTACCACTAAGAAATACAATGCATATAGCATTAAATATATTAGTTTTTAAATTTGCCATTATATCAGTAGAATTTCTTCATATTCCTAAGAGTATGGTAGTGATGCTACATTGTATAAATGTACTACAATTGCTTAATGACTTATTTAATGAAGTACTTATGTTATCTTTGCCTTTTATATAATAACTGAGTGCACATGTAAGTTTTAAATTAAAAAAAAGTTGTCATGTTTCAGAATCACTGTTCATTAGGCCAGATAACCCCTACATAAATTCTCAGAGTGTCACATGTCTCATTTCCTTTCTTAACCTTTGCTTTTCTAAGCTTGGTAGGGCTTTTTTTTTTTTTTTTTTTTTTTTAAGATTTTATTTTTAAGTAATGTCTAAATTCAGTGTGGGGCTTGAACTCCCAGCCTGGAGGTCAAGAGCCATATGCTCTACCAACTGAGCCAGCCAGGCACCCCTTGGTAGGTCATCCTAATTCTAAACCTTACAGATATTTTTCATCTGTTACTGCTAAAAGTGAAGATGCTGATAAAATTTTATTTCAAGAGTATATTATAGAAAATATATAGATTTTATATTGATTTGTTAATAATGTGCTATGAAACACAATGAAATGTGATTGGATTATCATTCCAGATCAAAATTAATTGAAGTGGGGGTGCCTGGGTGGCTCAGTGGGTTAAGCCTCTGCTTTCGGCTCAGGTCATGATCTCCATATCCTGGGATTGAGTCCCATGTCCGGCTCTCTGCTCTGCAGGGAACCTGCTTCCTCCTCTCTCTCTCTCTTCCTGCCTCTCTGCCTACTTTTGATCTCTCTCTGTCAAATAAATAAATAAAATCTTAGGAAAAAAAAACCAAAAAAAAATTATTGAAGTGTGGAATATCTTTATAATTTATCACATTTGTGTCATCTTTTGTGTATTCAGGATAATGGAATAATAAACATTCCTAAGTTAGTGAGGAAATAAATACTGTGGTCAGTTATTATAGCTACATTGTCAAATAATACTAGAGCTTAATTACCCATTTCCTAAAATCATTGTATTTTCCGCTTACAACTGCTTGGCATAGAGCAAAAAGATTCTTCCTGTCTTTGAAAAGAAATCAAAGCATTCACATCAGGCATTCAAAACTTGAGAGCCTGCAGTGAGAGAATCATATCAACTTAATAAGAAAATATCCTCTGACAAGTAAGATTTCACCACACAATTGAATGATCATGACAAGCTGTGATCAATAATACCAAATGTCCCCGGGACTGTTTCTTATCCATTGTTCTATTTCTGAAAAATGATTTATAGTTCAGTATTCACTGACTTTAAAAGCAGATTTGAGGATCTTAAAGGAGCTGGAGATGGACTTACTTATATCTCTAGGGCATTAATACCTAAATATAATCCTTATAGACTTTGACATTTCTCTGGACATTAATATGTATTTAATTAGCAGATACTAAATAGGTAATTAGTATAGATTTTCTATGATTATTATTCATTTAATGAATACTGCAAATTTATATAAAAAAATCAAAGAAAAGACCTTAGAATCTGAAACACTCTGGTTTTGTAAACCATGCTACTTCAGTCTTAACATTAAAAAAAATATCATTGGCATAAGATAAACTTATATCACTACCTATAAAAAATATTAGGCTGCACCAGTATTAATGATCTTTAATAGCTCTATAAATGGAGAAGAGCAGGGAAAATACAATAAAAATATGTAATATCATAATAAAATATATTAAGACACATCAAGAGTTCAGTCACCAAGATATTGGTTTCATATGGAATCATAATTAATTCATCTCCTGTCTCTTCTGTGCACAGAGAAAAGTACATAAACAAGAGGAGTTTTCATTCACAACTCCTCTTCTGCCAAATTCCAAATGAAATGAAACCAAAGCAAGCACACTACAAAATTTGATTCAAAGGAAACCTCAGACACTGAAGCCATTAAGTCCACATTTCCTAAATAAAAAATGAGTTGTCTGCAAGCTGTCTTGACACGGTCTGCAAAGTCTCACTGCATAAAACAGCAGCTCAGCAGACTGTCAGAGAGCTCCTGAGATAAACAAAAACCAAATCAAACTTCCCCCTTCCTGTCTCTCCACCATTTCAGCTTCATCTTGACAGAAGAAAAATGCTTCTTCACTCTGTAAGATCTCCAAATATCACTACACAGAATATGGGTGTTACCTTTGATTTGGAATAGGTTTTCAAAAACTGGGATATAATGCATTGTTTGCAAAAGATGCATGATTAATGATTCATTTAGAGTTTAGAAATTAATTAGTTTTATTAGATTTATCAACTCCTGACAGTGAAAGCTCAAATTTCAAAAAAGACTTTAAAGTGATTGGAGTTGTTAAGAGCAAAGAATTTGGAATTGAACAGTTGGGCTTGAATACTTAGATATATTATCTTCCTCTTTAGACAATGTACTTGACCTGTCTAGGTCTCAGCTTCATCTTCAGTTGGAATAATGATGATCTTTACCTCATTGAATTGTCTTAAAAGTTAAGTTAGTCAGTACATATTATTTTAGATCAACGGTTCATGACATGTAGTAAATTTTATATGTGCTAACTCAAACGTGGTAGTCATATTATTATTATAATTTTGCATTTTTTGAAAACTCCTAGGTGTTTTCAGGAACCTGTAACCCTTGCCACTATACAGGCATCTTAGGATCATTTAGCCATGCTGTATCATTAACATATTTTATAAATCTGTCTCTGGATTTCTAGGCCTATGATCAATAATTGTGTATATTAAGAGAGAAGAGATGGGATGAAAAGTGAGCAGCAGTTGGTGCCCTTAGCTTTTAAAAAATGCTAGAAATAAAACCTCTGTGTTTCTCTTTCTTAAGACTATTCATAGGAGAAACTGTGAAGTTAGCAGATTGTTTCAGATTTTCTTCTGTGGGTGTTGCTCTTTGCTGTACCCCTGCAACAAAGGTCTGAGAGATGCTCCTGTTTTCATAGAGCCTGTTATGGGTTCAGCATCTTGACACAATGATTCTGCATCTTGACACAATGATTCTGCATCTTTCTCTTATTCTTCAATTCATTTGCTACTGTCCCCTTCCCAGTGGAGCATATTCCATGTGCCTCATAATCTTGTCCTCTCAGAGAATGCTGGAATATAATGTGTTTGTCAAAAAAAAATATATATATATATATATATAATCTATACTGGAACATTAGCTAACTAATATGCTGCCCTTTCCAAATGTTGCCTCAGACTCTCTCTTTTTGTTTGGATATCTATTACACATAAGTAACACACATCCACTCATTTTTAAATATTTTTAAATATTTTTGCATTAGTTTTAAGGTCCACTTTGAAGGTTCATATGTAAAAGATAATGCTTTATCATAAACCTTTTGCATAAATATCTGAGTTTAGTTTAGATGTGGCTTGGAATATTTTATTAATTCTTGAACCTGTAATTTTATTGTCTGTTGCAGAAATGGAAGAGACCTTGCCCATTCTTACATGTTTTAAGACAAAGTTGTCTTACTTGGATCAGCATTTCCCAGTTCATGATTGGTGGTCCTTGAAAAGATTAAAGATAAAAAGAAGATATTGTTGCCAAATTAAGTTGAGAAACACTTTTCACTCCACAGTACTTTTAAAGATTCTTAATAAACATTATCATATTAAGCGTTATGAGAATTTTCATTAAGAAGAAGCACATTTAACTTTATTTTAATCTAACATTTCCATTGTGCCTTGTATAGTATCCACCAACATATTATGAAACAAGTGTTCCACGGAATATCCTTTGGAAAAGACTGTTTCAGATGATAGGTAGTGGAGTATATTCAGATGATTTAAGTGATTATATTTACAGAAGAACTTGCTGTAAATGAATAACAGACATGAAACTAGAATTAGCTTATCCTATATATTGTTTAAAAATATTTGAACTAACCATTTATCAAACTTCCCTTCTAATTTGTACACTTGACTCTATAAATAGGCAGATTTTGATTTTAATAAGTGATAAATGAGAGTGAATTAAGATCCACACACTAAGGGAATGGCACATGGCTCATGGCATAGTCTCTATGTAGCTAACTGCATGAAGTGAGAAAATTAGGTTGTCTTATTCTGTGGACTGTACAGTAGCTCATGCTGTGCTGGGAATTAGCCTAAATTAAATCTAGATCACAAAAAGCTTTATATGCTATTAGCAAAACTGTAGTTATCAATCCTTTCTCTAATGAGAAGTCAGAATAATTGAAACTGAACTGGACTAAACGTATCTCTGGCTCTTAGTGCAGTTGGTGAACACAGAAGCAGAAAGTCTGCAGTGATTATTATTTTTATAGTTTAGCAACTCTGCCAACTGTGCATTATGTTGAGAAAAAATTGGATTCTGTTAAATCCTTTAGTTCCCCATTAGAGGCTGAAAGAATGTTAATTTACCTTCTTTTTATGCAGGGTCACAATTACTCTGAGCCTGAATCAAGTGGAAACAAGTTGTCCCCACATACCAAAACCTACTGGAAAACTCCTCATGCTTCCTCTCATCCCCCCCCCCCCAGGATATTTATGGGCACCACATGCTTAAATGGAATAACATATTCGTACCAACTAAACATGTTTTTCCATTTCCCCAAGAAATAATTTCCCAGTATTTACGTGTCTCCTAATACTGGAAGTGCCAGGTAGAATTGTGCCTCTAACGTCTTCTCTAACTTGCTCATCTTGGAAGGCTTGTCTCTCTCACTGTTAGTCTAAATGAATGATTTGTAGCAAATTAGCCTGGTGTTAAGATTCATCTCCAACCCCCAAGAGTTTAAATCATATTTTCATTTTTTACTCCTGAATATATGATCAGGGCATAGGTGAGACTAGAAAACATAAATTTATTGGTTAAAGAGATTTCTGTTAACCCTTATTTGCTCAATTTCTTTTTCCTTTCTATGATCTTTGTTAAAAAGTGAGCATTCTGATCATTGAAAGCTTGAGAAATTTATGGTGAGATTAAAAAGAGGTTCATGATGGGTGTGGGGAGTATTTGGAAACAAGGAAGATAGTGATGAGTAGGACATTTCCTCAGTTCTAAATGTGCTTCCAGGAGCTTTTCCAACATATAACAAATATCTGATTGAAGTTGATAGCTAAAAAACAAAAACAGTGAAATGGGATAAACTGTGAAGAAAATCTTTGTCTAAATGTTGTGGGGGAAAAAACGATAGTAAAATAGGCACAAGTGGATACAAGAATGAAGTGAATACAAACGAGAAAGGAATGGACGCAGCAATAAGGAGTACCAATGGGGAAGGTTGAAAATATACTCACATTTTTTGGACATGAACAATTTTTATAGAGGTATTTGCAAGTTGATAGTTTCAGAGTTTTGAGGAACATGATTTCATTTGAGGTTCAAAAATACTTGAGATGAAGGAGATGTCCATGAGTAGGACATGTAAGGAGAAGGATAATTATTATTCAAGGTCCAGAAATTCATACAAATTTGCTGTTTTACCTTGAAATAACCAATTAACACCTAAACATATTTCTTCCAAGATAAAGCACGTTAATGATAAAATACCATTCCCTTCCCTTTAAAAAGCACTTTGACTTTAAAAGCCTTCATATAATTTCAACTCATTTTCTTAAGCTTCCAAGCAATATGGAGGGGTGAGAAGTGGTGTAGAAGTGTATATACTTTTTCAACCAATAAGATGGGCGAACTGAGTGACAAAACTTTAAGAACAAGTGATCTTCTGTCAATTTTAAGATCATGATGGAAAGATATATTAATTAAGATCATGATGGAAAGATATATTCAGGAGAAAATGCCAAAGGAACTCTTGGAATTAAAGGGCTGAAGAAATGGGCCAAGAAATCAGTAACGGATTAGCTTTGAGCCAGTGCACACCAGATGGGAACCATACGGCATGTTATACTTACAGATACATTCTTGAGGAAGAACTAGATCTGTAGACTCCTGAATCAGTTATTTTCCTTAATGCTATTACATCTGTCATATCAAATAGTTACAAGGAATGAGAACGATAATTAGGACTTCCAGCTTCCTATAGGTAATGGTAGTTGCCTAAATTAAAATTCCTAAAAAAAAGAAAAATCCCCAAATTTCCCCCAAAATTATGCATGTAGATCAAAAGGAAGAGCAAATAAAGTACCCATAGTTGATACTTAAAGCATAATTACAACACTGAGACTATTAAAAATTTCAAATTATCTATAGGTAGTAAAGTAAACATAAAAATTCAGTGACTTTAGTCTCAAAACACCTAACTGTGTAGGAATCAGTTAAAGATTAAGCAAAAAGTAGGAAAAGTAGATATAGACCTAAAAGTGATAAACACTGATAAAATCACAAACAGTAAGGGAGTCAACACCCTGAGTAGAGAGAGAACAGGTCAGAGACCTCACTGGTCAGAGCTCTGGCTACTGGAGGATAAAAAGGAAACGAAATGGAAATGCAAAGAATGGATAGTGGAAGTTTTAGAAAAGTGCCAGTTTCTGGGGTAAAGTGGGGAGACTTGGAGTAGGGAAGCATCCCTTGGAGTCTTGGTGAAAGAAAAGAAGGGTGCAAACAAAACAAAACAAAACAAAACAAAAAGAAGGGTGCAAACAGTGAGAGTTGAAAATTCTACAGAAATAAAAAGACCTACAAAACAAACAAACAAACAAAAAAAACCAAACCCACTAGTCATTCTGACTGTTAGTACCGGCCAAAATAAATGGCATTGTCAATTAAAGGAACTTCATTATAATAACAGAGGATGATGATCTTGAACTAAAAATTTCTAGTAAACAGCCTAAACTTTCAACAGTGGCCCAGATAAACCTATGTGTATGAAAATATGAGATGAACAGAGCCAAACAAAACAGAACATTGCATACAATATCCACATAAAGCTACTATAAAAAAGAAAATTGAAAATAAAAATGGTGTACTTAGTTCTGGCTGCCAGAATAAAATACCATAGACTGGTGGCTGAAACAACAGAGATTTGCTTACCACAGTTCTGAAGGCTAGAAGTCTGAGATCAGTGTGTCAGCATGATCAGGTAGTGGTATGGCTCTTTTCCTGGCTTGCAGATGGCCACCTTCTTGTATGTGCTCACGTGACTTTTCCTTGGTGTGTATTTATGGAAAATGAGGGAAGAGCCTCTCTCTCTTTTTCTTCTTATGAGGCCACTAGTCCTATTGGATTAGACCCCACTTTATGAACTCATTTAACCTTAATAACCTCCTGAAATATCCAAATACAGTCACATTGGAGATTAGATATCAATATATGAATTTGGGGGAGACACTATTCGGTCCCTAGTAAGTAGAAATCTTTTTAACTTGTACATAGTCTTTCTTCAAAACCAACAATGCAGTAGGAGTCAGTAACCTAACATTCAACCTTAATTAAATAGCCTAAGCAAGTATTTGCAGGTATGATCACATTAGAAAGCACATCACATTAGAAATACAAAATCTTCAAATAAAAGTGGACAGAAAAAAAAAGCAGACAGAAAACAGGATTATATGAAATGAGAGTCAATTAGAAATAAATAGAAGAAGAAGGTAAAATCTCAGAAGTAAAACAGAAATCCTCTCAGAATAATTTGTAAAAAAACTCAAGGAAAAATTGATTTGACTGAAAATTTTATAAGGTTTAATGAAGAACTAAATAAAAATTGAACACTGAATGCACTTAATTGCAGCTGTAAGACTAAAAGATGGGGACAAAGATGGAAGAAGCACATGTAATTACAAAGTAGAGATAAGCTAACAAAAAATGGGAGAAGGGTGAAATAAAAAGTTGAATAAGCTTATTGCTTGTCACATAAGTAGTAGGGGTATAATTACATTTGACAAATCAAATAGTTGAAGCCTAAGTAAGGAAACAAAGTAATAAGAACATTTAGAAAGTATTAGCATATTAGAAATTTGCTGAGAGTAAATCTTAAAAGTTCTCATCATAAGAACAAAATTTGTAATTATATGAGGTAAAGGATATTAACTAGACTTATTGTGGTGATCATTCCACAATGTATAAAACTGTGAAATTATTATATTGTACAAGTGAAATTAATATAATGTGTGCCAGGGATCTCCCAATTTTTTAAAAAGTATTAGCATAAAGATAACCAGTAAGGATAAAAACGCAAACCTTCCTGTACATTGTTGGAAATACAAAAGAAGAGCAAAATAGACTACTGCCTAAAGATAAAAAATCATAGTAAATATTGCATAATGCACTGTGATATAATAATATGAAGCTATATAATATAAATGGTCTTAGGTCACATAATAAAAGGAAGATTTTTCAAAATAGCTCATTTTGAAAATCCAGTTGTTTCCTGAATATAAAAGATGCCTGCAACAAATGATTGAAAACAATTACAATTTAAAAAAATGATAAAGTTTTATCAGACAAATGCAAACAATGAGAATATAATGGTTTTAATCCTTATATTGGAAAAGTATATATCAGTTCAAAAGCTATAAAGTAATGATAAAGAAGGTACTTAAGGTTGAAGGCCAAAATTCACAATGAAGAGTGTTTGCCTTTAAAAACAGAAACGGAATCATTTTTAGGATACATTATTAAGTGAAGAAAGGGCACAAAGTAGCAAATACAGCATGTTGTCTTTTTTATGAAATAAGGGGACGTAAGATGTGTGTGTGTATGCTTGTCTGTGTGTGTTTGTATATGCTTATGTTTTAAAATTTCTGAGAAAGGAAAGATAAAGGAGAAACTATGAATAATATGTGAGAACTAATTGGAAGGTGTAATGAAAAATAAATTTGTCTTGTATACTTTTATATATAATATATTTAATGCATTTACATATTTTATGTGTAATATGTATTATATATTTTGCATATTTTGACTTGACTTTGAAATATGTAATGGTTTATATTATCAAAAATTTAAAAAATAAGGATAAAAGAAAAATGATATAATCAATTATAGCAGATGTAAATAAAACCAAGTGTGTATTAAACTGATAACATAACCATATAGGAAAAGGAGTTATTCAAGGAACTTTTGAATGGAGTTCTCTGAATGCCCTCTGTGAGTGATAGATGTGGGTAAAAAGGAATTAAAAAGAACAACCATGTACTTCATTTAGTAGGTTTGTTCCTAGTGATACTGGTTCAGTAGTTCTGAAATTATTTTGTGTGTCCTGAAGGATAAAACAGATGAGTAAATATACTGATGCTGTTGGAAAACAGGGTTCTCATTGTGGGAAAAATATAAGTAAAATCCACAGATAAAGAGAAACCTTATGGTTTATAAATATATGTGTATTTCTTATCACTGTCTGTGCAATTGATCCAGAATCAAAGACCAGTCATTGGCAGTGGAAGCATATAGTCCTAGATCTTGGTTTCTAAACAATATTTCACATTAAAATGAACCAGAGTTCTATGGAGAAATGGGTGAATCTAGGTTTCCAATCGGGAAAATGATGATGTGAACCCAGAATATTACAATGTACCAGAAAGCTAGAAATCAGTACAATTTTGCTGAAAAAAAAAATACCATGGGAACAAAATTCTGTTTAAACTGAAGTAGGAGCAGGTTTGAAGGACCTCATGTGGCTTAACTTGGGACAATTATAATACCAAAAATGATGGCATTAATGTATTATTAAAATTTTATTTTAAAAAAGTCCATGTACTTTCAGTGATGAAAAAGGGGCAAAAATATTTTAAGAACTTTTACAAACAAATCATGCTAATGATATACTAATCATATTGAAAAATAAGATATGTGTCACTTTCTTTAAGATTAAAATTTTGGAAAACTCAATAATCAAATCAGGTTATTTATTAATTTTCAAAACAGTGAGGGCTTAGAATGAGCTTTCAGCACTGTTCTAAGCACTTTTACTTGTTTTATCTTATTTAATTCTCTTAATCTCCCTGAGAGGTTAGCTTTATTTTATAGATGGCAAAAAAAAAAAAAAAAGATTATTTATTTATTTATTTATTTGACAGACAGAGATTACAAGTAGGCAGAGAGGCAGGCAGAGAGAGGAAGGGAAGTAGGCTCCCTGCTCTGCAGAGAGCCCGATGCGGGGCTCAATCCCAGGACCCTGGGATCATGACCTGAGCCGAAAGCAGAGTCTTTAACCCACTGAGCCACCCAGGCACCCCTGTAGACAGCATATTGATGGGTTTTGTTTTTTTATCCATTCTGATACTCCTTGTCTTTTGGCATTTAGCCCATTTACATTCAGGGTAACTATTGAGAGATATGAATTTAGTGCAATTGTATTGCCTGTAAGATGACTGTTACTGTATATTGTCTCTGTTTCTTTCTGAACTTGTTTTACAAGTGAAGACATTGAGATTTACAAATGCCTTGATCTAATTCATGGTATAGCCAGAACTTGGATTTAAACATTTTGAATCCTACTCAATATTTTTTTTTCACAGTAGCATACTGCCAAGATGCTACTATCTGGGGAAGTTTTGAAAAAATCAAATCTTTTATGATGAAGAAAGGTTGCTTTTGAATGGGTTTTCAGGAAGACGTACCGAAGAATTTTTAGAGACCGTGGAATGGTCCCCAAAAGATGATCATACACATTTGAATCCCCAGAACCTTTGAGTATGTTAAGTTGCCTGGCAAAGTGCAATTAAAGTTGAAGATGGAATTAAGATGGCTGCTCAGCTGATATTAAAATAGTTTTTCCCAGTGAGTCAAAATGAAATCACAGGAGTCCTTAAAAATGGAAGAAAGAGACATAAGAGTCAGAGATTGTTACGGGATGATGAAAACAAGGTCCAGGTGAGAGGGACTTGCTGGGTTTAAAGATGTTCAAAATGAGCCATGAGCCAAGGCATATGGGTCTCTAGAAGCTAGAAAAGACAAGGATTTTTTCAGAGCGTTCCCAAGGATTCCTCCCAACAGTTTGGTTTTTGGTAGGGCGATCCTGCGTTTGTGTTCAAACCTCCAGAATTGTAAGATAATAAATTGGTATTGTTTTTAGCTACTCAGTTTGTAGTGATTTGTTATAGAAGCAAAGAAAACTAATACAGAAACAAAGGATTTGAACGGGAAGAAATTAAGTTGATAAATAGTAGTGGGTTATTGTTGAGTCAGTCCTCTTGAGATGGAAATGGATGGATATACTGATACCATCAATTCTGGGAGGCCTAGAATGTTATAACATGTTTGAGGTTAGAAGTTACGATATCTGACTGGGGAATTATAAAACATATCTAGGCTAGGGAAGATCATAACTCTTCCTCAGTTTCAATAACTTTCTCATTTGCTCTCTCATCTTTGGAGAAGAATCAAAGCCTTTGTAAAGAAATGTTATTGTGTTGAGAAAAGAACATGGGAACAAAATTCTGTTTAAATTAAAATGAGCTGAGAGAAATTTTTAAAAGGTGCATAGAAGAGCAAGGGACTTTGTCTGATCTCACGATTTCTTCTCAGCCCATCTGACCTGCTGTGCCTCCCGGGTCAAAGAAGACTATTTAGCATTTTCTTTCGTGAATCTGTTTGAAAGAGAGTAAGAACAAATGCATGCTGTGCCCCAAATTTCACTAAATCTTTTTAGGGAAATTTCAGAGGCCTATGTGCAAGTAAAATGGAGACATTTTATGATCAATCCTTTGCAGATTGCCAGTAAGATTACATTAGGCTGACCTGCATGGTTTCAATATAACTGAAGAGAATTATGTGAAAATGAGTAGGTGATTGAGTCAAGTCTCTCACTTTCATGTTATATCCTTCAATGTATATATTTTCCTATTGCACTGTAAAATCTTTCTCTTAAGGGGCTGTAGTTCTGCAGAAAATTGACATTTTGGATACAATCATTTTTAATATTGACAAGTGGTCATAATGTATTTGCATTTTCCATTTAGAAGTATATATCAAACGTTAGTTTCTCTAAAGTTGGAAAAATTACAGTATTTTAGTCATGCTTACATCTAGACATTATTCTCTTTGGGAAAGCTCTAGGACTACTAAGCTTTAATTATGGCAATGATTGAATCTATAATGATCCAGTATTGCCATAATGTGGATCCAACAGAGACGTTAAGGCAAATGAAACATTTAGCCCATCATTATTATGGAAGAAGAACAACTGCCCCATACCAGGCAGAATGAGCCAGAAAACAATTTTATTTGCCAAATAAATAAGACCGTAGTAGATAGTCTTGAGTTTTCACTAATTGTATTTAAATAATCAAGCCCTGTTGTGGACGATCTTGGTGTTAGACTGAGAAGTTTCATGGTGAGTATAGAGTAGTAACAAACCATCTAGTACGTGTGCTTTTATTTGGAGGAGCGTGGGTGATAGACCAAGCCCATCAGGAATTTAGTTTATAGCATTTGCAGATTCTAGCCCACTTTTAGAATCACGCCACTGTCAACCAATTTTTTCTAACTAATGTATATGAAATTGCAACTCAGGTGATACACAGTATGGTTTCACTTGGCCCCAGTACATCCAGCCAGAACAGAAAGGAATTTTAACTTCATGAGAAGGATATGTATGTGTAAGAAAAACTCCTCCTTGACAAGGCTGGGAAATGGATTATTTTGTGCTGTAGCAGTCGTATTTACAAAGGCTCTGGATTTATACAAACATGTTTTCCCCAGTTTTTTTTTGTATGAGAGCACACTATAGTAGCAAAGGACTGCTGGGTATAATTCATCAGAAACACAAAACCATGAGCTATGCTTGGGGCCTCCTAGAAAACTGAATGCTAGTTTCTTGGTATAACTGGAAATGTTGGAGCTTTTATTTGCTTCTTACTGCCAACCTGTGATCTGAATAGGGCTTTAATGAAGCTTTAGTGACTATTCATCTCAGGTGAGTTTAGTTAACTTATATTCAATGTCATATTCTTAAATCATTACATATACAGCTAGTTTCTCTGGGGGAATCCTTCTGTTCCGCCAAGGTTGATTTCTTCATTGTTCTACATCACATCCCTCTCACATTTTGACTTTGCTTCAATAATTATCCTCTTGCTTCTAGTTAGCATATAGATAGGCTCAAGCTAATCCCATCTTTAAAAAGCAAAATAAAGTCAAAACTTTCACTGGACCTAGTCATCCTTTATAGATACTTATATTTTCCTTCCCTTCAAAGTTTTATGTTATACCTGGGCCTTGCACTCAGATGTCTGCACAGACCAGGCTTTTTTGATGGAAATGAGAGAAGTGAAGCCTTGGGGAGACTATAGAAGATTGAGAGTATGTGTCTATCTACAATGACGATCCCTGCTGTGCAGAAAAGCAAAAATGCCATCTATAATGATGATCCAGATGCCAGAGCTTCTCCTTTCCCAAGAGAACCTGGAAATATGATCTAAAATGTCTTAAATGCTAAATACTACTGACTAACTGATCAAACCAAACCAAAATCAAAACCAAACACTTTGTAGATATGTTAAAATTTCCTTTGGGCTGAATCCATAGGAATCACTTGCTGGTTTGGACTAGTTTGCTGTCTTTGGAGTATTCTTGTTGTATTTACTTTTTCTCTTCTCACTCATTCTTCTAACCATTATAATATAGCATTTTATAAATTAAACTGTAAATAAAACTCCACATAAATAAAAATGCTCCTGTTAAACTCACTTGTGATCTTCTAAATACCAAACTCAGTGGTTATCTCTCTATAACATTTGATATTCAGGATGCTTCCTTTTTCCAAGTGTGATCATTTCTATTGATGTACCTGTCACTCCTAGAGACTTCCTCATTGCAAGTGCCTTCTTTTTTCCCTTGCAGACTCCTTTTCTTCTACATTTTCTTAAATATTGATATCATTAAAATTTCCATGATCTTTTATATTATTATTATTATATATTAATATATATGCAGTCTGTTGTCATCTGAATCCATCACTTCAGTTTCTATCTGTATAATAGTGTATACTTTTAAATGTGTATTTCCAACTTCTATCTCTTTTTGTGGTTTCTAAATTTATACCGAAATGCCTATTTATAGGCATCTATATTTAGCCTTTTCTCAAGCTGCTTTTGCTCAACTAAAGGTGCTTTTGTCTTCTAAATTTTGGGTGAACAACCATATGGTTTTGTCCAGGACTAAGGAATTTTCCAGGATGGAGGACTTCCAGAGCTAATACTGGTACAGTCCCAGGCGAAACAGGCAATGATTGGTCACCGTACCTTTTTCCACCTTATTCCTTTCCTCTCTTTTTAATTTCAGTTAATGCGACTACCAAAAAGTCAGTTCATCAGACGAGAAAACCGAGAATCATTCTAGACCTGTATTCCCAAAATTGGGTCCTTAGAACCTCTGTGCTGCTAATTAACAGTGAAGATTTTGAACACAACTCCTGTCCTATACCAGTGAAATATATGAAATGAAATTATATGAGGATGGGTCATTTGGACTTGTTTCCCAAGAAATGGTTAAACTCATTTAGGTTTTAAAATTCCTGTTATTGACCTTTTCCTCTTTTGTTCTGTCCCACACAATCAATAAATACGCAATGCTGTTGCTCGGTCTCATTTTTTCCCCCCATTCTTACATGTATCTCCTAGATGAGGGTAGCATCGTTTTAATGTTACGTTTGAGTAATTGTCTCCTAGCCAATTGCCTCAATTCTAGTCTCTTTTAAGAAATATCCTCTACAATGCTATTAAAGTGATTATTTTAAAAATACAATCTTAAGCACCTGGGTGGCTCAGTCAGTTGAGCTTCAGACTCTTGATTTTGGTACAGGTCATGATCTGAGGGTCCTGAGATTAAGCTCTGCTTACAATTCTCTCTCTCCCACTAGTCTCCTTCTACCCCTCTTTCCCCCTGTTTGCTTGTATGTGCACCCTCTCTCTCCCTCTAAAAAACAAACAAACAAACAAACAAACAAACAAACAGCAAATCTGAAACCTACTCAAGATCTCTCAATGGTCTCCTTTCTCCTATAGTTACAACTATTAGTAATAACTGTTACTATTATTTACATCTGTTTTGGAGCTAATTTCTCATCTGCACCCTTCACAGCACCCTTACACATTCCTGTGTATATCAATCTATGTGCTTTGGATGGAACTGGATGGAATTGTCTCTATCTTTGAGAACTAGGCATGGCCAGTCAAATAAAACTCTCTCAAAGCAACATGATTGGAAAGGCATGTCACATCATCCAAATAAGTCTGGTCTACCCAAAGCCAATGGCAGAATACTGCATGCATGAACAAAAGAAAAAGAGGCATTTTTTTTCTCATGGTCTTGAGCCTGGAATGTGGACCGGGAGACTATGAGCTTCTAAACTAAGAATGAAGCCAGCATGGAGGAGAGAAAAGTTAAAAGGTAGTCTCTGATGACATCCTTCAAGTTCTTGGGTCAATCTTGGGCTTACTATTTCTTAGCTCTAAATCCATACTACTAAGTTTATGAGACTGGGACTTCACATCCTAACTTCAGACTCTCTGGATAGCAAGCTTCCCATTGGGTTCTCCGACGTGGAGGCATGAGAGTCAAAGTGAAAGGAAGACAGAGGGGATTCTCTCCTATTCATAGCTCCTAACAGTGTGTCTCCAGCAACTGAAGATAATCCCAGCCGTAGCCTCTTACTTATTTTTATAATTAATATTTTTATTGTGGTAAAATACACTTCACATAAAATGTTCCATTTCAATTTTTAATTGTATTATTCAATAGACGTTAAAAAAACTATATAGGCATACCTTGTTTTTGTTTTTGTTTTGTACTTCACTTTTATTGCATTTCACAGATACAGTGCTTTTTATTTATTATTTATTTATTTTTTTTTAAAAGATTTTATTTATTTATTTGACAGACAGAGATCACAAGCAGGCAGAGAGAGAGAGAGAGAGAGAGAGAGAGAGAGAGAAGCAGGCTCCCTGCTGAGCAGAGAGCCCGATGCGGGACTTGATTCCAGAACCCTGAGATCATGACCTGAGCCGAAGGCTGTGGTCTAACCCACTGAGCCACCCAGGCGCCCCGATACAGTGCTTTTTTAGAAATTAAAGGTCTGTGGCAACCCTGCATTGAGCAAATCTGTCAGTGCTATTTTTCTCACATTTGCTCACTTACTGTTTTTGTGTCACGTTTTGGTCATTCTTGGAGTATTTAAGACTTTTTCATTATTCTGTTGGTTTTAGTGATCTGTGGTCAATGATCTTTTATGGTATTATTTTAATTGTTTCAGAGTTCCACAGACCACACCCATATAAGATGGTGAACTTCCTCTATAAACGTGTGTTCTGACTGCTCCACCATCTGTCCATTCCCCCATCTCTGTCTCCCTCTCCCTGGGCCTCTCTTTTCTCTCCCTCAGACACGATAGAATTGAAATTAGGCAATCAATAACCGTACAATGGCCTCTAAGTCTTCCAAGTGAAAGGAAGAGACACATGCTTCTTTCTTTAAATCAGAAGCTAGAAATGATTAAGCTTAGAGAGGAAGGCATGCCAAAAGCTCAGACAGGCCCCAAACTAGGCCTCTTATGCCAAATAGTTAGCCGCATTGTGAATGCAAAGGAAATTTCTTCTTGAAGGAAATTAAAGATACTTTCCAGTGAACACACAAATGATTAGAAGGCACAGCTTTTTTTTTTTTTTTTTTAAATTATTGCTTATTGCTGAAATGGAGAAAGTTTTAGCAGTCTCGATAGAAGATCAAACAAGATACTTATTTCTTTAAGCCAGAACCTGAGGACAGAGGTTATTTGTGTTAACTTAGCATCCCTTTTTGCTTTCACCATTAGAGTAACCAATTCCCTGAAGGGAATGCTTTTGGTTTAAACTGCTTATCATGGTCCCCGTTTTTATATCTGGACCTTGACTGGTCTAGGAATTTACATCTTTCTCTCTCTCTCTCTCTTCCTTTTTTGGTTGGTTTGCTTTTTGTTTTTGTTTGTTTGTTTTGCTTTAGCCATTTTGGATTGTGTTTCTTGTCTCCTGTGATTAAAAAAGTGTTAAATAATGCAACGTATTATTGCTTTGGCTTTTCTATCTGCCTAGACTATTGTTGCTTTCATTGGTCATGTGCAAAATTATCAATAATTCTTTGAGATTCAGTTTAAGCATTATGTTTTCTGAAGCTTTCTCTTCCATGCCTGTCTCCTAGCATCACACCAATGCCACTGTATCCTTTCAGCCAGAGTTATGTACTTCTTCCTCTTTCTTCTTAGGAAGTCTTCTGAATATTGATTTTCTTATTACATGACAGTGCCTTAGATATGAAATGAATTTTCTAATGATTTATAGGTATCTCTTTATATCTGAAATCCCTTAATGTTTTCATTTTTATATTTTACCTAATAGAGATATGATTCCCATGAACATCTGTTTCATAAAGCATATCCATTCATTGCTTAGTTGAAAACAATTTTTCTAGTGTATCTTTTTCAAAAAAAGAAAGATGCAGTGTCTTAAACATTGATACTGAAAATTTTTTTCACACTTACAAGGGTTTTTGTGTGTTATCAAAGTATAGAATTCTCCCTTTTGTATATTGCAGCTTGTTTTATTCTCCTGAGGACTTCTGCTAAATTCAATCATGAGAGCATAGGTTCCATGATTTGACTCCCTTGAACTTAACCTGTATTCTCGATTTTTATGTATCATTTTAATTTTGACTATGTTTCAAAAGATCTCAGAGCTGTTTCTAGATTTTCCATTTGTAATTCCCTCTGGAAAAAAAATCCATTGAAAGTAGATTATGAAATGAGTGCCATTTTATCAAAAACTTGATAACATATGATCCTCTATATCATCAAGGAAATGTTCTGAAGGACCTATGGATAAAGGTATGTTAAGTGAGATGTTCCTTTCTTCTTTTTTTAATTGCAAAATTACATAATTATAAACCACTGGGATCATATGTCAGTATAAGATCTCTTTAATTTTATAAATGTAAATCAAATTTGGAATATGGATCTCCAAATATGGATGGCGTTTCTGTGGCTCTGGAGTTCTGTTGAAATGTCTTGGGGCTACCCTCAACAGAGACTCTCAAGGAGTGTATCTCATCTCTGTAGAGGAAATCCACTAAAGTTGTTACAGATGCACCTATACTAGAGACACTGTTAATCAATTAGCTAATTAATTAATCAATCTACTGATTCATCAGTTCACTTTTTGAGGGCCGGTCATATGCCATGAACCAGATAGGCACTGATGGTATAGACAATGAAGAGAAAATTGTTTTATAGGATGGAATTTCAAGGAAAGTGTTATACACAGAGCCGTTGGAAAGCATTGTATCAAGGCAGCCCAGCTTTGTTTATGGGGAGGAGGGGAGGACAGGTTATATAATGAAAGCATTAGTACCAGGTTACTAAATCTCAGACCATTTAAACATTATTTTGCCAAGCCAGATGATTCATGGATGTGGCCAGGAAAGAATGAGGAAGGATAGTTTCACACTATGGAAAGTAAATCGACATGTAGAAAAGAATTCAGAAAACTAGAACAGAACAAGGTTAGTAACCTGTTAACCCTAATGTGGTCTAATTACTCTGAAAACGCCATGGATCTTCATTACAGAAAGTCATGCTAGGTATGCTTCCACTGGGAGCTGCCTCACCTGGTAGTTGTCAGCTATAGACCCTGGAGTCTCATCTGTCCTGTCAACATACGCTTGTTATTGGTAAATAATTTGATGTTGCTAAGCTTCACAGTTCTGGTGAAAATACTACCATTGCAAATGGTTAAAAAGTCTAAAATGCCCTTTTTGGAGCTTTTAGGCTATATTTGATAAGAATAGAGTCTACTCACATCATTATTTTATATTCTCTGGAGCCTGTGTTATTTGGAAATCTCATGCTATTTCAGTGCAGTCTGATTTTTTTTTTATTACTAGTGAGAGTAACGAAGTAGCATGCCAGAGTGTATGATTTTTAGAACTTTGCATTTCACAGTCCAATAAAACTAAAAAAAAAAAAAAAAAATGGAGACATGTAGGCTTAACAATATGTAATTTTAGCTTTTAAAAAAGACATTAGCAACATCTACCATCTACTTTCACTACTGCTTTAAAATAAAAATATATACATTTTATCCTTAAAATGGGCATAACTTCTGAACTTTAAAAATATGAATATACTTTACTTTTAGAAAAATTCCCTGATTGTGTCATTTTCCTAATTTTTCCACAGTTTAGAGAAGATTTTTGTACCACTGAGTATTGTGTAGGCCTGGGTTTGGGAACTAGTGATGTAAGGGATAGGGAATGGCCTTGAAATCACACGTGGGTTTGTATCTCAGTTGTGCCATTTTCTAGTTGTGTGGACTTGGTTAATGTATTTAACTTCCCTGATCCTGTCTCTTTACGTGTTGGTAAGGGATAATTACTTGCTTTGCCCCCAACAAGGTTATTAGAAGTATTTAAAGAGCTAATGCATGTGAAAAATTATTATTATTTTTTTAAAGATTTTACTTATTTATTTGATAGACAGAGATCACAAGTAGGCAGAGAAGCAGGAAGAGAAAGACAGGAGGAAGCAGGCTTCCCACCAAGCAGAGAGCCTGACGCGGGGCTCGATCCCAGGACCCTGGGATCATGACTTGAGCTGAAGGCAGAGGCTTTCACCCACTGAGCCACCAGGTACCCCTCAAGCAATAGATGTTATAAAATCTAATTTAAACAAATTTTGTTGAGGACCCTGAGGGAATTACAAATATTCTCCCCTGACCCCCACTATGAAGGGAGAAGAAAGGAAGGGAACTAAAAATTACTGAGTGCCTTTTAGATTTTAGAAACAGATGTAGCTGCTTTTAATTTCTTTTATTAATCACAACAAATGTAAATATTAGAGGGGCGCCTGGGTGGCTCAGTGGGTTAAGGCCTCTGCCTTCATCTCAAGTCATGATCCCAGGGTCGTGGGATCGAGCCCCACATCGGGTTCTCTGCTCCGGGGGACCTGCTTCCTCCTCTCTCTCTGCCTACTTGTGATCTCTGTCTGTTAAATAAATAAAATCTTTTTAAAAAAATGTAAATATTACATAATTTATTTTATTTTTTAAAGATTTGTTTGTTTATTTTAGAGAGAGAAAGAGAGTACACATGTGTGCACATGCACAAGTGAGAAGAGAGGCAGAGGGAGAGAATCTCATGCAGACTTCATGCCCAGTACAGAGCCTGATGTAGGTCTCGAACTAAACTTTGAAATCATGACCCGAGCTGAAATTAAGAGTCAGATGCTTAACTGAACCATCTGGGCGCCCCTACATATTTCAATAAACATTTTACAGCTGGAAAAAAGAATCATGAAGCTTGGAGAGTTAAACAGTTTGCCCAATCACACAGCTGATGAAAAGTAGAGTTAGGAATTTAGTCCAAAACATGTTCAACTTTCTCTAATTCATGCTCTTCTGCAAGAGAAAAATCAGCATCCTCTGTGTTGTCAAAAAGCATAATCATTCTTTTTAGCTTTTAAAACTATGAAATGTTAATTTTGGGGTTAGCTTATAGCAGTAAGGCCACAGTCAAGGACAAATTCTGTCAGTGTAGTTTATCCTTCAGGCATTAAATTCCTGGATTACATTAAGAAACCCTCTCCTTTATTATAATTTACTGCCAAATTAACTTTCTTGATGAATAATTTAACACAATTATTCACATGTACTTCAGGAAGATTCTTACAAAGAAAATTAGGCAATACCATGACATTTAAAAGAAAGTTTCCACAACTGCTTTTTGGAGCTGAAACAAAGTAATAATACAGTCTTGGGAACTAATCATATAATTTTGAACTTAGGAACCATTTCTAAAATGACAGTGTATTATTACCGAGTATAAGAATGGCATATGAAACTAATTATTGAATTACTTAAGTGCATCCATGTGCTATTTCACGTTTCTAATAATAAAGACAATGTATTTGGGGTCAGGTTCATAAAGTCTTGGAATATTTTCAAATGATTTTCTCACTTTCCCAATATATAAAGAATTTTAAGTTATAAGAAAATACACCTTATTCCTATACATTTAAGAATAAAATGACTGAATTTTATCCAGTTTCAATAAATTTTTAAAAATTATAAATCAGTTGTTTTAGTGTCATAGGAGTCTTTGAAGTCATGGCTACATTTGGTGGAACTCAGGTTTTCAAGATACTCTTTATATTTACGGTATGTTAAACATGGCAAAATAAAAAGTAGGTGGAAATTGCGAAGGGAAACCAGGTTTATGGACTCCCTACAAAAAATAGAATTTTTGCATGTGTTCTTTGTGTACCTCCCATAAATATCACAGTTAGAGAACATTCTTATTTCTTTTACATCCATCTTTTAGTATCTAGTATATTAAGGGGTACAAGGTGAACACTAGATAATTGTCCATGTCCTGGAAGGAATCTTGGTACTTGGCATCATAGAAAAATACTTTTCTGTGTCCAACTGAAGTTTCCATTTTGTAAGAATTCAGCTTCTACAAAAGTCAGTTATAAGGAATTGAAAAGAAAATAAAGGTACTATAAGCGGAGTGGTAACTTACCGATATTTAAGTTTCTTTGCTCTGAGCAATCCTTGTACATGTCTTTAACAGAAGAGAACCATCAGATGTGTATTAGATAAGAAACTAGTCCTATTAGATATCTTTTGTGGCCTCTGAAGCATCACTGGCACTATTAGGCTGAGGCACACTCTCTTTGTGAATTGTTGGGATGTAAAAATAGCAAATGTCAATGTGCTCCTTTTCTTTCTTGTTTTAACCTTCATGTGTTGATTCTGAAAAATCATTACTAAGCTATATTTGCTACCTTCGTATGGCTTCTTGGAAACCTAGACAGAGGATCTAGAGATAAGTAGCAAGCAATTTCATTCTTGACTTCCCACTGAGTTTTGCTATTGCAGCTGAAATGGTATGTGACCCCTGTACTGCCTGGTCACAGCAGGGTAACTTTAAAGGACTAGGAATTTGGCTGAAGTTAACACTTCAACCCTTGAACATTCAGGTTATTATTTATATAAGACCAAGTATACACAACAGTTATTGGCTGGGCACAGACTGATATTTTTCCCCCCTTGCCCTTTTTTTTTTCCCCGTTCAGTTTAGATAAAATTTACTTTTTGTGCAAAAATACAGTCTTAAAGTTGCTTTGCCTCAATTTATCCATTTTCCTCTGGAAATAATTTTTTTTCTGGTTATACCAACAAATCAGAACACTTTGTTATTTCTATTATATACCCTTGACTTATATTTTATCACATGAGATCCTTGAGGACAAGAAGCATGTGTTGTTCTTTGTTACTAGTATCCACAGAATCTGTATTGTATTTTGTCCTTTCTAGGTACTTGAAAAATAATGGAAAGTTAATTGTTTAATTTTTATTTCTTTGTATTTACATGAGTGCTGAATATCACCCTCTATTTCAAGCAATAACATTCACATATTATTATGATGAATAAAAACAGCAGCTAATAGTTCTTGATCATTTTATATTAAGCACTGTATTTGTGCACATGCATCACCTGGAGATCTTGTTAAAGTGCAGATTCTGATTTAGTATGCCTGGGACAGTTTCGAGATTTTGCATTTTTAACAAGTACTTAGGTGATCCTGATATTGTTGGTTAAGGACCACACAACAGTCATATAAAGTCGGTACTCGCTTTTCAGATGAGGAAATTAAAACTTGGATAGTTGAAGTAACTTGCCCAGTGTCATACAATTAGAAGTTAGCAGAGTTGGGACTCAAGACAATTTCTGTTTATTGCCAAAACTCATCCTTAAACCAGTGCTTCTAAATCTAACCTGTAAGAAAGGACCTCTTTTTCTCCTCCCTATAATGATTATAGCCCAAATATAAAGTACAGTATAAATGGATTACTAGAATTACTAGAGAAGTGAAATGCAAGCAGGTATGTTTTATTTTTAGATTTAACAAATGTAAAGTTATACTGTTAATATAAAAATTTCTAAACATTTACTCCCAGTTTCCATGTTTTTTCACAACAGATCAGTAACAATTCTATGACCCACAGTGATCCATGAGGGCACTTTGAATAGCATTGCTTTAAACTACTGTGCTATTTGGAAAAGCAGGACTTTTTTTTTTTTTTTTTCTTAAGTAATTTCTGTGACCAAGAAGGGTCTTGAACTCACAACTCCAAAATCAAGAGTCTCCTTTCTATGGACTGACCCAGCCAGGTACCCCAGGAAGGCAGGATTTTTAAAAGCACTTCCCAAATCAATGGAAATGACAGTGGTAGTTTTTTAAATTAAAAAGTATTACTTTAAAGTAGGAGAAGAATCAATGAAACAAGATGGGATTGGGAGGGAGACAAACCAAAAGTGACTCTTAATCTCACAAAACAAACTGAGGGTTGCTGGGGGGAGGGGGTTTGGGAGAAGGGGGTGGGATTATGGACATTGGGGAGGGTATGTGCTTTGGTGAGTGCTGTGAAGTGTGTAAACCTGGTGATTCACAGACCTGTACCCCTGGGGATAAAAATATATGTTTATAAAAAATAAAAAATTAAAAAAAAAGTATTACTTTATTTCCATTTAACACATAGATTTAGAAAGAGAAAGAAAGAAAGGGAAAGAAAAAAGAAAAGGAAGGAAAGAAAAGAAAAGGAAGAAAATACCAACAAGAAAAACAAATTGAAACATAATTCTACCTCTTCTGGATTTGTAAATGAAATCTTACAGATCAGTTTTAGGATATAAGTAGACTTTTGCTCTAATGAGCAAAAATGAATTGATCTTTTTTATCTTGTCTCCAATTATTTAGAAAAAGAATCTTTTCCCCAAAACTTTGCTATTTATTTCTTAATTCAATTTAATTTTTATACCTTCTGGTTTCTCTGCTAATGTGTAGTGGCATTAGGTACCTTATCCTTGGCTCTGAGTGTAGAGTCAGGCAGAGGTTATGTCAATATTTTTTCTACCATTTCATAAGAAAAATAACACTGTGTTATTTATTGATTTTTAAACATTCCTCCCTTCTTCAGCAATCTGGGAAGAAAATACAAGATAAAGCAGCACTACTTGTGAACACGTTATCCTTTTCATCCATCAGTATGGAGAATGATCTTTTTCCTTGTATCTTATTAATCTGGGATGTTTGCATATCTTTTTTAGAAGAGAATCTGCCACACTTGGGGAATTGTCTTACTCCAGAATCATTTGAAATCAATCTCTTTTTAGGGAGGATGATTAGCTTTAGTTCCTTCATGGTGTTTAAGCTTCTGTTGAAGTCCTAAGATTATTTTCTGTGACTATTGACCTAGCACCTAAGATCAGTATATTGTGTTTGACATAATCTTAGTATTTTTGTCTACCTGCTAAAGCAAGTTAAAACTTTGTTCCTTTGTTCAAAATGTTTAACCTTTTCCCCACTATGTAAAAACTACTGTATAATTGCTCTGAATCTGTAAAAAGAAGCATAGGAGTTAAAAATCTCCCAAAGGTGGCAACAATATTCTCTAGGGAAATAAATATATAATAAATTGAATAATACCCGAGATTGTACAATGATATCATAAGGGCATTTATATATCAGATATGAAGAAAGACTTAATTTTCTTATATCTTCCTTTTCAGGAGTCAACCTCATATAGCAAACCCAGACAGAGCTGGTTTGCACATTGGTTTTGTTGCTGGGAGCTCCCTGGACTTAAACAAATTGCTTAACTTAATTAATTAATTATACTTTTTGTGTTCTCAGCTATAAAATGGAACTATTAATATATCTACTTCATAGCTGCTTGGTGATTGCCTGAGAGAGCATACAACCAGAGCCTAGCATGTGTAAGACATTCAAAGGTATTCATTTCTTTCCTTTAAAGTTTACTTTTGAGAGAGACATGTGTGGAAAAGCCACAATGACAGTTTTGTATTCAGGAACAATATCTGAAATAATAATTTTGTTTAAGACTTATTCTTTATTGTTTTTGTGGTGGAGTATTTTATACCTATGTCTACATACATCTGTATCTATATTCAGCTTCATTTCACCTTATATCTTTATTGATCATCTATATCTGTCTATCTGATATATTTGTATCTATCTACCATCATTTATCAGACCATCTGTTGTTTTGATTGTTCTTCTGTCCATGGCAAGGAGGTAACATTTACTCATGTTCCAAAAACCAAATGTGCAAAGAAAATATACTTTTTGCCTCTATACCAGATAAAATCCTCCGTAACCCCACAGAATCTTAAATAGGAAGAACTTTAAACATGTCATTTAACAGTGTCACTGTTTTTTTCTGGTTAAAGTAGTCTTATGTGGATGACTTGATCTCCTTTAGGCAAATGCTTGGCTTTTCCTATTTTCTCCCCCCAATAATCTGCTTCTATGCAAGATACCATCTGGATATAGAGGGGGCTTATATGATTTGGGGTGGTGGGAGGAAAAAAAGGGTGGTATTTCCTGAATTCCCCATCTCTGTTGTGGGTAGCTGGTGGTCTGGTATTCTCTGGTCTTTTCTGAGTGAGGGTAGCAACTATGGCTAAAGCCCGTGTCTGTCCATGTTTCCTTCACTTACTACAAGCTGTGGTCCCTTCTACACACTTCTTGTTCTCTTACCAGGGTACATGGGAACCTCTAAATCATTAACATGTGCAGGCCATGAGGACAGAGGGTACTGCACAGACCTTTTTTTCTGATCTCTTTTCCTGCCAAAGTTGCACTAATCATATACCATGTTGGACATAAAAATGAGCTGGTTGCTAGACTTCTTCCAGAGGCCTTTAGCTTTCCCAGGTATGCCAACAGTGGTCATACTGATTTTTGGCCACCCTTGTATATAATTGGATAGGAATACTACCCATATGCAGCTTAGTCATGAGAAGTGGAAAAATTAGAACCTTGAAATCTACCCTTTAACATACTTTTATCTCTTATCCTCTTATTTTCCTATTGAGAGAGAGGAAGAAAGGGACCAATTCTCTATTTTTTTCTCCCTTACAAACCCAACTCCCTTTATGTCATATCTGCTACTTCCTACCATGGATTTAGGGAAGAATGGGTATCATTATAGATATATAGATATTTGATACATATTACAAATTATTCCAAAAATATTGGGATAGATAGATACATATAAGACCATCAATCTGTATCATACATACAGTATGTATCATCAAGGGTCTCTAGTATGCATAGATATTTTTTCCAAAGACTTGAAAATACATTGTCATAGGTTTTGTTTTTTTTTTCCAATAAAAGATTTGTTGGATATTACTAAAGACAAAGCAATGACCTGTGGCTGCGTAGATAAATAAAAATAAATTTCCCTACTCTTTTCTTGAACATACTGCCAAGCAAGATAATTAAGTATGTAAATCAACAATTTCATAGGATGTCTTTTTGTAATATATCTTTAATATACTTAACAGTTTCTTTAAAGCCCCTTTCTTGTAACCCCAGCAAGTGATTTATCTCCTGTTCTATTTTTATTGGCTATCTTTTCTCTTGGTAATGGATAACGTTTGCTTACATTTTGTAATTTTTATTGTATGCTTGATACTATGGGGTAAAAAAATAGTAGATACTGCAGTGAATATTTATTCTCAGAAAAAATAATACCTCTCCTTTTGTTTGGTTGCTAGTTTGGGGAGGGGATGAAACAATTTAGTATGTAGGAAAGCTGTATTGCTTTGTTGCACCGTCACTTAAATTTAGATCACAATTTGCTTCAAATTTTGAGAGCAGAATTGAGATTTTCCTTTTAGCAGGGCTTGGAGTCTGATCACGAATCAAGTGATTACTAACTGGAAACTTTCTACAGCATGGAGTTCCCTGTCTGTCTTGTTGACCAGCTCCAAGCCTTTGGAGACCCTGTAAAAGTTCAGAGTGCTGATCAGGCATTTCACTCAAATCTTGTGCTCAGGTTTTAGCTTTCAGATGGCTGCTGAAGTGCACTTCTCAGTGAAGGCTGAGTGCTTTGAGAGGGATTTCTGTGAACTCTCCTGCCTTGATCTCAATTTTTAGTGAGCTGTAATAAACATATGACAGCCTTAACACAGTTATCTTGGCAGAGTGCTATTGGGCTGGTAATACCTTAATGTGTGACACAGGATTTGGACTGAGAGAAGTGGTAACAGAAAGACCCTAGTCCACATGCTTAACGTTTAGATTGATACCGATGCATCTACTTTACCTTATAACATCATCAGGAAGACTGATCCTTAGTTTGTATACTTTCCTTTCACTTTATTTATATTTTGTGGGCAAAATTACATCATCAGGTACGATACTATCTATTATATATATTATTTCCTGACAAAATTTAATTTTTTACCGACACAAAAAATACACATTTTAACCAACACTTTCTTTATAATTGCATTTTATTTAGACTCATTGAGATTATCATTGTGTTTTGATAGCAATAGCACAAGGTATATTTATTTAAGAGGTATGTACTGTATTTCAGAGGCTGGTGTAAATGTTTTATAGGAATGATCTCTTTTAGAGCAACCCTTTGGATGTAGGAACTAATATTATGGTCATCTCATGGATAAGAATATTAGGACTTAGAGCACTTTCGTGACTTATTCAAGGTGATATGATTAGCAACTGGTGGAGCCAGAGTTCTATCAGTTTATTTGACCCTGCAGTCAGAGATGCTAATCACTCGGTTCTATTCCCTTTTTCCAGTAGAAAGAGATAAAATCATCAGTCCTAACGTGTGGAGTATCTTTTTTTGTGATCCAAAAATGAAAACAGCCCTGCTGATAGAAAATTAGAGATTTGAGCCTAAGTACTATGTTCTGCTTATTAACCTTGTATATTACACATTATCTCTTGCTAGATATTTATTTGGTGTTTGATAAAAATATATTTACTTGCTTTGTTTTTTACTGTTCTTCATTTTCTTGTTTATCACTAGCTAATCTATTTTAATCATCTAAATCTGTTCTTCTCCATATCCTTCAAGTATGAAAGAACATTCAGTCCCTTATCTCAAGATTACTTTCTCAAAATATTTAACATATTTATTTAAAAGAATTGGTTAAGAAATACAAAAATGTTTCCTTAAAATAGGATTGATAAAAATATTTTTCTCTTATTGATACACATTAATTTTACTTATTAAATATTCATGGTAAGTTGAAAAGTAAAATAGCAATCAACACATTTATATGTATTTGTATATATTTATATATGTATTTATATGTGTATATATAGTTTATATTTTCCTGAGTCCTACGTTGAAATGGCAAATCTTAGAAAAATTCTAGACGACTAGAACCTGTTTTTGTGTGTATTTGGTGTAACATTTAGCATTCAGTTACCGACTTTTTATAGGTTGCCCTCCCGAGTGATTTTTCCATATGTAACATTTTGAACCCTACACATATATTTAAGTCAGTTATTTTTAAAAATTTAATCAGATCATATCACTCTCCCATTTTCAATATTTTAATAGTTTCTCATTATGTTTAAGTATGATATCCAGAATCTTTACGTGCAAGATCTTATATCAGCTGACTTCTCTGATCTTATTCCTCAAAAATTTTATTTATTTATTTGAGAGAAAGAGCACAAGAGAGCATGAGTAGGGATAGGGGCAGTGGGAAAGGAGGGAGAGAATCTCAAGCAGACTGATTCCATTAGAGCCTAACATGGGGCTTGATTTCACAACCCTGAGATCGTGACCTGAGCCAAAATCAAGAGTCAGCTATTTAACCGACTGAGCCACCCTGGTGCGCCTGACCACATTTCTGACCTGTTTCATCCTAATGCATTCTGCTCCAGCCAACTAGTTTACTTGTTGCTAATTCAACATTATAAGAATGAGTCAGTGTCAGGAAATTCTAGATTTTCTTCCATTGTTAGGGGATGCTTGTCTCCCAGATAATCACATGGTCTGCATCCTGACTTCTTTCTTGTCTCTACTTAAATAACATCTCCTCTGTGGAAACTTTTATGATTATCTGAAGTAGTACTCTTCTTTATTTTTACATACTGTTCTTACAGTGTTGGAACCCATGCTCTTGCTAGAAGTTTTAGCTCTCTGGAAATTCCATTGGCTAGGATACTCTTTCTACCTTGAAATCAAACTTCCCTATATGGAAGAGGAACCTGGTCTTTAACTGGGGATTCCTTTCTAGCAATTGCTCAAAGTTCAGTGCTTACTGCCTAAGCTCTTTCCCAGATGGGAGGGGAGCTGAGGGTTTAATACAATGTGTTAGAAATGGAGGAATTGTTCACCTCAAGCTGAGAAAGGCTACAAATTAAAAGGGCTGAGGAGAAGGTAGCAGAGTTCAAAAACCTAACCAAAACTAAGAGGTAACAACAGCAACAAAACATATACCGAGAGGAGAGTACAAAGACATAAACATCAAAGTGGGGTAGATAAGGGTGACAACAGACAATTGAAAGTTAATGGAAGGTTGCTGAGAGAGGTTAAGTGTCAGTTATGTGGTTGTGGACCCCAAGATAAAAAGTGCCAGGAATGTGTATTATCAGGTTCAGTGTCCAGGGTTTAAAAATATTCCCATCACAATGATATTGTACAGTTTACAGATGGAGAAGGTATAACAGAAAATCATAAGCAGTTCTAGATCTATGTCAGTGTTGTGGACATGATGTTATGCTTCATGGGGGAGGTATGGTTTAACTTGGGCCTTGAGTGTTGGGGAGTAGTTGCAGGCAGGAGTGGGTGGTGAGATGGAAAAAGATGTACACAGGCCATGAAATAGTATCATCAAAACTTGAAGATAGGGACTTGGGGGAACATTTCAGAGGAATAAAAAGGGACTTTTTATCCCATCTTATTAATATCAGATTAAATTCGACTTGTATAAAATTAAGCAACTCTTAGCTGTATTTTGGTCTCTGTCCTGGGGCATATGTGAAAGTTGATACCAGATACAAAACTTGAATACCAACTTCTGTTAATTACTGAATTATCAAGAGAAATAAAAATTGTTAGAGTTTTCAGACTCTAATCACCAATTCAGTAAGCACTTGGGTATGGTTTATTTGGACAAACATTTATTGAGCTCCTATATGAAAGCTAGTATGTTCAGTGACAGGGTTATAAAGATAAGTAGGACATGGTCCCTGAAGGGGCACAGTAGCGGGAGAGACAGATAATTAAAATACAGCCTTCTACATGTACTGGTATGTGCTCACCACTATTGATATTTTCCCTACAGCTGCAGTTATTATTTAAACCAATAAGGAATTGATTGTTAAAGAAAAGCATCTCCGATTTCTAGATTTTTTTTTTGTATTTGTTTGAGCAGAAAATGTACATTTTTTAGTTTATGTTATACATATATTTAGACTTTAAAAGTGATTTATAGATATTAAGGGATATTTTATGAATTGGGCATCATTTTAAGTTAAAGAGAAATAAAGCAGCCATAATAGAATATGCTGTTAGGTATACATAAGGATTTCTTTGGCTGTTTTTTGGTTGTTGTTCCTGGTTAATGCCAGGATGTTTGCCTATCATCTCATGAGTGTTTGAGTTAGCATAAAATGAACGTATCCTCCAGGTCAATATTTCTAAGGGGTGTCAAAGTAAAAAAAAAACAATAGTAGTTTGATTTTTTGGAAGGCCTTATTTGAGAGTAGTCAATATTTTTAGAACCCTCTCAATTGAATGAATTCATATTTATATGTACAAGTAGGAATTTGATCTTAGGAACAACAATAATGAAAATCAGAAACTGTGATTCAGGGGCGCCCAGGTGGCTCAGTCATTAAGCGTCTGGCTATGGCTCAGGTCATGATCCCAGGGTTCTGGGATCCAGCCCCGCATTGGGCTCCCTGCTTCATGGGAAGCCTACTTCTTCCTCTTCCACTCCCTCTGCTTGTGTTCCCTCCCTCACTCTGTCTCTCTCTGTCAAATAAATAAATAAAATCTTAAAAAAAAACCTGATTCTATAATAATTTTCACTTTGTGTGTGATAAATTAAGGATGGGATGCCAAGTTCTTTACTTGCTTGACAAAGGCATACATATATGACGTCAATGAGATGTGATACAGGTATAGTCATGGCTTACATCCTATAGGAGAAACCACAAAATAGATTTTACTGTCACTAAGGGTTTTGTCTTCATATCTGTCTAAACAACCTATGAAGCTCATACTTTTTTCACAGAGTAAATCATTACCTAACATAACAACCTATGAAGCTCATACTTTTTTCACAGAGTAAATCATTACTTGCCACATTTACTGCTGTACTTTGCTGAAATCCACCTTGATGGACTATAAAAATGAGAATGATTTATTCTCAACATATTTTAAATGAAGCAATAATCATTGCAAGCCATGAACATACATAGGCTATTTTCTTCTGGTGAGCGTATCTCAAATGAACACAAGAGGAAGCAAAGAAATTTAGAGATGTAGCTAAGATGGGTGGAGCCACTCAAAAGGTACTAAGTGAGTATAGTGTGTTCATGTGGTACTAGGTACTGTGCATTGGGAAAGAAGGATTAGGTGAGAATTTTAAAAAGTGTCAGAGGGGAGATTAATAGTGTTGAAATTTTAAGAGGACAAGACTGAGGACAAACCACGTATCTTAATATTTGATTTTAGTTATCTGGAAGACCATACACAAAGCAGTGAGATACATTGTTGTAGAGTAGAGAGATTTCTAGGCTTTGAGTCAGGACCTAGAGGCTAATTTTATTCTAGCATTAATGTATGTTTTCAGTTAAGACAATGGGCTTTAAAAAATTGAGTTTCAGTTTTGTCCTGTAGACAATGGCCTACTCTATGTATGAGTTCTTTCAGGTCTGACTCTGTGATCCATAGGTTCTTTTTCTAGTTCCACTGAGGAAAAAACCAGAGAAACAGAATTTAGATTATAAAGTGTAGGAAGTTAGAAATAAAGATACATTTTCTGATGATGAGAGAGATTCAATATCGGGAAGTGCTTTTAAGAGAAGTCAAGATGCCACTGTTTCAGCAGATAAATGATAATGCTTGGCTTTCTGCACTGCCCAAATCACTGCCTGAAAGCAGTAGGGACGGATGATTTCCATGGGCTTCTTTCAGTGTTCTGAATCACTTCCTAGCTTGCCAGCTTTGAAGTGTTAAAGAGAACAAGGGTGGATTTTGTTCAAGATGGCAAGACAGATTTTATTCACACTATTGCAGTAGAGGAGAGAGACTTCAGCGCAAATCCACTGAAACAAGAGGTGGAAAGCTTTTTTAAATGCTGGGGGCTGCTAAAGGGAAAGTCCTGAGGAATGTTAGGATAGGGGAGGTTGGTCAGTGTGGTCAAGCCACTCTGTCACCATAGGCACCTACGCTCCCACAGAGGCCTTAGGCTTCTTGATTACATTTTCAAGGGATGACTCCTAAGTCCTTGAGAAAGACATTTCTCGGTTGTAGAAGATACATCTCTAAGGGGTAGAGAGGGGATTTACAATAGTATACTTTCTAAAGTAAATGCTCTAAGAAAGGAAGTCAGGGTCTGAAGTCAGGTTTTGGCTGGAAGAAACAGTACATTCTTTTGGCAACACTGAGCTTTCTCAGGCAGATATTTTAAGGGGCATGAGGTTGTCATCCTAGGGACCTGACCTTGAGCTGAAAGAAGCTATGGTGGAGTTTGGTCAAGTGCCCTAGTGTGTGTGAGAGAGGGAAGTAGATGCAGTCATCTGTGATGAAAATCTGTGCAGCGAGAGTGCAATTCTCAGAAGACAAACTGTAAAACTACACTGTTAGCTTTCAGGGTAAATATATTTTCCCTCTGTGGTTCAGAAGCTCCCTCATCAGAACTACAACTGTCTTCTTATATCTTAGTTTTTACCCTTGCAACTCACTTGGTTACCAAAACGATAGAAAATTAGGGAGCTGTCTTGTTAGAACTGCTGAAACACACCTTGTCTAATGCATGTCCCCACTAGGTGGCACTCTAACCACAGAACTACCGTTTTAAAAATCAATAATATCGACTTTATATATGAAAAATTCCACTTACTTTCTCTCTTAAAATTGTTTTCCCCTTACCACTCAAATGAAAAGCCTAGCTCTCAGAACACTTGAATTTTTTATATGTAGTTTTAGAAAATTGTCAAGTTCAGTTATTTTGGTGGGCATTCAATAATTTATAAGGCTTTTATACATCATATAACAAGAAGAAAAATTCAATAAATACATGGGTGGTATGAAATATTAGTTTATGTGTAGTTGGTTCAGTTTGGTGTTGTAAAGCAAATTGTACACTTTTTAGACTTTACAATGTGATGAGGTGATGTAAAAATGTTAAAGTGTTTCAAAAACGTAAGGGAGGTGTGAAGGGAAATGCTATTGCTATGAAATAAGCCAGAAAAATGGCCTTTCTGCATCCCCGTTTCTACATTTTTATGTATTTGTTGCTTATAACGGTGGGTATATTTAATGGAACTAAAGAGGTTTTAAAACACTTTCTGTAAAAACCTCTTTTAAAAATCTCAGCTCCAAAGATGGGTGATTGTCCTCTCTTGTGCTTGGTCTTTCAGGAGCCTGGCTTTCTTCGCTGATGAACAATGGATTACTTATATACGTATTTATTAGTCAATAGCAGGAAGCTTTTAAAAGTAGACTGCAAAATGGCGTTAACATTTCTAGCATGACCAAAAAGACCAGGAACCAAAACTAAATTTACGTATGGCTTAGCTTCGTTGAGCTAGGAGGAATAAAATAAGATTAAACATATAAAGTATGCATTATAAACGTGTTTCCTTTTTTAGGAATAAAACAAAAGATTTATAGCCAAATAGCAAAGCGTCCAGTATTCAGGTTTGGTTTTCAACAGGAACAACAATCCAAATTAAGAAAAGAACAAAATAGGAAATAAATGTCAAGCAATGTAGATTTTCTTTTATAAAATGGATATCTGAAAAATAGTACTTTCTGTACATTGATAAATTTCATAAGATTTTTTAAAATTGGAATAGAAATGCATCCTGAGGAGTATTATCTGATTTTAAAATATAGATTTAAAAGGCAGATAACTTAGGAAAAAAATATTCTTTGTAAAAGGATTAATTTCACCCTCCTGGAGTAAGTTACTTATCCCTCCCTCTTTGTTTTGTTAATATTTAAAATTTCTTATTAAAGTTTATAATCTCCCTGGCTAAGTCCAATGTGTGTTATATAGTAGATGTCTGATAAATGTGTGAGTAAATTGATGAATAAATATTGTATGAAGAGATACTAGCTTACACAGCTATGAAAATGAATGATTAAGTTTTATAATGTAGTTAAAAGAATAAACAATTCTTTTCCAAGTGACCAAAATGGTTTTACGATTCCTTCTTAGCTTGACTAAACTTCAGACAGCTTTCTTCCTGATTGTAGGCACCTGACTTTTTTTAGAGCATTCACTTTAAAAAAAACTTGCTATTGTCAGTTCTTTCTCTGTCTCTTAGGTATGTCTTCTCTCAGTGTTTAGCCTATTTTACAACCCAAGAGTGACTTTCTTTCTCTTGGACCTGGGAACCATCCTTTCGAAATGTAATCATCAAGAAAGATATTACCACTACCACCCACTCTCTGTGTAAGAGTAGGAGCTCAATTTAGGTAAGTGCCAATCAGCAACACTGATGGCCGGCTCCCACTGACCACCTACCTCCCCACTAGAGTCCTTCCTCCAGTACTTTTCCATTAGCTCACCCAGTGCTTAAAAACTCTCATTCCACTTTTTGTTTCATGGAATCGAGCTGAATCCCTCTACCCTATTATAGTAGTCTCGAAGTAAACCTTCCTTTGCTGTTTAATCTGTCCTGTGCAATTTTCTTTGACACTAGTTTCATTTTTAAGAATCAGATAGATATTGGAATAATAAATGTGCTATATGGGGTTACAGTGGTGGTCATTTGGAGTAGCATTTTACCTCTAATAGCTGTATCAGGGATGTTTCTGTTTTTATGACCATCACTCAAATAAAGAAATGCTGCACCCATTTCTATAATTGTTACTATTTTAGCTTCTCTCAGAGATCAAAATTATATAATACATAACTTAATTGCTCCAATAAAAACGTTACTAGAGGTCTGGTATGGGTGTGTGGGGGGATGTGGTGTGCCTTTGTGTGATGGGGTCATAGATATCATTCAGGGAGGGAAACCAGAATCTGAGGAGCATTTCCTCAGTTCCATGTCACATCTTAGGATATATCCATTCACAGTCAATATGCTTGAAATTAAGGTGGGGTCCTATTGATAGTAGATCTGTAATTGATGATTGAGGATCCAGACTTGGAAATTCCACATATGTGATCACATATGTGTTTTTGTAGTATTACTTCATTATGTTCTGAAAATATTTCTCTAAAACTTTAAAGGGTAAGTTTAATTCTGTGTTTCCGGTATTTGTTAATGGTTAACATGTGATACAGACTTTGATCAAATACTCCTCATATTCTCCCTCAATATAGCTCTACCATTCTAAAAAGAAGATCAGATAATTATGTTTCTAGAGTGACTGACTAGGAATTTATGAGTTTATGAATTTATGACTATGAATTTAGAGCGACATGACTGTGAAGGAGGAAAGGATGCTTCTCTTCCATTGCCCTGAACTTACTAGTCAAGATTGTAATATAGTTTTGTTTTGTATTTTTTTTTTAAGTCATCTTGACCTAATTTTGATGTCCTGGCTGGAGGTTGATCCTCTCTTCCTAATTGCATCCACACCCCTACCACTTCTCTTACCGGGTTTCTATACTGCAGGTCCACTATATTCCCACCCTAATTGCCCCAGAGCTAAGTCCTGATAAGTGGGGACAGGCCCTATACCCTTATCTGGGAAACTGAAATTATGCAAATTAGCCAATCCACTGGGAGCCCTACACTCCTAGATAACTGGGAGCCAGACGTACACTGCCTCTTACTACTCCAGCTTGCCTGTTCTGGGATGCAACCCTCTGTGTAACCCTGACTGGCAGGTTTTTCTACTTTGGAGCTGTAAGTAATAGTTCTGTGTTTCATCTATTCAAGTATCAATGCGTTGTGTCCTGCTGTGAACGAATTTTTAAATCTTCTAAAACGAAGGCAAAGTCAGTAAATTCTGTGCTCTCTGCTATTGCTTCCAGACCATTCCTTGGACACCAGAACCGACCCATCCTTTTCTCTTCATGACCCATGACTAAGCATGACACCTTTCGCTTTTATTTTGACAGTTGTCTGTCAGCATCTATATTTCAGTTTTACTTGATTGCAGTAAATTAAACGCATTTTATTTCCATAAGATATTCCATGTTTCCATATTATTCTAACATTGGACATTATTAAAGTATTTAATGATCAATTAAGTCTGTGATACCTTGTTCTTAGAATTCTTCAAACTCTACAACCACATTCAGTTTCAAAACACAGCCACCCCTTTCCTCACCTCCTTTCATTTGGTCAGTTTGCAGGATAAACTTTTAGATCGTGAACTGCAGAAATTGCTATCTTCAACCTTTATTTGTTCAGTTAAATTCAGTCAACACTGCTCTCTACAATATATCCTTTTTAAAAACTGAGAAGGGTGCAAAGAGATGCAAGAAGCTGTCCTTGTTTTTAAATACCTTGTAATCTGAGAGAAGAGATAGGTACACAATATACAAGACCAGGCGAGATTTACACGAGCCATGTTACGGTAAAAACCAAGAATCCGAGAGAGTGTCAGCATTTCTTTTTTTTTTTTTTTAATTTTATTTATTTATTTGACAGAGAGAGAGATATCACAAGTAGGCAGAGAGGCAGGCAGAAAGAGAGGGGGAAGCAGGCTCCCCGCCGAGCAGAGGCTCGATTCCAGGACACTGAGATCATGACCTGAGCCGAAGGCAGAGGCTTAACCCACTGAGTCACCCAGGCGCCCCTTAAGTGTCAGTATTAAAGAAAGTGTAGCTCATGCTCTCACTCTTGTTGACCTTGCTTACCTTGCTTTTTTTTTTTATACTTAATGTACCACTTAGCAGTTTATATTTTTTTATTTTCCTGGTCAGTTACCTTTTCACTTGCTTCGCTAACAATCTGGAATCCATATATTTCAGTAATACCTAACACATTTAATGCTATATTAATGGGTAGACTGGGGGTAAGTTGCCCAAGATAGCAGTTTCTAAAGATCTTTAATGTATCGTTGGAATGCCAAGGTCCCATTGGCAAGGTAAGGAGATGGAGCAAACATTGTAGATCATCAGAGATTCTCAGGGAGCGTATTATATTTGGCTGAAGGACTGTTTGATAAACGCTTTTAGTTCATGTGTTTTTGCTTGAGTAAATAAATGGCGGCCATTCTGGAAAGGAGAACTGGTCCAAGGAGCTACTGACTTTCATTTTTTTTAGTGGGAGAGGCACGATTAGGGCCCGAGTTTAACTAATTTCTTGCAACAACTAAAGTAGTTATTCTCTTAATTGTAGCTTTTCTCAGTGTGGCAGTTAGCCTTTTTTCTGAACATAGATTGAAAAAGTATTTTTAAAAATAATCTGCCTGAAGCTTTCCTTGGGAGCTTACATGCTCCATTCTAGTCCTGAATATGCTAGCTCTGCCACATTTCTCAGAATGATCAATAATGGGTGCTAAATTATTGAATCAGAGCAGAAATAAATCACTAGACTAAACTCTTTAGAAGGAGATTAACTTTTGGGAGGACTCTAAACATGAAAATCTGGTTGGTTTTATGGAGAGTAAATTTTTACTAAAGTAAAAAATGAGATACATCTGTCTGTCTGTCTATCTATCTATTTATCTACCTACATACCTACCTACCTGTCTAGATTATCTATGTCTAAACTAGTCTGACTGAATTCAGGTTGTATGTCTGCCTAAGCCTCCCAGTACCAACTTAATGATTTTAAACTCATAGCTTTCTAATTGACTATGAGCCTTATAAAAGTATTTCTATATAAACTGATGTGTTATCTGAACACCATTATCTTGAATTATCCCTAATATACATTTCAGCTCTAAACCTCTCTTGTTTAATGTAAGAAATATTTACTTATAATTTGGCTTGTTCCATACTGAATTAAATCCATATGTTCCTGTTGGCTGTTCACATGACCTATAATGGAAATGTAAAAATATGTGGCAATATCATAAAAACAGGTGGTATGCTTACATTGATATTTTATATACAACCAGCAGTTTCAGTGATTACATTTCCTGTATCCAACCTGAGCAAGAGTACAGAAAGGGATTATTGAGGGATTTAATTTTTTTTTTCTTAAAAACAAGAATAGCCAAATTTGAAAGAAGAAGAAAAATATTTACCTACAAATATTTATGGAGTATTTTTAGGTATGAGAATTTATAGTATCTTTTAAGCTGTGGCATTTAGTGCAACTAAATTAGAGTAGACTAGCATACAATACTCCTTTTTTCAAAGTTTGATCCAAACCACCTACATTACGCTAACTTAATTTGTTAAAATGAACATTCCTCACCTCAGGTATAAAAATCAGAATATGTTGGCTAGAACCCAGTATATTTTAATAAGCTTCTTTGATGATTTTTATGCATGTTAAGTTCAAGAACTAGTGCCTTCGAGGTAAGTTATGTTTATAACTCAGAAAATGCAGTAAGATTGCAAGTATACAAAGCACAGGCCAACGATTTAAGACTCTACAGGATCTGAGAGGAGACTTTAATCAAAAGAAACAGCTTTATTGACATGACATAGTAGCACGATACAAAAAAATAATAAACCAGGAAGTATAATAGGAGCAAGAATTAAAAGAAGCAAGTAGGCACAATGTATATTTTCATGCTGACTCCCACTCAAATAAAAAGTTGTATTTTCCCTGTAGTATATTGTGAAACCTCCTTCTTACGAAGATCTGGCTCACCAAGATAGACATCTGAATTGAGTGACAGAGATACTTTTTTGGCGCTGGTGTACTTAGCTTGAAAGGCTTTGGTTGATATATTGTTATGTAATGACCTTATTCAAACCAAAATTCTTTAATCTGTAACTTCTAAAGGAAAGAAGATAACATTAATACTGTCAGATGCTATTTATTTCTCAGATACTGAGGATTATAAAAGTCCCAAGAGGGAGGGGGAATAAAAATTACTTATATTTCCCATTTTAAAATACCTTTCACTTGAGAAATATATATATACTTGTTTAAAGTGAATGGTGAGCTGATCCTTATAGTGTAAATGCTTGCCTCACTGAATAGTCTAAAGATTTATTGCTGCTGCCCAATACTAAAAAGAAGTATTTTGTAGACAGTCTTAGAACAACATGTTTTGTACATAGAGGTATTAAAGTTTTTGATGGTATGGAAGTGTTGGATGATCATGAGCAAATTATTTAGGGCCATTTGTCACATTCTGCCAATTTTTGAATGGAGAGAAGAGCACTGTATCAGATTACTGGGAGTTTATGATGAGATAACAAATGAAAAACAGTTAGAACAGAGCTTAGCAATGGCAATCAATAAATGGTCATTTGTTTATCTACAAGAATATTTAAATGTTTACAACATCCAGAAGTTTCCTGTTCTGGCAGGAAACTTAAAAAAAAAAAAAGTGATTCTATTTATTTATTTATTTATTTATTTAGGAGAGAAAGGGAGAAGGAGAGAAAGCAAGCAGGGGGAGGAGCAGAGCAGAAGGGAGAAGGAGGGAGAGGAATTTCAAGCAGACTCTGCACTGAGTGCAAAGCCGAATGACAGGCTTGATCTCAGGGCCCTGATACCATGCCCTGAGCCAGAACCAAGAGTGCCCTTGCCCTGACATACAGAGATTCTGCTCCTAACAGTCAAAACCTTTTCCTTAAAAGGAAAAAACCCAAAACCAACTAGCACTATACCTTCAGAAAACATACTCATGATACTGCTGAAATGACGAAAATATTAAGAAAAGAGTTTCTGTAGCTTAGCACAATCAGATATTATTTTTCACATATAGCTGTCAAACACAAATGCTTCTGGTTGGTGGGAGGTCTCTAGGAGTCCACTACCAATATGCTTAAGAGTCTTAACCCTGAAATTGCGTCAATCGTTGCTGTTCACGTTCTGTTGGTGCAATCTAGTCATGTGGCTACAAGGGAGGGTGGAAAATACAGTCTATGCTTCGGTTCTGCCTCCCTGTGAAACGGGAAGCTCCAGTTCTTGACAGACAGCTAACCATCGTTCACACAGCTTCCACTGACACCAGATGTTTGAGTCAGTGATTCTTCTACCTTTCAAGTGATGTGGTGATTCACGGTTATGGCACTTTGGCTCTATATACACAGAAAAATGCTTTTTTTTTTTTTTTTTCCTGAGGAATCGTTTGCATTTGGTCAAACAGCTGGCTCTTTTGAGAGCAGTTCGTGAATAATTGATCCTCTTTTTGAAAGCAGGCTTGATTAATAGTGGAGAAAATATATGGATGCATGTATTAGGAAGAGGAAGCAGAAAGGGCAAAAGAAGGAAGGAAAAGCATTTCAAGGCTTTCTGACTGGCCTCTCAGTGTGTCTGAGAGTCAGTTATTTCACCTCATTTGTCATGAAACTATACCCCTCCAAATGTGTCCTGCTTAAAATCAGCACATTTTATACAACTCATGTCTGGAGAGAGGAAAACAGTCTGGGCTTTGATATAGTCATATTAATTTATAATCTCTTCTGACAGGCTAAAATCCTAAACAACATTCATCTGTATCTCTGACTACTCTCGAAATAGAAAGAATGATTCAAACTCTGTATCATCTTAATAGGTTTATTTTTAGAAATTACTCTGTTAAAACAGATTCATTGGCTTTAATTTGACAGAGGAACCAACCTCTTCTAAACCAAAAATAGCTTTTTCTAGTTTCAGTTCTGGTGTGTTTCCCCAACCCAGACTCTATCTTAGCCCACTTTCATGTACAGAATTGTCTCTTACTGCTCTTTGCCCATCTCTTGTATATACATGTGTATAATAAATGCGTATTTAATTGAGTCCTATTCCTTCAGGACAGGCCACCACTATATACTAGAAGTCTAGACAAACTCAAATCTTTCATCTGAAGATATACTCTCTTCCCTTGTTTTCTAGGTACTTCTGAGCTACTGCCCACCTGTTCTAAACTATATCCATCCCTTGCATTTACTCGGCCAGTTGACACTCAGATGCCTTTTATCTCTTGCTGCAGAATGTGCAACAAAAAGGACACAGTCTGAATGGCACTTCATCATACATTCTAGCAGTAGCTCAGAAAAGCAATAACATCAACAACCTTAAAAAAAAGTTACTGTGTCATTATCGATGTTCTCACCCATAAAATCAGAACAGCAGCATCTGTCAGATGCAGCTTTTGATAAACATAAGGAGAAATAAATAGGAGGTGGTTAGCCCAGTGCGTGGCACTAAGTTCTCATTGTAAAATTATTATTGTTATTATAAATGTTACTAAAATTAATTTTAATTTCTTGGGTGCTTATTTGTCCCATGTGTTGTACCTCTTCCTTCTTCCACTTCTGTCATTCACTGCTTCAGCTTTCCGTCATGTGTCCATGAACCAAGGGAGCCCTGGCATTCCTCATGAGGTTCGGGCTTGCATTTCCAGCTTTCTTGATCTAACAAGTGAACCTCTATGGTGAGGTTTTCTGTAGGTATTTCTGCACCACACACTAAATTTCTTTTCTCATTTAATTCTTATCATAATGCTGTGTTGTGTGCTATTCTTATTCCCATTTTAATGATGAGGAAACACTGAAACCCAGCAAAACACCCTCTCTCTAGGAACTCAAGATTATTCGTCCTCCTTTATGCCAAGTAGTTTTACCTTTCCTCATTCTTTCCATTTTCATATTTTGTGATTTGGGGTTATAAATGCTAAATTTTTTTTAAAAGATGGATTTGCATTTCTGACCTAGGTATTTGATTTCTTATGATATTTGAGAGGAGAAGGGGTAGATATTTTTGTATTATACCATCATAAATCTGGATATACCATAGCTGAACTTTCAGAAGTATTGTTATAGTTATTGAGACTACTGGAATGGTTACTTAGAAAATTTGAATGAGGTAGCCTGAAGTGAGTCACAATTCAAAAAGAGGCATATCTCAAGATAGATTTAATAGACTCTGTACAATGAATGGAAAGACGTAGTGAAGTAGGGAAAGTGTAGACTTTGTTGTCACACTGACCTAGGTTAAAATTCCAGCGGCCACCCACAGACATTTGTGTTGTGTAGTAAGTTATTTTATCTCAGAGACTTGGTTCAGTAGAGGTTAGTTTCCCTTCATTCTGTACTCCACTTCAAAATTACATAGGCTTAATACCTTGGACGTGGCCTTTTAACTGTATTATGGGTACAATCATCCGCACCTGCACATAATTAAGGTTCTTGCTGAAAGTTATTTAGCTGGTGATAGAGGTTGCTTCGTAGATTAGTTGTTCTTAAATGTTCTTCATACCACCTGCTGGATTTTATGGGTTGAATGGAGTGGTGATTTGAATTTTGATATTTATGCACAATTTCCACACATAGACCATGATTAGTTACATTCATTTAATAGGCACTTAGCAAATGCCCTTGTGAAAGTGAGAAAATATGGGCGATTGCTCAGTATATTTCAAACTCTGTAAGAACCTTGGCAATGCTGATGAATAATTAATCAGCTAATTGTTGCCCTGTTCAGTGTTCTCCATTTGGAAGTGAGATGAGTTACTTTATACATAGTGATAGGCATTCAAAGTCCTATTTCAGTTTAGGAGTATAGATGTGAATTGTTTTTGCTGCACAGCTTACGGGCAGAGATTGCTTGTGCAGAACCTCTGACCTCTAAAAATCACCTCTTTGGCATGAAGACTTTTTGTATTTATCTATATCCTCTATCCATTTATTATGTGTACATCTGTATTGGATCTTTACTAATTTCGAATGTATTGATTTTTTCCTTTTGTCTCAAATGTATATACTTAATGTCTTTATGTTAAAAGGTTATCATTTAGTAAAATGAAAAAAATCCAGTAATCTTTAGCATTACTGATATTTTTATTTTGTCTACAATCAGCACAGGCTTATTCTTCGGGAAGCTTTTCTATCTGGTGGCGTGTTTCTCTTTGCAGATTTAAGCTTTGGAGTTTTATTTCTTTTTTAAATTTCCAGATTGCTTAGGCATGATACCCTTTTTGATGAACTTGTACAGGAGATTTGGGTGGGCTAACATCTGCAACACAAATCTGGATCTAGCCAAGTGAAACCAATTTAGACTTACTAAATTGCTGCAGCATTCCAGGGGCCCTGATTAAAAGCTCCTCCAGTCCACGAGTTGAATAATCTCATTGCCACTTCAGGACACTGGATGTTTTATGTTATCTCTAGTGGAGTCCTTTCAGATTAAACATAATCCTATTAAGCAATGTTGCTGGCTTTTGGGGCTATATACTCTTGGCAACAGTAATGTTCTACAGTTATTTGGGCTTGTATTTCCTAATTCTTCATCCTTGATAGCTGGCACATGCTAGCAGTAAGCTTACATGCAGTAGATGGGTGGGCTCTTCATTAGTAGCACTGATTAAGTTGTCATAAAATATCTATAACCTAAATGTCCTCAGGCTACATCACACTTAAACCTAAATTTCCTTAGTTCAAAGTCCAGTCTATTCAAAAAGTACCTATTCCTCCTCCCTTCTAGCCACTGCAACGTTCCTGAGTCCCAAAGTGGTGTCCTATGTGTCCTGACAAATCAGTCCTGATTTTCATCCACTGCACTGTTTGGCTTATGAGGAGTGTAGACTCTACTTTGCCCACCTGAAGTGTTACCACTAATAAAGTTAGGTGAGATCATCACCATTATTCTGGTATTTCTTCAGTAGAAATAAAGATCTTGGTCAGTGTTGCCCTCAAATCAGCCAGAATTATAATTGTATTATAGTTCCAGGCCTGGTTTAGGAGTCTGCATATAATCACTCATTATGAAAATTCTATGAGGGATGTATTACAATTACTCTTATTTGAAGTTGGGAAGACTTGAGGCCTAGGACAGTTAAGTAGTTAACTCAAGGGGTACGTGGAGTCAAATGGGTTCAGTTTATACTCAGTCCAGCTACCAGATCTGGGCCTGAAGGCTGTTTTGTTATTATCTCTTTCAGCCAAAGTTGTCCTCATCTGTAAAATGCAATTTCTAAGAGTCCTTGTCTCCTTTAGTTGTTGAAGATTAAATGAGATAATTTATGTCAAGTGCATACTGAATTGTAGCTACTATTGGCTGTCATTATTTTTCTGCTAAAATAAGTTTAAATTGAATTTTAGAAAAATATCTTCTTTCAAATCATTATATTTATTGGATGAACTGTCTCCAAAACTATAAATCAACAAGAACTTCCAATTCTTTCTGAAGTTTTGTTTTGTTTTTGTTTGCTTTGTTTTGTTCAGTGGCTTAATATTTCTCATTTTGAAAAGTGAAGTCAAGGTTAAAAGCTTAGAACACATTAGCACAGTGCTTATCATCCATTTCTGCTATAAATAAAGAGCTGGCCAGTCAGAGGACAGTCAAGTTGTTATACCTGACATTTGTATTAAGTGCTTTCTGTGTGCCTGCATCTGTGGTAAATGCTTATAGGTATTATTTCTTTGAATTCTTATGACCGTTGTACATAAGAGATATTATTATTCTCCCTGTTTTATCAAAGAAAAACTGAAGCATATGAAAATTAAGTAATTCACCCCTAATTTGCCCAGCTGTTGAATGATAGGGCAAGGATTCTAATCCAGACACTCTGACCCTAGATGCTACCCTTACCCATTACTTGTTACCACTTTCGGTGTTCCTAGGCATTGAAGAAATATTCCATTGGCTAGAATTAATTTTGTGTCCTGACCCTGGGGACTCCTGGGGGAAACCTCTAACCACCCTTAAAACTCTATGGGCTATGGGAATAGTTTGGCCAACAGGCGGTGAGCAGAAAGCAAGAAAAGGTTGGTGCAATGCTATTGGCCAGACAACACAGGAGAACTTGCTTGTATCTAAGGGGAAAAAAAAGTAGAGAATTTCTTCATGGTTTTACCTTGTCTAGGTGTCTGGAGAGCTCAGTGACACTTGCATAGACTACATCAAGGGGAAAAAAATACCACTTTTCTCAGGGGCATTTAGTTATTTATGTATTTGTAAAAATGGAAGCCCCCGGCATTAAGACTTATTGAAGTTTTCTTCTTGGAAATGTAGCATATTCAGATCCTTTTGTTCATACTGCCTCTTTGAACTTTGTATTATCGACATCCCCAAGTCACAATAGCTGTGGATTCTGTCTTGTGAAATAGCTTTCACACTAATGCAAGTCAGCATTTGTCTAGGACAAATGCTGCATCTTGCTCCACAATTGCTTATGTATATAAATTTATTTCCTAGGAAAGGTTTTCCTCTCATTCCTCTATTTTATTTTTCAGTTGGAGAATCAGCTGCAGCACATTTCTGATCTGAAGCTGCTGTTGTTGTTTTTGAAGACTATCTACCAACACTGGAGTGAGAATTGTAAGTTTGTCATGTACCTTCAAGTTCATCTTTCCTTAGCTTTTGAATTTCTAGGTTGCGAGAGTATTTCTTTCTCTCACGTGTTTATCCAGTGGGATATTCCTCTAGTATTTCATTTCCTTGGTTTTCTCCTTTTTTGAAAAAGGATCAGTGATATTTCTCTTTTTCTTCTGGGCCCCGAGATCTTCTTTTTTCTTTCATATATGTGTAGCCTGTTTTCTGAGATCTCAATCTAAGGAAGCTGTTCTTTCTCTGTCCTAATTAACTTGCATGTCATTACTTTTCTTGCTGGTTGTGTTCCAATAATAAGACAGAGCACATTTTAAAAACTAACTGGGTTTCTTTAGGACATTTTTGACTAATGAGAATTTTCTCCTAAATCTCCTAAATAATCCTCCTAAATTCTCCTTATTAAAATTGAAGTAAAAGGTATATACATTGAGATTAACAGATTTTACATGTACACATTGGTGAGTTTTAACAAATGATTCCACTGTATCACATTAAGATATCAAACATTTCCAGTATCCCAGAAAGTTCCCTGGTGTCAACTTTCCAAGCAAGTTCTATAACCACGGATGAGAAAGATTCTGATTTCCTTATCATAGATTAGTTTTGTCTATTCTTGAACTTCATAAATGTGCAGTCATACAGTATGGACTCACTTATGTCTGGCTTCTTTTGCTCAGTATACTAGTTTTGAGATTAATTTATGTTTGTTTTATGTATTATTTATTTTTTCAGAGAGTGGGGAGGGGCAAAGGGAGAGAGAGAATCTTAAGCAGGCTCCAAGCCCACCCAGCAGGGCTCAGTCTCACAACCCTGAGATCATGACCTGAGCAAAAATCAGGAGTCTGAAGCTCAACTGATTGAGCCACCCAGGTGCCCCTCTTTCTTTCTTTTTAAATTAAAGAATAGCATTCTGTTGAGTGAATATACCATGAATTTACTACAGTTTGTTGTTACCATTTGTGTTTTGTTCTATTTTTTTGGCAATTATGAATAAAGTTGCAATACGCGTTTTTGTAGAAAGCTTTTGGGGACACGTGTTTTCTACAGAAAACTCCTGCTTCTACCTCTGCTGTGTTCACTCTCTCGCTGCGTCTTTCTCTGTCAAATAAATAAATAAAAATATTTTTTAAAAGAAATTTAAAATAAATAAATAAATAGGTCTGGGTTAGTTTTTTTTTTTAATCTAAAAATGTACAGATATGGTAGATAATTTTAATGTTCTTCTTAGTCACTATTATAGATTTGTTACTGTAAGTTGGGGGAAAGCCTTATTAAAATTAAAGAAAAACCCATTTTTGGAACTTTGTTTTAATTAGATGTACTATGCAGAAAAGTTTAAGTAAATGTTATTGTGCAGAAAGTAAATCTTACTGAAAGCTATCCCACAGTCTTGAGTATCATCATACTTCTAGCATATTAGAAATTCCATTTTGTAGTTTTCTATTAATTGATAACTAACATGAGGTTGACAATATTATGTAACACTAACTTCCATATTAAATAGTCTGACATGCTTAAATGTTTAAAATGCTTAAATATCAAAAAATTAAACATCAAGATTATCAGGTTTTTTCTGTCTTACAAATAGGTTGGTACAGAAAGATTTAGATGTTCATTTATAGAGATGAACAACATTGATTCATAATCATTCGTATCTGTTCCCCCACAAATTTTTATATTTAGAAGTACCACAGGTTCATAATCCTGTCTCATGATCATATCCACAAATATGCTTTGGAATTAGTTGTAGTAGTTTAATTTCTCATACTGTTGACATTCTGTTTTCCGAAATTCTCAGGGGAGCTTCTTTTCGTTGGCCTGATAAAAAAAAATCCATTTCCACTTGCTGCAACCAATTTTAATTTTTATGGGCTCTCCTAAAAAATATATGAAACAAAGATGTTAAGTCAGAATGTCTTCACTGAATTTGTATTTGCTAATTTGAAGTTTAGGAGAGTTCTGTCAGTGCAACCTAGAGTTATTTGTACTATAAAGCAATTTACATCCCTTCCACTGGCCTTTCTTTGAGTTCTACCACTTAAATAATTCCCAGTTGTGGTTTTTTTTTTTTTTTCCTCTAATGATCTGGAGGTTAATAATTTCACTGAAACAATGCAACCAAGGGAAGTGTGAAAGGAAGTCTTTAAGGCTCTAGATACTTTTGATGTTCTTTTCATATGTGAGTTACTTAAAAGAAAGAGTCATTGAAAATTTTTTTAGAGTATGCTGGTGATTACCTGAGTAGGATGACGAAGAAGAGCAAAGAATAGCGATAATCCGCAAGCTTTTGGTTTATTCTATGTCAGGAAGAGAATTCTTAGATGCTCATTGCTAGAGAGTCTCAATAGAAAAATGGGACAAAATAATTACTGACTTGTATAGTAGCAAGGGCTCAAGTTATGAAGCATGTAAGAATAAAGATGAAAAGGATGGACTTGCCCATTTGAATAAAGGTAATGAGAAACAAGAAATTAGAAACAAAAGAGGAAGCCATTAAAAACTGATAATGAGGGGCACCTGGGTGGCTCAGTGGGTTAAAGCCTCTGCCTTTGGCTCAGGTCATGATCCCAGGATTCTGGGATAGAGCCCTGCATTGGGCTCTCTGCTCAGCAGGGAGCCTGCTTCCTCCTCTCTCTGCCTGCTTCTCTGCCTACCTGTGATCTCTGTCATATAAATAAATAAAAATCTTTAAAAAAACGCAAAAAACTGATAATGATTTTATTCTTGAATGTTTTATAAACATCTTTGTATCAGTGTTTACATTGGATCCTCACAATCCTGTGAAACTAAGCTCAAAGTGTTATTTCATTTTTAAAATCAAGAAATCTGAGAGCTAAACAGTTTAGGTCATTTGTCCAAGCTCACACACTTACAATGTGGTAGATACACCACTAGAATTGATGTTTTTCTTTTGCCTTCTTAAGTGTTCCCTTACATGACCTAGACATATGTGTTTTCTAAATATTTGGTGATTGATGTTAAAATACTATGTTAGCTCTTCAGAATATATAGGAATGAGATTATCTAGATAATGAATTTATACTATACTGTATATTCTGAAAAAATAATTTGTTACATTAAATTTTAATTTTCATGGGAAAATAGTATAAATAAAATTTTAAAAACTTTTTTAGTAATGGGTAGTTATCATTATGTATTAGTTATTGTAGTGCTATAACTATATATAGACATATTGAGATATTGGACTGAATGAATCCCAAATATAAAACAACCTATATGATTTAAATTATATTAAGAACTGGTATAATACTGCCCATCCATTTTTAAAGGTAACAATTGCTAAACATTTGAATAGTGGATAATTCAGTAGGAAATAGATCCACTAGCATTTACTTATACTAGCATTTCCCTACTCATGGCAATTGTCCACTTTCCTTTTGAAAATAACAGTATAGGGGTGCCTTGGTGGCTCAGTCTGTTAAACATATGCCTTCAGCTTGGGTCATGATCCTAAGATCCTGGGATCAGATGAGCCCCACACTAGCCTCATGCTCAGTGAGAAGCCTGCTTCTCCCTCTCCCTCTCGTACTCCCCCTGCTTGTGATCCCTCTCTCTCTCTCTCTGCCAAATAAACAAATGCTTTTAAAAACCCCAGAAAATAACAAACTAATGTTTCTCAAAGCATGTTATTTCTCACAAAAGGAATTTTAGTATAACTGTTTCAGTGCTACTCTTTGTCAATTACTTCATGCTTTATATCTTTTGAGCAAAATTTCTAGGCAGAATGCAGAAAGACAGACTAGAAGCTTATTGTTTATACTTCATGTGATGATGTGTATCAGCTCCAAGAAATGGACTAGTGCTACTTTGTTAGTCTTTGCTCACTGAGAGGTAAAACTCTTGGGGTCATCTTGATCCACAGAATTAGTATTCTTTCATGTGCCTTAACTGAGGAGGATTTTCAGGCAGTTAGTTCCCACAGAATTGTTGGGTAGACATTGTGTGTAGTTGTGGTATGTGGCAACAAGGAGAGATGCAGGACTGTCCTTAAGAGGAATCTGGGTTTGAACATAGTTTGGGGGCAAATTGTATTGTCAAGAAATAAGGGCTCTTGGGGCGCCTGGGTGGCTCAGTGGGTTAAAGCCTCTGCCTTCGGCTCAGGTCATGATCCCAGGGTCCTGGGATTGAGCCCCGTATCGGGCTCTCTGCTTGGCAGGGAGCCTGCTTCCTCCCCCCTCTCTCTCTGCCTGCCTCTCTGCCTACTTGTGATCTCTGTCTGTCAAATAAATAAATAAAATCTTAAAAAAAAAAAAAAAGAAATAAGGGCTCTTGCTTTGAATGTTTAAATGGACCTTATCGAAAAACCAAGGATAATGCAAATGAGCCAGAAGAGGAGAAGCAGGAGGCAAAAATCCTGGACAGGCATACACGGTCGTGTTTGTGAGTAGTTATCTTGTGCTTTTGTGGATTAGGCTGGTCAGATTTTAAAAAATAGGTGGTTATTATGCAGCCATCAAAAACATTTTATAAATTTTCTGTTATTTGATGTACTATTTGTCATGCAGCTGACAAAGCGTCTGGCATGTAATAAGAATAATAAACTGATTAGCAGTTAAAAAAAAAATTAGGTGGTTCAGACAGAAACACATGCTGAAGGTGTCCCGAAGGAAAGTTGATATTTTATGATAATAATTTAAATGTGTGACTATATCATCATGCCCTTTTCTATTCATGTCAGAATTTCAATTATTAGCTGAGTCCCTTATTCTCAGTATAGCTGTGTCCTCAGGAAAATATTTTGATAATTTTTTATAGGCCAAGAATATCATTTATTTGGTTATTTTAAAATTTTGTTTTTAATTATTTGTTTGTTTTAATTTAGTTGAATACTATACATAGATAAGACCAAAATCTGTTTTAGAGGTGTTAATATGCTCTTGCCTTTTCAAAATGATTAGTAATCTTTATTAAATACTGGAGGGCATCTATGTTTACATTTATGCTAGAAATTCCATTCACTCACTGTGGATCAATTTTATCATCTTTGTAACAAGATAGTAAAATTTAGCAAGGAAGGATACTTCAGTTTGCCTGAATAGTGTCCTGGACAACGTTAGGAGATAGACTCTAATTTCATCTAGAAATGTTTCAGTTGTGTTTATATGATAGGATTCAATATGGCAACCCATTTCATAGCACACCTTTCACATCTGCACTCTAGCTGTGATTTATTTGGTTGTCCATTAAAGGGGATGTTTTCTCTAAAATTTCTATCAGCTAGTAAGTGAAGAGATAACTCCATAAGAGAAAGATTAACAAGTATGAACTCTTATGATTTTTAATTGCTGATATTCTAGGACCAGGTTGTTGCTTGGTATGTACGCTTAGCACTTCTGGGCTCCCAGCCCCAGGCTCTCAGTCTAATTACCTGGATAACGGTGGGAGCAACTACACCAGTTTCTCATTTTCTGTGTCCTTGTAAGGGGAGGGGCATCAGGGCGGCTCAGTTTGTTAAGTGACTGCCTCCAGCTCCGGTCATGATCCCATTGTTCTGGGATAGAGCCTTCCCCCTCCCCTGCCCCCAGTTGGGCTCCCTGTTCAGCAGGGAGTCTACTTATCCCTCTGGCTCTCTTGTTCTTGCTTGCTCTCTCTCTCAAATAAATAAATAAAATCTTTTAAAAAATGCAGGAGGGAATGATTTGTCCAAAGTGTCTGCAACAGTCCTAGCATACTGAAAGCTTATATACTTCTGTGCTTCCTTGTTGGTGCAGTATTTTTCTCTGTGCTTTTTACCCATTCAAATGGAAATACACTGATTCTTCTAAAAGAGAATATTTAGAGCAATAACTTTAGAACTCATATATACTTAAAATTTTTAAAGGGACATATATCCTTAAAATAAAGATAAAAACAAGAATTGAATAATGATCACATAATGAAAGTGATTTTTAAGAACTTTTAGAATGTATTTAGCAATCTGGGCTTTTCTATCTTTAAATTTCTTACTATAGAGGAGGAAAAAAGCATATATGTCTGGATTTCAGTGATAAAAATACTTCTAGTTCCTTTTCCACTTCTCATCTAACACTAAAATTAGATTTATTATCATAAAAAATATTTTTTTAAAGTCTGCTATTCCATGAAATCTCCCAAGGTATTCTCAGATGATGTATTTGTTTACTGCAAATTTCTAATGAGGGTATATCAGAATAGCATCAGCTATCCAAAAAAGCATCTCAACTAAAATGAATATTAACATCTTTTTAACTAAGTATACGAAATGTTTTTTGTCTTTGAGGTTTAGCCAGAATAACTATTTTTGGAAAAACCTCAAAAGACAGTTTTTAAATACTGGCACAAGACATGCAACTCCATTTCAAATATATGGTAACAAGGAAGCAGATTGTCATAATATTAGTCAAATCTCAGGGGGAAATAACTCTTTTCATTATAGATTTTACATCACTATTTTATGGTTTTTAATTGTCATGCTGCAGATTAAGAGTAGGCAAACACTATGAAATATAATATTTGATGGTTTGGATTTGAATTTTAATGGGTTTAAAAGGCTGTACAAAAGGGTTTTTGCATCAGTAATGGCAGCATAATGGACTGGGTGCATAGGCTAGCCACATAACATGAAGTAGTAAATGCTAATAATATCACACATCATATTTAACTTTAGCTCATGTTAACCTTGATGGTTGTGCTCAGAGCCCTGGGAAAAATCAACTCTTGTTTTTTGATTTCTTCCTCTTAACAACGTTTGGAAGTTGAAATATAACTTAAATGGTAGATGGTCTGTTATTTGCCAAAAAGTGTCTAGAGTCAATAAAAATAGTATGGATAGGCTAGAAATTAAATCATACAGTGCTTATTAATTTTCTTTTACTACCCGATATTATTTAATCCCAAAGAACACTTAAATAAAATAAAATAAAATAAAATAAAATAGTATGGAGATAAATTTAAAGTGAATGATCAGATAAGGAATGGGGAGAAATAAACATTTTATTAAGGTTATCTTTGGTTAATATATAAGTAGCACAACTGGGGCAGTTTATTGATCTGTCTCCAAAGAATGGGAGATAAATATGTTTGTTTTGATTTGTTACATTTTTTCCTAGACTTTAAGATTTAGGAGGGCAGATATTACATGTGCCTTCTTCACTAAGGGTGTACAGAAGTCACTCAAATATGTTTACATTTACTTTTGTCATACGGTCCTGTAGAATCAACAAACTAGGAGCCACACATTTTTACCATTATCATTGCAATCAGTGTCATTAGATCATGAGATTTAAAAAGAAAATGGTCTTAGTGCTGAGGCATAGAATCTATCTTGCTCATCATTCTTGACCTTAAGGTTTCTTCTTTTATAGTGGGAACATGAGACAAATGAATATGATCAAACAGACAATATTCAAACCCATTATATAAAAATCAGAGATAAAAAGCTCACAGTCTAATCCAAATATAAGAGTAAATTTTGTGCATGTAGAAAGAAAATCTTTTTTAAGAAAACACAGACTTCCTGGAAAATATTTATACAGGAGTTACATAAAATTTAGACTCTATTGAATGGTGAAGAAAATAGCCAGCATGCACTTGAGTGAAATATTGGAAGAAGCGAAGAACAGCTGATTTTTGTGCAAATTGGAAAAACATGTATTACCTACTTATGTGAATTATATAAAGAAAACTGGGACTGAGTTTGGTCTCCACACTCCAAAGCAGGTGAACACTGTGTTCCACAGAGAGATGAGAAAGCTGGTCTGTCTTTCTCCGGGCTACTCATTTTAATCTCTGGTTTCAGTTAATAACAATCATGGCAATGAACAATTTCAGTCTATTTCAGTCTGGATATTGCAGTGTTAAAGCAAAATACAGTATTAGGGAAACCATGTGGACTTGGTTGGAATATAAGTATGGAAATTCTAGCTTTCCTAATATGATGATACTGGTTATTATGAATTTCAGAATGACACATGTATCCGTATAGATACATTAAAATGATAAATTTGATTGTAATTCCCAATGCAGAGCTCATACATCAGCCCTTGGCCATCATAGGACATTACAGATGTGAATTAGACCCCCAGAGTTACTATGTAAATGACTGTCACAGCAGTACTACAGAGATGATGCCCGAGTATATTTCAGTATAGTAAAAGACCATTTCAGTGATTTTTCTCCCACAGAACTAGACACACCACAAAAGCTCAGATGCTAACATTATTAGAAATGAGTTTGAAATAAGATGCAGCAAAGAACAATAAGCATGCTTCAAAGGTGGTTGCACTTGCAAAGTGAAACTAAATATTAATGTCAATAAATTGATGTAATAGAAATTGCAGTGTTTTCTGGTTCCTTTCTGCTTCATTGCAAACATTAAGGGAAAAAGTGTTCCTAGAAAAACAAAATATTCTGAAAACATTTTGGAAATGGTATGATTTTATCTGTTGCTGGAAGATTGCAACTTAGGAGGGAATAAAGTAGTCTTCATAAGAAGAGAGATGGTATGTTACAGAGTATCTAACATCTTTAAAAGGAGAAGTAATTTAAGTACTTCACTTCTATTTTCCCATTGATCTGGTTTTTATTACAACCTACTTTTGGCTATTTTACAAATAGCTAAATGGTGACCTTGGCACAGAAATTCTAACATTCTTGTAAGTGTTTAACTGTAATTCTAACCCCAGTTCAATATGCCTAACCTCTTTATCGCTAGTGAAACAAGTAAAAATACAAGAAAATGTACAGACCATTAGCACTATTCTAATTGTTCTTACATTTCCAGGAGACATCAAATTCTTAATGAATTTCCAGAGTTTCAGAGCAAATACTTTAATAGAATATTAACATAAGGAGAACAGACTGATCCTTTGGTCAATTGTTAAATTATGTCTTCTTGAGTTTTAGTAATGCAGTATGACATATTTTGTGACTATTTCCTCAAGACAAGTATCCTAAGTTATTCAAATAAAGGCAAGTCTGAGAGAAGTTCCTGTGACAGTGCCTTCTTGTATCTGGACATCAGGAACAAAGGAGAAGTGATTGAATTCTCTACCTACCGCCTTGTTTTGGGGTGGTTTATTAGTTTCCTGGGGCTGGCATAACAAGATGTTAAAAACTGGGTGGCTTAAAGTAACAAATTTATTCTCTCATGCTTCTGGAGGCTAGAAGTCTGGAATCAAAGTATTGATAAGACTGGTCGGTTCTAGAAGCTCTGGGGAAGAATCTCTTCCATGCCTGTTTCTGGTGGTTCCTTGGCAGTCTGTATCTTTCCTTGGCATCCCTTCAATCACCACTCCAGTTTCCATCTGTTTTCATATGGTGTTCTGTCGCATGTCTCTCTGCGTTTTCAAATGACCTTCTTATAAGGATACCAATCATTGAATTTGGGGCCGACCTCAATCCAGTATGACCTCATCTTAATTAATTACATCTTCAAAGACCCTTTTTCTCAATGAGGTCTCATTCTGAGGTTCCTGGTAGACATGAATTTTGAGGACATTAATCAACCTCATGCTGAGAGGGGTAACATTAAGTTAAATTTGTCTTACCTTGATGGAGTTTTGAGGTAGATATTGTTAGTGTTCACCAAATGTCACCAGCTCTCCTCACCTTTCTGTTCTTACAGGGTACATTTCCTGGCCCCTTTGCATGATGGGACTGTGTGACTGGTCCTTCTCAATAGCTTGTGACTGGGAATGATCAGAATTACTTTATGTCTTGACTACTTAGGAGCTGGTGTGATAGTCTGGTGAAGTCTGAAACCAGAAGTTGAGAAGGAAATGCACAACATCAAATTGTCTGAGTAGTGGACTTCATCTGAGTGAGAGATTTAAAAAAAACCTTTAGTTATGCCACTGTGATTTTGGTGGCATTTGTTACTAAGCAAATTAGCGACAAATAGTAACCTAAATGTTTTCAACTTCCAAAACATCTTTGAATATAAGTATGTAGATCACAAATTAATCAGTAATCTGAAATTGAAACATGTATTGTCTTAAGCTCAAAGTTTTTTATTTCAGACATTAAATTTCTCCTTTTCTAGAAAAGACAATTCCATTCATAATTATTTGTTGAATACATTTATATTGAGGACTGCCTACACATATATATTTAGAAAATGTTTTGTTTTATGTTATCATTGACATTGCAACATGGACAAATAAAGCTGAAGATTGGTGTTGAACTCTTTTAAAAGCTATTTGTGTTAAGAGAGTTATGACATATATTTTTGTCATTTAACTATTGTAAAAATCCCAGTGGTACCACATTGGCAGGAAATAAGACTTTTAAAAATGGTGTTTCTGTATCAAACAAAAATTTGTTGGGAGCTGCGCTTTAAATGCTGGAACTTAGCTTCAAAGGAAAAGCTTTTATTATTGAAAATAAAAATGGTAATCCATAGACACTCTTACATTGGTTGCAAAGAATGCTGTGACATTTCAGACATATGTTCAACTTCCAACTCCATAATGAGTTTATTTTGAGTCTATTTATATACAGTTCATTTGAAGGGCAAAAACGAGAAGTTATAAACAAATGGCAGGGGTCCAAAACTGATGTCAGTTAAGCAATGATTTTATGTGTAATGCAACCCCCTGCTGGGATGTCTGAAGCTCTTTCTAGAATGTTACATAAAAACTTAGTGCTAAAAGACAATGGGAAAAATGAATATAAAATGGAAAGAATACATTAATCCCCAACAAGATTGGGCTAAAAAATGCTTTAGAGGTTGAAGGGCAGTTCGTTGACCTGAATATGCTGATCTAGGGAAGAACTAAATCTGACACAGCATCAAAAATAGTCTGGACTGAGTACCCTCTACAAAGCTGGCTGGTTAAATGACTTTGTTACTGTGTAACAAGGCAGAATGTCAAGGGTGACCCTCTGCTCTCAAAAGTGTTCTTTATCTCAAAGGTCCCTCAGAAAATGCCTGTGTGCTTTCTGTCATGGCTGACCTGAAAAGGATCAAAGTCTCCTAGAGGCCTTGAAACCAACCTGGTCCCTTGATATCTCTCAAAATGAAGATGACCTTGAGCTCAGCAGGATATTGCGTTGCCCTTAACACAATCCCAGCTACTGTGGATTTGGAGAGCTCACTTGAGCCTACTTCATGTCATATTTACAGTCCCAAAATTCAGCTCAAATTCTATTCATTCAATAAATATTTATTTCCTGTCTTCCATGTTCAAGATCTTTTCTGGAACTGAGTACGTAACAATGAAGTACACAAATGTGGTCTCTATCCTCATGAAGCCCACAGTCAAATGGGAATATCAGGTATTACATAAACAACCAAACATAAAAATCATAGTTGTGCTTTATGAATGCTTTTATGAAGGATAAACACAATAAATGAAGCCCTCTCTGTAACTCCTCACATTACATAAAAGACCTCATGCTGATCATACTTTCAGCAATTCAAAAGGCCTCACTCTGAACTGCAGATAGAAGATGTTTACTTCTGTGTATTTAGTCTAACCTTTTCCTGTCAACATACACAGGTTTGACCCTCTGAAATTTTAATTGCTACTGTGGAGGGTGTGTGATTTGTTTTTTTGTTAAAACCTGCTGCTAATTCTGACAAATATCTACTTCTCTAGAAGAAATGGGATTCAGCAACCTCAACATATAATCTTCTCCCATCTCCAATTGTATTTATTCCAAATGCTGAAAACATAGACTTTCTGTCATATGTCTTTATGTTCTCTACATCATAGAACGGAGTCCTTATCAATAGATGTTGGTTGAATGAAGGGGATCATTAAATACTCTATGAAATGATGGCTTAAGAAAAGAAAAGGTAGGGGCACTTGGGTGGCTCAGTGGGTTAGGCCTCTGCCTTCAGCTCGGGTCATGATCTCTGGGTCCTGGGATCGAGTCCAGCATCGTCCTCTCTGCTCAGTGGGGAGCCTGCTTCCCTTACTGTCTCTCTGCCTGCCTCTCTGCCTACTTGTGATTTCTCACTGTCAAATAGATAAATAAAATAAAAAAAAAAAAAAGAAAAGAAAAGGTAACAAGTTTATAGAGGAAGGGATCTGACATCATATCCTTGAGAGTAACGCAGAAAAAAGTAGGGTCTATATAAATATTAATAAATATATAAATATAACTACTTTAGGACACTTTAGAACACTTAAAAGATCTCTATTAAGAATTCAATTCCTGCTAACTTGAGGAATTTCAAGTGCTCATTGGTGACATTTGAATTGACACTGGCCATCACTGAAAGAATTTTTTGAGTTACTGTTGTTCAAATATACAAATTGGAAAATGACTAGAAAAACAAAACCTCTCCTATCCTCAGATCATGTAGAAATTAGACTTTTACCATTTTTAAAATATATTTTTCATTTTTTTCTAAATGAAAAATAACCTGCTTAGGAATATAAATCTTCCGATATTGAGACCCCCTAGAGATGTCTTATAGGTCTGTTTGGATTCCTGATTTTTATTGCTTCAGCTGGAACACTGCCCAGTTTATATTTTATTTGACTTGTATCTTGAATCTTCAGATCCACAGGCAGCATATGTTCTGTTCAGTGTTCTAGGCAGTCATCTAACATTTCCACATGCTCTGCTGAACTCTGATTCCATCTCCTTTTGCCCCTCAACTTATGGTACTGCCATTCCAACAGTTATCTTCACCTGAAGTCACTCTGGACCCTCTAATATATGGGTCATAAATTTTTGTTGTTGTTGTTCTCAAGTCCAGCCTGACTCACCCAGTTAGATGTCAGAAGCTATAGAGAGATTACTGTGTGAAGCAAATGTGAGTGGTGGCCTCAGCCATAAAAAAATGATCATTGCTGGTCAGCTATCCACTGACCAATCTAACACCAGTTCCCGTGAGGACGAAAAGACCAGAATATTAATCCCACACCCTTATCTCATCCCCGTGGCTTCCCAAAATTAATTTACCCGGATGCCTGGTGGAGTTTTGCTATTTTCATCTCTTGGCCAGCCTGCCCATGTCCCAACTGGCTTAACACTCTGTGCTCTCTCCTGCTGTCTTTGGCTCTAATTCTGTTATATCTGGTTCTAGGTCTCTGTTTGCCTTGACCTTAGGATTTGTGAAATACGACTCTTTGCTGTGGTTATTTTATTTATCTCCTGTGGTCCCTCCCTTGACTTTTCCAGGTTTGATGACCAGTTTGTATGAGTTCTCCACTGGTATTTATAGTGCTAGCATGACAAGATAGTTGCCATTGTTAGATAAGGGTGGGTAATGGGGCTTTTTGGTACTTAAAAATTACAGTTGGATTTATCAGGTTCTTGTCATATTTTCTAGGAAACTGAAATATATTCTTCAGACTCTATGAGTTTAAAGGTATAAAAACTTCTCCTGGTTTATAGCCAAACTCCATTAGTGATGATTAATCATAAGAGGGCGAATGAAAACTAGAACATTGCTTAGACTCTAAAATGGGGAAGCAAGTCTCTCTGGATTATTAAGGGGGATCTACTTTCCTAAATGGTGTGCAGGTAATTTAAACTGAACATGTGCAGTGGGGCAATATTTTGAAAATTATTGATGTACTTTTTTATTTTGCCTTTCAGAGTACAAGACCATTGTCTTAGTTTGCCTAAGGCAGCAGTATGCCTAGGGGAGATAAGGATTTGTTAGAGAAGGAATGCAAAGGGAAAGTGCCCAAAAAATAAAAATGAGAAAAGAATAAAGAAGTATGTTTTAAGAAAGGTTTATTGGTGTTGAAGTTAGTGCTGGCAGTTTCCTCCCATAATGATAAATCAAACTACTAGCTATTCTTGAGAGAAGAGTTCCATTATTTTTACATTCCCCATATTTGCAAATAAACAACTCATCTTGGAATAGTCATTTCAGAGCTTTTTTGTAACTTACACAGCATAACTTTGACCTCTTTGAAGTCTCAGCCTATTGGATTTTAGGAAGAAGAAAGAGAGAGAGGAAAATAAAGCCACTACTTGTGGGTCCACATTTCCCCTTTTCTGGGCTCTAGCCCAGAGGTACATTAGAAAAGAGAAAACATTAGCAAAGTGAGGGAGTTGCCCCTTTCCCTTTTGAAACTACAAGAGGAGGATACTTGCAAGGGGTCATGTAAGTAATTGGTGCACAACCACTTCAAAGTGAACTGGCCAGTGTAGCCTATTAAGGTTTAAAAAAAAAAATGCTCAGGACGCCTGGGTGGCTCAGTTGGTTAAGCAGCTGCCTTCAGCTCAGGTCATGATCCCAGCGTCCTGGGATCGAGTCCCACATTGGGCTCCTTGCTCAGCAGGGAGCCTGTTTCTCCCTCTGCCTCTGCTGCCCCTCTGTCTGCCTGTGCTCGCTCTCCCCCGCCTCTGATAAATAAATAAAATCTTAAAAAAAAAAATGGTTCTGGGGATTAGCTTTTCTAAGGCACCCTTGGTTCTCAGATGGATCTTGCCAGAGGGGGTTGTTAGGATCCCCAACACTGTGAGGTCTATAAAGATGACCTCAGTCAGAGGATATATAGTTGTATAAAAGCTGTAGGCAGACTAGAAGTTTCTACAGCAAGATGAAAGGTGAAGGTACTCAAGTATGAATACCATAAGCAGCGACATTTGTGCCAAAAGCATGGCCTCTGAGATATTTTAGCAGTAGAGGTCAGCAACAAAAGAAAGCAGAACATCCGTGGGGAAAAAGGCATTGTTGAACCACTGGAGGAGAAAGAATGAGGATTTTATGTTTCCTCTCCCATATCATGAAAGTAATAACCCATACTCCTCCCCTACAAGCAAGGTATCAATGATCAGAGCATATTTTATCTAAGAGATACTGTATTCAAATGAATCTTTAAGCTAGATTGCACTTTTAGTTATCCTTACCCCCCATCACTAATCAGAAACAGATAAAGCTCTAGAGAAAGGCAAGATCATAGAAAACAATACAAAAGTAATTTTTTTCAATATAGACCTAAATTCTAGTGTGAGTACTTGGCTACATGACTACACATACCTGAAAAAGATCTCATGATTTTATCATGATGTTCTCTCTGTCATTCAGCCTCAGAATCCAAAATCAGTTTCTTCTCTTCCTTTTTCAACACCTGAGTTGTCAACTTTTGCAGGTCTTGCATTTTTGGCCTTCCTTTGTTTTTTTTCCCTTTCCGTATTCTAACATCTTAATTGGTCTCTTTTTCTCACAACTCTTTTCCAGTCCTTTCTGTGCATTTCTTCTATATTAATTTTCTGAAACGAAAACCCTCATTTTATTCACTAACCACTTCTCAAAAACAGTTGTTTATCTTTATCTAATAAATTATGAAAACTTCTCAATTCCATATAAAAACTCTTACAAAAAATGACCATTACTGTTTATCTTCCCTTTATCTCTATAAATATTCAGGGAAAAGGCCAAAATTGAGTACTTTTTCAGTAAGGTGCTATTGGCTTTTAAGCCCTGGTGCTTTAGCTAGTGCTATTCCTTTTGCCCTAGATGCCATCACTTGTGTCTCCATTTATTTCTCCTTAAATTCCTAGTGTGTGAGTCTACTCTAAATCTCACAGCGTCCAATCTTCTGTAGTGCATGTGATAAACGTTTGGAAGGAGTTGTTAAGCATACAGTGTGATAAAGGTATTAGGTATATCTGTGATGAAGAGTGAAACTAGAGATCCAAGGGAAATGAGAGATTATCCTCTGGACATAAAGGAGAAAGGTTCACAGGAAAAGTAGAAGTAAGTTTCAAAAGAGTAGAAAAATGCTGAAAATAAAGTTCTGGAGATCCCTCTTGTACCTCTGGAGAAAGCCCCGGCTATGGTGCTAAGGATAGGAGAATACACAAAATCAAAATAATTCAGATGTAACTGGAATCTGCCATGACTCTCTTGCATCTGGAATGGAGATGGACCTCAAGCATATGCTAGCATCAGGAAGGTAGACCGTACAGAAGATTACAATTCAGACATTAATAAGTACCAACCGGTACACTTTTCCTCACCAGATATTTCATATGAATGACTTATGTGCATGGCTAACCAACTGCTCTTACAGAAACAGGAAAAAGGAGATTGTCTATCTTTCTCTGTTAGCCACTAATTACATGTTAAATGTGTTTTTGTGGGTGAACTTTATCAGTATATTTCTATGCAACCCAAATAACATAAGTGATACAGGCATTATTTAGCTGATGTACATTGGGAGCATCTAAAGACCAGGTAACTTCCTGGGTTGAAACAAGATTAGCATTTTATTAGGAGAGAAGACAGAGACATAAATCTTTAGGGTTTGCCTTGGGTTAAACTGTTTTTGTATTTAAATGCTGCAAAACTCATAGTTGAAGGTTGTACTTATTTTTAGGCCAACAGCTCAGGATTGTTGGTGTAATATTAATCTTGATAACGGTCAGAATAGTGCTTTCTGAGAACTGTTTCTGCAAGGTTTCTGCAAGATTATGTTTGGTTAGTTAGTCAAGGTTCACAAGGTAAGGAAATAGACAAGGATCAAAGGCCAGGAGGAAAGTGGCAAAGGACCCTCTTGCTTGTCCGTTTTATTTCAGTTACAGTGCTAGCAGGACATTCAGTTGTATTTGTGAAGGAAAATCTCTACCTCTTGATCATAATACATAGAACCTGTTAAACAATAATAAACAAAATGAGATCATTCGCAATGTAATCAGATGAAAAATTATTTTAGTCAATGGAACTCTCCTAAGTGTGACTATCAGCATTTTCTAAGGGGGGAAAAAAAAAAAAACTTGATTGTGGGACAGAAGTACATGTGCAAGAAAAAAAGGTGACTGCTAATTTGTTGTGCATAACATGCATAACACACAGAAGTGAGCTTGCAGGTTCCAAAGAAGATAGAGGAAGGGCCCAGGATAACAAAATGAAAAGAAAGTGAGAGAGAATGGAAACATCTAGCATGGACTCTGAGTGAGGGAAAGGCTAACATAATTCATGATGGTTGTGTGTCCAGGAGGATTATTTCACATATAGAAATACTGACAATTTTCAGGTGGTTTGCTGTGGGATGGAGGATATAAATGCTCTCCTCTGAGTTTTTATGGAGCCATCAGTAAACTGGTCACTAATTTTACTGATTTAAGTGTAAGTATATTCTTTTCAGTAACTCAAAGAGGCATTGAATTCTGCACCAAAGTTAACACAAAGGTAGCATGTATTAGCTATAGGAATTAGAGAATAAGAAGTCATCTGACATTTGGGATACATTTTTTAAAAATCTGGGTCTTTTGGGCTAATAAGAGAGCACACAGAGTTGACAAACACTGAATTTCTTCTTCCAAACAGGCAATCTTTTTTTTGGGGGGGGGCAACCTTTTTTTTATGTTTTGACAATGCATATGTACTTTTTAAAATCCCACTCTTTTTATTTCTCTCTTTCCCTCTATTTTGGTACAAACTAGAGTAAACTGAATGGAACATAAATATGAATCATTCATTCATCTTGTCAAAAATAATATGTTCTCAGTAAACAGTTTGTTAACACCATCCATCTGCCCCTATAATACTGAATATGTCTTTGATTATAGTGTTTATCTTAGTATTTTATAACAATTTGTTTCTAGTTCTACTTCTTACATATATTTTTTATTTTAAATTTTAGGTAGTTAACATACAGTGCAATATTGATTTCTGGAGTAGAATTCAGTGATTCATCGCTTACATACAATACCCAGTGCTCATCATAACAAGTGCCCTCTTTAATAACCATCGCCCATCTAGCCCATCCCCCACCCGCCTCCCTCCATCAATCCTTACTTTGTTCTCCATAGTTAAGAGTCTCTTATGGCTTGTTTCCCTCTCTTCTTTTTTTTTCTTCCCCCCCTTCCAATATGTTCATCTGTTTTCTTAAATTCAGCATATGAGGAAGATCATATTTGTTTTTCTCTGACTGATTTCACTTAACATAATACACTCTAGCTCCATACATGTCATTGCAAATGGCAAGATTTCATTCTTTTTGATGGCTGAGTAACATTCTATTTTATATACATACCATGCCTTCTTTATCCATTTATCAGTTGATAGACATTTGGGTTCTCTCCATAGTTTGGCTGTTGTTGATAATACTGCTATAAACATAAGGGTACATATATCCCTTTGAATCTGTATTTTTATATCCTTTGGGTAAATATCTAGGAGTGCAATGGCTAGATTGTAGGGTAGCTCTATTTTTAACTTTTTGAGGAACCTCCATACTGCTCTCCAGAGTGGCTACACCAATTTGCATTCCTGCCAACAGTGCAAGAGGGTTCCCCTTTCCCTGCATTCTTTCCAACACCTGGTGTTTCTTGTGTTGTTAATTTTAGCCATCCTGACAGGTGTGAAGTGTATCTCATTGTGGTTTTGATATATATTTCCCTGGTAATGAGTGATGAGCATCTTTTCATGTGTCTGTTAACCATTTGGATGTGTTTTTTGGAAAAGTGTCTATTCAGGTCTTCTTCCCATTTCTTAATTGGATTATTTGTATTTTGGGTGTTGAGTTTG